>NC_040236.1:32856592-33170924 GCF_001444195.1 Xiphophorus couchianus
GCTTTTCTGCTTTTTTGCATTTGGGTGGAACAAAGCTCTCAGAGGTGACTTAGCACTTTTTTACATCAAGCTAATAGCATGACGTTACAAAAAGGCTTTTCAAGGTGGATATTTTTTGCCTCAGTAATAACAACGTTGTGCACAGAAAGACCAGTCTGATGTAAAGTTAACACTAATTTACCGAGCAACTGAGGTGCATATTTCAGGTGATGAATGTGAATAGAGTGTAATACATTAAAGCTTGGTACTGAAAAGGTCATGATGACAGGGATGAAACATGGGGGCCAGCGGGACAGTCCATCTGTAACCCAAATGAAACTGGTGCTGCTTCTCTTCACTGATCCTGACATGAAGGAGTCCCATTAAAACAAACACCAGCATCCGGCGACATCGACATGGTGCAACGTCACGCAGCTTCAACTGCTGTCCTGCAGGCGATGCCGCAAAGGATTAAAGCTTCCACTCACAACCAACTGGTGATTCCACCCCAAACAGGGAGAATGCTGCTTTGTTTCTCTCAGGACAACAACAGGAAGACAAGTTTAAGTCCCGGACTGAGAGTCGGGAAGATGGCGCTGGAGGGTTTCGTCCACAGTGAAGACGGTTTCCTCCGGCCGGCTGAGGTTCAGGCAGCTGGTGTGGTTCAGCGATACGTAACCCATCTCCAGCAGCCGCGGCCCCTCGGACAGGTCGCTCATCTCATGCATGTTTCTGGTGATGCAGCTGATCTCCATCTCTTTGCGGTTAGAGGATCGAGGCGGGTCAAACACCCAATCTGAAGAGAGATGAAAAAATGGAAGAGCAATGGTGGAAACTTCCCAAAACGAAGCCTGCAATGTTTTCAGACCTGAATAAAGGAAATTCGAGAGTTGGCAAAACCAAATAGTTAAATATTGGATTTTAAATGTGTTATTTTTAATTTCTCTTGGACAAAGGTGGGCAAACTTCCACCAATGTGCTAATAGTAGGCCTAATTTTTCATCTAGCAATTTAGCGTTTCTGCTGTCTATGAAAAAGCTAATTAAATTTTTTCTAGATAAATTACAAAGCGCTAACGTAACTGATTATTTTGCTAAATGAACGCTTCTACAACCTCATCCAAGCAGACTTTAGGATTGATAAAACAAACCGTCAAATATTTGAATTTAAAGGTATTATTTTTAATTTATCTTAGACAGTGGTGGATTTTCCACCGTTGGTGCGGTGCAGCAAATGAGCTACAGAGTTAGCAAAAATCAGCAACGAAAAACTGAAACCATGAATAAAGTCTGAGAAAAAAAAAAACTTTCTGAAGCACAAACTGTGCAGACAGGAGCAAAATGACAACTTAGACCCTGATGAGCTCGATATATGTTGTGTCATTAACACATCAGTATGATTGAATTTGTCCCTTTAGCATTAGCATATTAGCATTAGTGTGTTAGCATCAGGATTAGAACTAATGTTTAGGATTAGTACTTGAGGGTTAGCATAACTAACTGTTTAGCTAGCGGTGCCCACCACTGATCTTGGATAATAATAATAACAATGCAGTTGTTTACAAGTTAGCAAACATATTAAGATAACTGTAGCATCAAGGACCCAAACAGCAAATTAAAAAAACGTTTTCAGCATAAAGTTTTGTGGGTTCAGCCTCTGTGGTTCCATTAGAGGCAAAGCGGCATAAAATTGTTTCTGTGCGAACGTCTGCCGTGATGGAGGCTTTCTGAAGAGAGACGCATCAATCACTGTCCGTCAGACGGGGAGCTGAGATTAACGCCGACAGCTGAGGGTGACAATAAGACGGAGCGCGGGGTTCCTCCGACCCACACAGGTCCGTCTGAAACGGTGAGGATCTGCTCACTTACAGGGAAACATAAAGTCACTCAGCAAGTTTTTAAAAAAAGTGTATTGTTATGATGATTATCTGATTATCAGACTGATGATAAATAGGTTTTTTCCATCAAGCATCGGAGGTTTTCAATGATACATGTATTATAAATACAGGACCAGTGTTAGCCGCAGAGGTGGGTCCAAGTCACTGTTTTGCAAGTCTCAAGTCTTTGTCCTCAAGTCCGAGTCAAGTTGGAAGCTTGGACTTTCAAGTCCTTTCGAGTCGTTTTTTTAAACAATGTTCCAATTATGCTGAATGTAAATAATAGACCATGTGTTTTTTATTAAATCAAACACTCAATGCACTCATTGCAAATAAAGCCCAGTGGTTTTGAATGTGGATGTGATGGTAAAATAAATATCTGTCAGTCCAACTGGGGTTAAATCTACAGTCAATTTCACATCAGTATTGATAAAAACATGTTGCGTGAATCAAGCTTGTCAGAATCACTAACCAAGACACAGAATAATGTGCTGCATTTCCATCCAGAAACACTCAGGACTACACACAGCGTTTCGTTCAGGATCCTTACAATTGTACAATTTTTACTTTTACAGCAATTTCTGAAGGATAGCAAAATTACTGAGTGTTGATTTGTTTACGACAAAAGTTTACGACTTGGAAATGGGTTCTGTGCAACGACCATCACACCGCCGTTTGAAGAGTTATAACTGAAAAAACAGTAGACTTAATGCAGAAAACGATCTATTTATTGTCCATATAATTTTCTAAGTCATGTGACTCGAGTCCAAGTCGTGTGACTCGAGTCCCCACCTCTGGTTAGCGCTACCAATACTTTCTATGATTTGATATATCAAATTTCTGACATTTAGATGTTTTTGTACAACGTTATGTTAGAAAATAAAATCATTTAACTATGAGAATAAAGTTATAACAGGGCAAGAATAAAGTCTAAATATTATGAGAATAAATTTATATGCGATTTGTTGTTTCTGACTGAATGTATTTCTGTATCTTTGGGAAAGTGGAGAGGAATTTGATCGTTCACAGATTGTATTATTCTAACAATAAAAATTATTATGATGAAGACTTAAAACTGAATAGAGCAAAAGTTGGTTTTAATGTGAGTTTTTAACTAAATAAATACATGCAATCATTGTTCCTGTTCTAACAGTTGTATGCATGAAGAGGGAAGCATTTTGTTTTGGTTTGACAGCCTGTGTTTTTTTATAACCTTCCTCCGGTGTGAGGGAAAACACAGACGCTCCACATTTACACCTCCACCAAATGCCCAGGAGCCGAGCAGCTTCTCCTCCGAGTGTTTGTGTGAAATGTAGGTGAGGAAGGGAGGAGGACAAGCTCTTAAAGCCGAGCAGGGGACGGCGGCGGCGTCTCTGTGGCACAGCTAAGTGCTGCCGACCGTGACCCGCGTCAGCTCGCTGTTTTACCTGGCTCACTGGCTTCGCCGCCGTCGCCTTCAGCAACAATCGACCGGCCTCCACCTGCGGGCAGCAGAACGGACACGTTTCAGTCGGACGAACTGGCAGCAGAAACTCGCTGTCCGAACACAAGTGGACAGGTGAGGCGGTGGATTCACTGCACAACCTCAATAAAACCCAACATGACACAACAAAGCTACATTTTCAGCATTTTTGGATTAGAAATCATTTAAAAAGGAAAGTTTTATTAAAGATTCTTGACATATGTGTTCCTCCGTATCACTACCCAGCCCAGTAACAAAGTGAGTCTCTTTAAAGAATCTTTTCCCAAAGTGACCAAGTTCTGATTGTTCAATAATTATAGACGAGGGTTGGTCAATAAATCAGTAATCATTGAGATCTATTTAGACATGATCAATATCACAGACAGCTAAGCTATGTTGGTCGCTTTAACGAGCTCACTCACTCTTTGGTTACTTAGCAACTCATTCACTTTTGGTTACCTAGCAACAGACTGCTCAGTAACTGGCGCAGCAGCAGTTTACAGGTTTCGCCTCCGAGCCTCAAAACTGCTTAAAAATAAAAAAACAGCAGAGTGGAGTTGACTCTGGTAGCCGCAAATTGATCTGTTAGCATGATAGCCTGTCGCAATAATAAATCAATCAATTAATCACATGATAGATTAAAAGGGGCGTGGTCATTTTCATGATGACAGGAGCCATTATGAGCATCTCGTCTAGTTATTAAAAAACTGCACCATTATTAAATGTAACAACTTTTTATCACAACCAACGTGTTGAGCATCAACTTTATAAGAAATAATTCATTTTCTGCCTCACACGTCTCTCCATGGCCTCCAGCAGTGGTCATAATGTTCTGCCTGGACATCCAGTGCTTTTCTGTTCCCGTCTGTCCGGACCCGCTAACAAAAGAACCACCACCGAGTCAAACATTCAACTTAAACCTCATCGGCTTGGCAGTCCGGCCAAGGCAGCCCTATCGAGCACCGCCGCCACTAAAAATAGATCATTTCATCGTTCTCTCATTCATTATGCATTTCTAACAGGAAGTTCCTTAAAAATACAATAACAGCTCTCTGTTATTGCTGCTGTAGTTTGACAGCCGGGGTCACTCACAAGGTTATCCGCTGTACGCCACAATCACTCAGGTTACACTAAGAGAGGAGAGTTTCCTGTGTTTGATGAAAACGTCGTCCATTAGGCTGCCAGGGAGCCACCAAGCAGCTCCACTCATTAAATTAGGATTAAAAGTGTTAAGAAAAGCTTTTTATTCCCTCTGACTCTGGAGAAAAGGAGGTTTAGCTCTGAGAGGCTTTAGCACAAGCAGCTGAAACTTCAGTGTGCATCTCTGTTAATTAGAAAATCATCAAACCTTCATTTAATTCACTTTAAAAAACCAAAAATACTGCAGGTTACATCCAGGGTGATTCATTTAAAGTGTTTATTTAAGATGGAGGCTTAAATCTAATGAAAACACAAGATAATGAGTCGATTTTTATAAAGTTACTCAGTTAAAAATTAACAGCAATAAATTAATTTAATTAGTCTAAAAATCATCTTTCACCATCTTATTCATTTATAAATGTCACAGTTTCAAACTAAATATTTAATTAGAAAGCTAAATATTTAACTCCAGGTTAAATGTTTGGCTTCATTTAGCTTGCTAACTAAATATGTAGTAAATATATATTTAGCTTCAAGCTGTTTGATTGAGCTTGGAGCTAAACATTTAGATTAAAACGAAAAATTTTGATTAAAAACAAAATATTTAGATCTAAAGTACATATTTACCTTATGCAAACTACAGATTATTGGTAGTTTACAAATATTTAACATGTAAACTACAAACTATTTAACTTGGATCTAAATATGTTGCTTGCAAACCAAATATTTAATTTGGAGCTAAATACTTATCCCAAATAAAAATCAGTTCAGAACATTACTGTTGTAATTTTTAAATAAACTGGATTAGAGGTAAACAATCATAAACTAACAGAAATGTTTGAAATCTTCCTCTCTGTGTCCAGAATCTTGGTTTGTTCCCTTCGCATGAATTCAACATGTCGCTTTAAGCTTCGCGGGGACGGCATGTACTCAACACGCGCCGTGGAGTCAGAGGTCACCTACCAACAAAGTCGTTCACTACATCCTTGACCAGATGTCCGACTATCGCGTACGCCACCGCCACCACCACCAGCGCGGCCATCACCAGGTAGAGCACCGCCTTGGGCAGCGGGATGGAGTCCCGGGCCGGCGTCCGGTAGTCCGTCAGCAGCAGGTCGTTCTCCGAGTAGGAGTACTGGAAGATGTGCTCCATCCCGGAGGTCTGGTCGGAGTTTGGCGGCAGGTTGCTTACTGCCCCGTCCGGCTGCAGAGACGTCACCACCGCGGCGGTCACCGCCTCCGGTTTGTCCATGTTCACCAAGCCGGTGGTTTTATTCACCAGAGGCAAAATCTTAGACAGGAAATAGCTCCAGTCCTTTATGGCACTGGCGTTGCACAAATACATGTTATCCTCCATGAGGGTCGCTGAGGAAATCCACAAAACCCAACTGCGCGAACGGGCGGAGGAGTCCGGCGTGTTTCTGGTGACCCAACAGGTCTGAGCAGAAGACGGACACCGAGTCGTTTTCCTACTTTCTCTGACTGCGCGTCATGCAGCGGAGAGCGCGCCGCTTTTACGCACAGACACTCACCGACAGTTTCATCTCCAAAAGTGAAACCGTAACAGATGAGAAAGCAGAAAAGAGGAAGGCAACCAGACTGCAGAAGAGAAAAGAAAACACGGAGATGAAAACAGGACGAGATGCTGCCGAGTCAGAAATGATCCCAGATGGAGAAAAACTCCGAGGAGATTCCGGAAGACGCTCCGATAATTTTACCTAAAATATGTGGTGGAGGATCGAAGATACATAGAAAGGAGAGGTAAGTTTCTGCCAAAAAGCTCATGAATTTTTAGATTAATGAGAAATATTTGAGGGAAAAAGAAAATTGTTTTCTAGTTTCAAAACAGAAAAATATTTGCAAGAAAAAAATCAGGAAATTTGAGATCAACCTCAGAAACATTCAAGAAAAAACTTGAAAACTTCTGAAAAGTCAAAAACTTCTAGAAAAATAAAACAAATTTTGAAATTAATCTGAGAATTTTTCTATAAATCAAAAATTTCTGACATGGAAAAGTCGCTAGAAAAAAATGGTAATTTGGAATTTAATCTGGGAAACTTTATAGCAAAAAAATACAATTCTGAGTTTCCAAAGTTTAAACTTTGCCAGAAAAAACACAGAAATTTTGAGATTGAATTAAAAAATCTTTTTAGAAAAAAAGAAAAACAAGAAATTTCTGAGTTTGAAAAGTTAAAAATGTGCTAAAAGAAACAAAATGTTGAGGTCAGCATGATATGAAAACTTTAGCTTTTTATCTGAATGATCATGACTAGCCTGACAATCTGTACGTTTTGACCACATTTTTTTCTTCCACTCAACCTTTTTCTGGATACAGCACTCAATGAACTGACTAGTTTTTTTAGCAGCATTTACACACAGCAAAGGGTGATTGTGGCTGTAAGACTCTTTGCTCTATTCAAACTTTCTGAAGAACAGATCAAATCGACTGTCAGCCTCCATCCTCACTGCCTGACAGGATATTAAAGGAAAGTCGTTTTCCGTCCTGACCTCTGTCCTGACCTCTGACCTTAGGTCGTCTGTCTGTTTCACCCTCAGGTCGGATCTTAATCCTCAGAAACCCGAAGCTGAGCCTCAGAGAGGAGATTCACTCTCAGCTCAGAAGCTCCTCAATCTGCGACCTTTTGACCTTTTTCATGACATTTCCTGTGGAAAACATTTCACTGATTCATATCAATGCGGCCCACAGGGGGCGCTGCCTGTAGTTACACAGACAGAAACTGACAGCAATAATTTGTTATTTAGTCTGTAAGAGGAAAAAACTAACTATTTAGAGAGCATGCTAAAGACTTAGCTTCAAACTAAATACTTAGCTAGCAAGCTAAATATTTAGCTACATGCTTAGTACCTAGTTTGAAGTCAAATATTTAGTAAGTAAACTAAATATTTAGTCTGAAGCTAAATATTTAGCTCAGAGTTAAATATTAAATTTGGAGCTTAATAATTAGCTTGCTTCTTAAAGAAATAGTTTGGAGCTAAATATTTAGTCAGCCACATCTAGCTAACTAATTATTTAGTTCAATATTTAATCTTTTATTTAATAGTTAACTTGCTAACTACATATTTAGTTTGAAACCGTGATATTTGTAAATGAATAAACATTTTGAAAATGTGACTTTTTTCTGATTAAATAACCCAAATTGTTGCTGTTAATTTCTTAGCTTTGATCCCATAACTGGATTATCCTGAAATCAACAGCTGATCTAGAAACACAAACTGGATTCAATCTGCTTGTAAAAGCTGCAGAAAAGTGCAGGTCCAATAAGATAACAGGATCAAACTGATCCTTCATGGAGAGGAACAGTTTTAATTTGATTAAATGTAATGAAATATTATTTTAATGAGATGTTATCTGGTGAATCCATTACAGGATATTTCCTCATGTTATAATAACAAACTGAGTGAAATTGTATATCACTGACAGACTTTTCATCTGAAATTTAAATCCCTGCATGTTTAAAAAAGTAAATGTTTCGTTTTTGGACCCGGCTCACCTGCCTGAGCCGTGCGGATGGTTCTGTTCGGCCCGTCTTCCACTGCCTGGTCGTTCTGCAGGTAAATGGGACGTTACTGATTTTCCTCCAAAGAGATGAAATTGGCTCAGGAGGTTTTGGGATCCTGCAGATCCCAGAGATACTGAAGCAGAATCTTCCCCGTGTATCGACGTCCGCTCTGCGAATGCATGGAAACCAATCAGAGTGAAACTAACAGATACGTCAAACTCTCAGTTTAGCCCTGAATGGACTCGGTTTGGGGCAGATTGTTTGTCTGTCAGGTAAAATGTGCAGAATATTTGTCACATTAAAGAGGGAAGTTACTCATCATGATTTCACTCTTCCAGGTTTCCTGACATCTTGACAGTTTTCAGTGATCCGTCTTATTTATTGCAGAGTTGAATAACTTTTGACCACATCCTGATTCTGGCGGCTGATCTGATCGTCTCAGTCTGAACAGCGACAGGTGACACTAAATCTGGATTTAACCCGACGATCCTGTGATACCAGCAGCAGAAAAGTCCACAGCTTTAATCACATCAGACGGATCAGATGGAGATTAATTTATAAAATGGACTTCACTGTTACATTCTGATCTTAATATTCACAATGGAAACGAGGGAAAGCAATGGATATATTTAGTGGAGCCATTTGTGACGTTGGTGGGTTGTTCTGAGCTTTGTGTCCAGAACATTTTAACTCTGCTGGATGGGATTTTCACAAAAAAGAACGAAATATGGAGCCCAAAACCAGTGATGTCAGTTACTGACGTCGGACCACTTGTTTCAGTAACCAGTAATCTAACGCGTTGATATTTCAGATCCAGTAGTCAGACTACAGTTACTTATCGAAATCACTTTGCGTTACTATTTTATTTTGTAATTTAATTTTATTTCCTCTACGCCTTTTGGGGAGTTTCTGCCGTTTCTATGCGACAGCATCAGCAGCAACAGAAATGTAAACAATGGAGGGAAGAGAGAGAGGCGCATTTTGTTGCTGATAAAACAGAAACTATTTTGAGTTTCACTCGCAAAGTCCGATTATTATAAGCAGCTTTGGGCTTTTTTTTTTTCTAAAGTCGCTTGCAGATTCAACGAGTCGCGGTTGCAGTTTTTGGAAATAAACAGACATAAACCCCAGAATTTGTCTGACATTCAGGTAGTTTTAGTCAGACTCCTGATCCGTCCCGCTGGGTCTTTGTGAATGTTAATATGTTACCTGTGAACAACGTTGAGCTTCGCGTTGCGCTTCAGAAAACCGCAAACATCGAGACTAATATGAGCAGCGCAATAAACGTGAAAACAGATTCCAGTTTCATGGATTCGTCTCAGCTGACGAATCATCAACGTCCCGGTGATCAATACCAATTAATGATTAATGAACTCTCCTTGTGCGCTCTCCTTCATGTGACACATCAGTTCAATTCAATGTTTTCAAGGTTTGGAAAGTCCTTGATTTCTTTCATAAAAAGCCAAAAGTTGGAAAACGTCTACAGATGAAACCAGATATTTCCATACACCTGATAAAATGTTTTAATTTTTTTCTGTGTCTGAAGTTAAATCAGATGAAACTTTTACTGTTTTAGGTCAGTTAGAATCACCAAAATTATTTATATTTGCCAGAAAATTTAGCGAGAACATTTTGTTTTCTCTTCTTTATCTTTTATGGCTAAATGCACAAAGGCATAAATTACTCTGCGCTTTTTACCAATTAGATTTACCAGCATGTGTGGATTTTATCGTCACTTTTGAACTCTTGTGCCTTGGCATTAAATAAAGATGTGTGAGTTAAACTGAAGTTCAGAGTCTGCCATCAAGTGCTGAGATTACAAACCGGTTCTGGATTTGGTAATGAAACGATGGGATGAGCTGTAAAACTGGAGCCAACCTCTGCAGGAGCCTTTGGAAAATGTTTATCTGTCACAAATTAAACCAGCTGCAGAGAAACGAGGATAATATCTGAGTTATTTTGAGGTTAGACTGCAGTTCAAATGGAGCTAATCCATGGGATAAAGATGCTTTATTAGCCATAATCAGTTCTATTAATGATGCAATTCATCATAGTAAGGACGAGGACTGTTGCTGCTGTCCAGGGAGTTTTTATTAACTACAATAATTGCAGGAGTTTCAAAGTGTACTCCTATTTTCAGGATTATCATCTAACCTTCCTGTGTTGCCTGGTTGAATCCCAGCAGAGCAGCGACGTGGAGGATGTGAGCCAGGCAGCGCGCAGCGGGACGTCAGGACACCAAGAAATGAAGCTCAGTAATGTAGATTTACTGCCAACGATCAGATCGCTGTAACGTTATTACAGCGACGCTGATGGAAATAACCGGGACGGGACTGACGCCGACGCTGACCTTGCAACCTGAAGTGAAACGAAAACGGGACGTCTTCCTCCCCCACCGCCGAGCCAACGCCAAATGAAAATCACTCATCCTGCAGCCATTAGCATCTTAATGCTGGTTGGCCACCGTTTTTCTAAACTCTCTGTGAGGTCGGAAAGTTACGAAAGTGAAAGTCAAACCGTTCTGACCTGGAAGTGAAGAGCTTCTTCCTCGACCTGCAATCTGAAATGATCAACAACAGAAAACACAAAGTCTTTTCACGGTGGCGTGTTACGATCGTTCGGTAGAAAAACAGGAGCAAATTTCCTCCAAAAGACTCAGAAATGCTCCAGAGAAAAACTTTCACTTTTTCAGACTGAAACGTCAAACATTAGTTTGAAGAAAGAAAAAAAACTCTTAGATTTTGAGATTAATCTCAGAAATTTCCAGAAAAAACTTGAAAATTTCTGAGTTTGAAAAGTGGAAGAAAAAACTCTGAGATGAAAGTAAAACATTTTAACTTCTCAAAATCATAAATTTCAAACTTTATTTTTTCTCTACCAGATTTTTTATTTTTGAATATTTCTGAGAATAATCTCAACATTTTTCAGATTTTTTAAAACTTTTGATTCTCAGTACTTTTCAAGTTTTTCTTAATATTATAAAAATATTAATAATCTTAATATTTTTGATTTTTCTATCAATTATTTTTACTTTTCAACTCAAATAGTTCCGTATTTTTCTAGTGAAGAAGGTAATTATCGAGAAAGGGCAACAGATAACGACGTGTTTTCTGTTTTTGATTATTTTGGATTGTTGAAGCAAAATGTGTCTCACAGTCCTTTGGGCCTGTTTGGTGTCGCTATGCAGATACTGAAGGTGTGAATGTTGGAGAGAAACAAGACTGAAGCTGAAACAGAAACGAGACTGAAGCTGAAACAGAAACGAGACTGAAGCTGAAACAGAAACGAGACTGAAGCTGAAACAGAACTGAAGCTGAAACAGAAACGAGACTGAAGCTGAAACAGAAACAGGACTGAAGCTGAAACAGAAACAGGACTGAAGCTGAAACAGAAGTGAAGCTGAAACAGAAACGAGACTGAAGCTGAAACAGAAACAGGACTGAAGCTGAAACAGAAGTGAAGCTGAAACAGAAACGAGACTGAAGCTGAAACAGAAACAGGACTGAAGCTGAAACAGAAACGGGACTGAAGCTGAAACAGAACTGAAAATGAAACAGAAACGAGACTGAAGCTGAAACAGAAACAGGACTGAAGCTGAAACAGAAGCAGGGCTGAAGCTGAAACAGAAACGGGACTGAAGCTGAAACAGAAACGGGACTGAAGCTGAAACAGAACTGAAAATGAAACAGAAACGAGACTGAAGCTGAAACAGAAACAGGACTGAAGCTGAAACAGAACTGAAGCTGAAACAGAAACGAGACTGAAGCTGAAACAGAAACAGGACTGAAGCTGAAACAGAAGCAGGGCTGAAGCTGAAACAGAAACGGGACTGAAGCTGAAACAGAAACGGGACTGAAGCTGAAACAGAAACGGGACTGAAGCTGAAACAGAAACAGAACTGAAGCTGAAACAGAAACTGGACTGAAGCTGAAACTGGACTGAAGCTGAAACAGAAACTGGACTGAAGCTGAAACTGGACTGAAGCTGAAACAGAAACTGGACTGAAGCTGAAGCTTTGCCCCTCCAGCCTGGCTCCCTGCCACCAGCTCCAACCTGCAGAGCCGTTATAGAGAGTTATAACCTTACTGGAGATTTCCACTTGTCCGCCTCGCTGCCTCTCACCTCCAGCGGCGCCATAAAAGTCACTTCCAAAGACATAAATCACCAGGATCCCAGAACCTGCAGAAGTCAGGAAAACTTTACGAATCAACGCCTTTATTGCAGGATATTATCTGCTTCATACTTTAGGAACCATAAGTTCTCAGTGAGTGGATGGAAAATAAATAACTGATAAAAAGAGGTTATGACTCAAGACAATATGAGATTTGTGGATTCACTAGATCCCTTTGGATTTTTTATGGTCCAGTTACAAACAGCCTGTTGTGACATTTAATTACTTGTGAATAAATACAGTTGTTTAATGTTGGAGCGGCTCTTTTATCTTCGACAGGAGTGTCTGGGTTTAAAGGAACCCAGACAACCTCCTTTAAACGTACTTTTAAAAAAATAAATACTAAATTTAAGACGTTAGGTAAGTAGAGTAACTGACTCGCAGCAGTAACAATAAGGTCCAGCAGTCTGCTGATGTAGACCACAGTGTTATTAATTCATTTTAAACTCACTGGTCCAGTTAATAAAAACATGACATCGGATCGCTGGAGTGACGATCAGACTGATGCTCGCCGCGCTAATAACTGACAAAAGGCAGGAATGTAGGGAGGATAGATGAGGCCGCAGCATCTGGCCCTTTCACGCCTCCGTGACTCGATGGAATGCTAATAAACGCCACATGACAACAGCATACTAAGTGAGCAATTATTATTCAAAAATATTCCGGCGCTGCGTGGGGCAGAGAGTCGCTCCAGGAAGACGAGCTGACGGCGCCGTCGCTTCAGCAGAAACACGTCCTGGTTAACCTTTTTACCAGAGCAGGAGCAGACAGAGTACACACGGCCCGGTCCGGTCCGGTCCGGTCCAAGTCGGTCCGGTCCGCTGTCCCGCCGCCTGACAGCAGATAAATAACAAGACACAAGAATAACAGAGCAACAGAGAGACCAGAAGGTAAACACTTCCAGTTTACCTGGATGGATGAACAGATGGTTGGATGGTTGGTTGGATGAATGGTTGGATGCAGTCTGTTTCATTTCTCCAGGTGAAATGCTGACTCAGCATAAAGTCGGTTCTGTCGGATCTCGGTTGTGAATGTTGCTGTAAAGTCAAAGTTTGGGGTCAAACAGAGGAAAGCAGAAAGAAAATCCCGTTTCCTGCATTTAGGCCAGAATGTGCTTCCATACAGGACATCTAACATGTACATGTCTGTGTGTAAATATCGGAAGGAAGGAAGAAAAGAAGGAAGGAAGAAAAGAAGGAAGGAAGGTCTTTAATCAGTACTTGCTCTGATTAAAATCTCTCCCTGCTGTCAGATTTGTTGCTCCTGACTTTCACGCCTGATCGGCGCCGGGACGTTTAGAGCGGGTCGCCGTTGGGACTGACGGGTCCAGAGCAGCGCCTGGTCATTTCCACGCCCTTTAGGAACATTTAATAACTTCATTTTCTGCAAATCAAACGTGGAGAATCCGCTCTCCTGTGGCCGTTCTTCACCTCCTGCTTCAGATTAAAGAGCTGCAGACGTTACGGACTCAGGTTTCTCCTTCAGGTGTTCAATGCAATTAGGAAGTTTATCTCAACCCGCGCGCCTCATCAAAGCTGTTTCCTTATCACTCCTGCAAATTTAATTAGGAGATTCCTTCTAATTACAGCAACCAGATGACTCTTTAGTTGTTGTTTGAGTCGAGAACATAATGAGGTTTAAGCAGCTAAAGTATGTAAGTGTGCCGTCAAAATTATGCTAATTATTAACTAGATATTAGCTTAACAACATTATAAGAAGATAATGTGTTTTACAGCTCAGTAGTTCGGCTGAAGCAGCGCAGGAATTGTTTCATTTTTTGGTGATTTATCTTCTTGTCAGGATAATCAGGTTTCATAAACCTCCAGTGGTGTTTTAGATTTCAGATGAGGTAATGCTAGTCACAAGATTTTCAACTAAATATTATATTCCTTAAAGCACATATATTGCCATTTAAGAGAGTTTTCAAACCAGATCGTTCAGACTCAGGCTGTGATTGTCTTTCACACTGCAGTGAGCCGAACGAACCGAACCTTCTGAAAAACCTGTTCCCCTCCTCATCTGTGGGGGCGCTGCACCAAAAACTACTGAAGGAAACGACGCAAAAACGTCCGAGGAAGATACAGAGCGCAACTACTTTCTTCACAAATTGTAAATAAAAATGGAGTAACGTCAGATTTTGGCGGTGGTTTGTCTTTGGCTAAACACCAAAAGCCCTTTCTCTTGCTAGCGCTAGATTAGCATGTTTGGTTGTAGTTACCCAGAATGCCCTGCACTGTAGTCCACTTCAATCACATATCTGTGCTATAGACTCTGTTATCAAGTGTTTACTTATTAAACTGTATTTTATTAACTGCTCTAAGCTTTTTGGTGAGATTAACCTGCGTTTGCAAATACCTGAATAACAAACTATGGGACTTTGATCAGAGACAAATGGATCTAAACTTTAAGATTTCACTAAATTAAGGTAAGTTCCTGGGGGTTTAAGGTTTTCTCCTGAACCAGTGATTTTAAACCCATATTAATCCTGTTACAAATGGCATCAGATATTCTTCTTTAACTTCATTACACAAATATCACCACATTTTGTTTCATAGTTTTACTATCAGCACATTGATTGAGTCAACTGTGGTGTCAAATAATGCAGAAAATATTTAAAAAGTGACCAATTTCCCTTTGAGAATGTTGGATATTAGGACGAAGATGGAGGGAAGTCTGAATTAATTTTTCTTTTTCCATTTCCACTCCCTCTAGTGGTGGACAGCGGTACTTCAGGATATTCATTCAGGTCTAAAACCTAAATACATGTTTAATCAGTTCATACCTGATAATTGTCACCAAAATGGTTACTGAACAAAAACGCATAAAAACAGAGAACTAAAGTATTTACTGAGGCCACATTTGAAATGTAATAAACATTTTTGACACATTTAAAAGCTGAAGAAAACTAAAAAATAAAAAGGTGCAGCAATTTTTTGTCTTAAACTAGAAAACTGTTTTGGTTAGTTTGCTAAGTATTTGGTTTTTATCTAAATATTGAGCTTGCAAATTACATATATGCAGTTTTAAGTTAGAAATTTAGCTTGCTAACTATTAATTAGTAGCTAAATATTTAGTTTCTTAAATAAATATTTTGTTTGTAGCAAAATATTTAATTTGTAAATTAAATATTTGGCTTAGTTACTAAATATTTATTTTAGAGGTAAATACTTCATTTGCTAATTATTTAGTTTGAAGCTAAATATTCAATTTAAAAACTAAATATTACTAAAATTTAGTAAGCAAGCTAAATAACTACATTTTTGCATAAAAATAATTATTAATTTATAGCTAAGTACTTCATTTCTAAACTATATTTAGTTTGCTAATGTAGTTAGGAGCTAAACTTTTAGCTCTAATTAAATATTTAGTTTGAAACTGTGACATAATAACATGGTGAAAATATGACTGACTTTCTGTAATTGTAGACTAAATAAACCACATTACTGCTGTTAATGTTTTACTGTAACTTTACCAACGCCACCCTGTATCTACTCTGCATTGTTTCATTTGTGATACAGATGTAAGCTGGACATGATGGATGTTAACCTTAACTTCTCCCTTTCTTCCTGTTTTTCCAAGAAAGCCGTCCTGAGACAGAAATCTGATCCTCTGCTGTCAGAGCTGATGTCTGAGTGGCAGCTCATCTACCGGAGGTCAACACAGGACGAAGCGTCCTCTGATCCTCCATCCGGCGGATATTCAGCCACTCTGAGATCATTCACCCAGTCTTTCAATGTTTTCCTCTCAAAAATGTAAGTTTATCCCCATATAGAAATAAAAACTTAAGTTTTTATAGACTAAAATTCCCTAAGCTGAAGCTTGTCAGTCTTCTGTATTTTTTAATTTCATTATTATTACAGGATCCATTTCAGGTGGAAACATGTCTCAGGCTGGATTTTAATTCACTTTGCATGTGAAATATAAAAAAGGTCTTAAACTTTGGCCTTATTAAAGGAAAAGGATGTAATTTTTGACATTGGTGAGCCAATTATCATTGGCTATGGGCTCTTTGCACCTCAGCTTCCGCGTTTGGGGAAAAGCGGCTCAATCTTTTCCGATCTATTGAAAAAGGCTCTTTACACTCAGTATTTGTAGGGCTTGTCCAAGGTAACAATTAATGATGAACATCGATCCGAAACCCCAACAATAAGCTGGAGAGGTTTTAAGATGTTCGCCTCCTTACACAGATACGAAGGTGAGTTTTACTTTCTTTAAACTTTGTGGCTAACATTAGCTTTAGCTTATGCTAGACATTTTTCTTGTAAAAATGTGCTATTTAAGTATCTAAACATTTTTCATCATTCATTAACGGACAATGTTTTTACCTTATGTTCAAGTATATTACGTGGTTTATTGTCGTTAGTGTCAGAGACCAAGTAACGGGGATTTTACGGTTCAGGCTTTTTGCTTCTGAAGCACAACGAGCCCATAGCTTAGCATTAGCTCTGGTGTCGGAGTTCTAGTTCAGCTGACTGTTCAGGTTCAGTTGTTGCTTTTAGAAAAATATGGCCGTGTTCCTTAAGGTCTCCGTGTTATTTCGCTTTATTAGTTTAGCATGTTGTTGTGAAGCAGGACGGTGTTTACAGCAGTGTGTTCAGGCGGATCAGTAGCTCGGCTGTCTGGCTCTGGTCTGCTCTCTGGTTCCCATAAACTCGATCATTCAGGCTGAATACAGAAGTGATTCCATGGAAATAACACAGGAGGCTCCTTTACCTTTAGGCTGAAGAAGCTGATCCGGAGTGAAGTGAAGGCTGTAAACTTTGCTGTGCTGCGTTAGCTTTAACTGGTAGCGACGAATATTTACAAGCCACCGTCTTCTTAATTCAGGATCGTTTGGAAATCCATGAAAACTTAAAAGCCCATTATATTAGGAAGACAATAATGTTCATAGTATTGTTTTATCTACGTCTGAAATAAGACTTTGTCTTTTCTAGCTGTCATGGTAACTCAAAGCGCGAAAAAGAGAGCCGCATTTGCGCATGCGGTTGTGACGTCAGCGCAGCAGGTGCAAAGAGCCCATTCTAAGCAGCAACATGATTTGTTCTTCAAAAAGACTTGAATTGGATTCGAGGGCCACCAAAACTCATTTTGAGGACCACATATTGTCCCTCAACCACAGTTTGGACACTCCTGGAATCGATTTACCAAGCATGTAGTGAAATATCACATGAAAACCAGTGATGAGCAACGTTAACCAACTGCTGAAGTGCTACACCAGTAGACAATAATTAACGGAAGCTAGCGCTAACGCGTTAGCTAAATATCTATCCTTGAAGGACAACAACTACTACATGTTCTATAACCTTAACTAATATATTTATGTTTTCATCTTACTTTCAACTGCCCGTGTTACACTTCGTTTCTGTATGTTTCCTGTTTATAATAGTTTTGAATGGGAAAAAAAAGAGGGAAAACGTGAAGACAGGAAACGGAAGTGATGCGCCAACAGTTTTCACCCACTTCAAAGTAAGAGCATGAATATAACCATGTAACTACTGGCAGATTTCTTAACATGCGATGATCAAAACTCAAGATGTTGAACCTTATTCAACTGAAATATTACAAAACATATTAGCAGTTAGAATTTATCCCGAAATATTCATTTAGGGGAAACTATGTGTGCTAACGCTAGCAAAAGTTTTTGCTAAAAGTTAGCATCCACTTAGCATTTACCAGATCCTGAACTAAACACCACTGGTAATTATTACTAGGCTGCGTTTTTAAAACTGTTTCAGCTTTTCTTGTCTGCTTATAAGTAATAAAGAGCAACACCAGAGTTGTTTGGTTTTTCTTTATTTTTTTGCAGCTTTTTCTTTGTATTTTCCCTTTTTTCCCCCTTTTTTCTTGCTTTTGGCACTACATACTGACACGTTAGGTTGCTTTAAAAACAAACATCTATTCAAAGCCTTCATCTTTCAGCAAGCAAAGTATGAATACAGCTAACAAAAATAAAGGTTTACAATTTATCCTCCTTACTTTACACATAAAATAAAAACACTTTTTTTCAGACCCCCTCAAAAACGGGGGCATTAAAATATTTAACATTTGTATCACAAATCAATGTAATGAGACCCAAAAACTAAAACCATAAAAACTGTACAAAAATGATAAAATTCATTTCATTTTTTTTAAAATTGTCCATGTGATCAATTGATGCAAATAGTACATTATTTTGCTCTATTACTGATCAAGAAATCTAATTAAAATCATTTCTTCTGCTGGATGTAATTCATGTTGACTGGATGCCGAACATGAGGAACCAGTGGGAAGTTCGGATTGGGATGCACCACAGAACCTTTAAAATAGGAAAACAGAATCAGTAAAACAGCTCATTTCCCGTCCAGACCATCGATGTGAGCCACATCCTGTGGTCCGACCTGGAGCCATGAAGGTTTTCCCGGGCTGGAAGTCGCCGTTGCCCTGCTGGATGAAGTTCTGCGGCATCCTGTAGGGCCAGGATGGAGACAGGCTGAACTGGGGGGGTTTGTTGTGCTCCCACAGCCGCGAGCCTTGGCTCAAACCTTCGAACTGGACTTGGTGGGCCGGTTCTGTGCAGAAAAACATAAAAAAATATGTTTTTTTATTTCTCAGACATTCCTGTAATCTTCTGAAGTGAACATCTGGATAATCCAGGAATGAAAGGAACAATTTTATGTTTCTTTGATGCTTGTTTTAATTACTACACTGCAAAAAATCAAAATCTTACCCAGTACTTTTGTTGAGTTTCTGGTGCAAATATCTTAGTACCATTGAAACAACAAAACGAACTTACTCATAATTTTTAGGAAGATGTAGGTCTTTTTGCCCTTCGACGTTGTGTGCATGGGCAAAATTTCCGGATGTAATCAACAACATGCAGAGTTTACAGAAAATCAAGGAGTGCATTGGCAGAAAAAAATCCAGATTTTCCAAAAATTAAACCTTCAAATACTAAAAATCTGATGAATTGATAAAATTGATTTTGCATTCAAACTTCCCAAACAAACCAGACTTTCTAGGATTAAACCGGATTAAACTGGGCAGGTGTGAATGCACCGTTAGCATAACGGATGTTAGATTAGTATGAAGCTGCTGCTGAGCCAGCAAACAGGAAGTACCTGACTTCACCACCGTGCCGTTTCCCATCAGCGACCCAGGCTGCGCCATGTGGTTGTGCCACTGCCCGTCCCGACCCGCCGCCATGCCTATCTGCCGCCCCGCTGCCGGCTGGGCAAAGATGATGCTCGGGTCGTTCAGGTTCACGGAGCCGCCGGCCGTTCCCGTGGGGCTGCCGTTCCCTGACACGGAGCGCAGGGCAAAGGTCAGGCCGGGCGGCGACGGGCCGCCGGCAGAGGGCGAGGCGAGGACGGGGCCGTGGATGGGCCAGGAGGAGGAGGCGATGTGGGGCTGATGGGAGGGCAGCAGCCCCAGGGCGCCGAGAGCGGCGGGGTGGAACTGGCCCGGGTGGGAGGAGGGGAAGCTGAAGAGGGACAGCGGGACCTGGGGGGGGCCGACGCAGCCGGGTTTACTGTGGGACATCTGGGGGGAGCCGGAGGACAGCGGGGAGCCGTGAGGGACGGCGGCGGGCTGCGGGGAGTAGGGCGGAGTCTGACGACTGTCCGACTGAAAGAACAGAAACAGAGAACCGTGATAAATAAATGACAAAATAATCATAAACATTAATGTGATGGAGAGTTAGGGCCGGGGGAGACAGGAAGAAAAACGGTGCTGATTTCTGATGACATCAGCACCGTTTTTAATCCGACGCTTTTTTGTTGTCAATCTGACAAAAAAACTCAATCTCTATCTAGAAAAAACTCAGAAATTTCTTGAAAAAAACTTGAAAAAAAAATTCAAACTGAAGCACCGAATGAAGCATTTTTCAGGATCTGAAGCAGACGAACTGAAACAGTTTAAGGTGCAGCTGCTGAACTCACACATTCAGAAGGTTGTCTGGTTCTTCCTGGAGAGTCGGCCGCCGTCTGAGGGATCGGGATGGACTGGGAGTTCGCCACACTTCGCACCATCAGAGGAGCTGAAAAGCAGAAATAAAGAAAAGCAGAAATAAAAGTTTTCATTCATGTCCAACCCTGCAGGATCCAACCACAGCTATCAGTGTTGGTTTCTATTTGGTCAAAAGCTTTCAGATTCAGAGCATTTGGATAGAAAGAGGCCCACAGCATCACAGGTACTGCAACTCATCAATCAGTTAGCATGAGGAACTTTTCCAGATATTCTGCTTATATCGCAGATTGCTTTTCCACCTGACCATTTGATAAACTCAGTTTGATTTTGGACCAAAATTGTAACATTTGTTACATTTTCAGCTGCTGTGGTTCTCTTGTGTCAAACCAACCAAACGCTATCAAAAACCTGTTCCCCTCCTGGCCTGTGGGGGCGCTGCATCAAGAACCACAGAAGGAAACGACACAAAAACCTCTGAAGACACTGAGCTAAACTTCCTTCTTCAGAAAATGTAAGCAAAAAATGGAGGCGTCAGATTTTAGCGTTTGTCTTTGGCTAAAAACCATCAGTTATTTCTCCCACTAGCGCTAGCACGTTTGATTTGGTTGTTTTTACCCAGGATGGAAGAATTTGGAAGCTATTTCATTAACATCTTTAAAATGAGTTGATTGACACCAAATTGGTCTGACTGACCCTTTGACCTTTAGCTTTCACAAATAGCGCCTAAACAAAGCAGCACAAAGGAAACTGCTTGGCCTGGGGAGTGTTTTTACTGACGCACAGCCCTCTGCTTACTGGGAGCGACGGCGTTCCTCTGTTTGAGGTGGCGGTTCTCGGGACAGTCCCGCCGTACGTGTCCCATGTCCCCGCACTGGAAGCAGCGTCTGTCCTTCGGCTCCCGCTCGTCCTCCTTGGAGTCCTCGTCTTTCTCGTTTTCCTTCTTCTTCACCCTGAAGGAAAAAACGGAGAAAACAAGAAGACAAATAAAAACCTGCAGTGTGTGAGGGTCAGGGTCCAAAACTTTGCATTATGGACACCAAATGCTTGTTTTACTGCGATTATTCTCGGAATAAGAACAGGGTTTGGGTCACTTTCTTTCAAAGTGTTTGCTTTAAAAGCTACTTAATTAGAAAAAGCTGATTTTGGTGCATCAAAGTCGAAAAGAAAAAGAAAAGCAAGCAGAAAAGGAAAACATCTGAGTTTGAAATGTCAGAAATTTGAGGGGAAAAAAGTTAATTATTGGAGCTTGTAAAATTGAATATTTTTGAATTTTGTAAATTTTCCTGAATTTCAACTTTTCAAGTTCCCAAATTTCCAAGAAAACTTTCTGAGATTTCTTTGGCAGAATTGTTTCTCTTTGTTTTATTTTCTACCCAGAACTGGCCCTAGTACACAATCGCACAAAATTAACTAGCAAGTAACTTCAGCTAGAAACAGAAGCTTGTTTTAATCTTGATGAAAAAGTACCAAATCCATCTTCAGATTATTTCACTTACAACAAAACATTTTCCCAAGTTATAAATGAAACAAAGTTTCAGTGGAACTGGTACTTTTTTAAATCAATATTTTAAAAAACTATTGACTAAAAACAAGCTCCTAAAATGTTACTTGTAAATTAATTTGTGTTATTTCCATCATAAAAAGATATTTGCACTAAAAATTGACCAAAAGTCTTTGGTAAGATTTTGTGTTTTTGCAGTGCATCTGCATCAGCACCAACACCAGACGGATCAAATTTGTGTCAGTCTTGAATTACAGTTGGAGACCGCAAAACAATCAGTCCAAGGGCCACAAATGGCCCCCGGACCACACTTTGGACACCAGGTAAAGCATGTGGTTCTTCCTCCTTCTGCCTTTAGCGTAAAGGACAAGCTGACAGAGGACGACCTGCGTCTCTTTGGGCAGTCCTTCATGTAATGTCCGATCTTCCCGCAGATCCGGCAGCAGCGGTCGTTGGGCGCCAGCTCGCCGTCGGTCAGCACCTTCGAGTCGAAGAAGTATTCCTGCAGAGGAAGGCGGCGCAGATTTAACCCAGCGGTTCATCAGGAAGCTTCAGAGGAAAAGCCGTGGAGGAACATACCACTTCAGTGCCGGGGATGGGAATGAACGGCGTTCCAAACAGCTTCCGCCCGTTGATGAACGCCTTCATGATGAAGTTCGTCACTGAGGAGTGGAAAAAAATCCATCCTGAGATCCAGCTTTAAATCTTGAAAGCAGAACTTCTCACATTTTTGTAATAAGTCTGTGCAGAACTACAGTATCAATAAAAAAACTTCTGATAGATCTGAACTGGTTGAAATTTCATGTGTTTGGAAATGAATGTGGGGTTCCTCAAGGCTCAATCCTCAGGCCGCTCTCATTCTACATGCACAACAAATAAAATCTGTTTTTTTACAACCCAGCACTGATTACCAAACTCTAAATGCAGAAACGTTGAATAATGCACTGAACTTTATGATATTCTTTGATAACTATAATTAATTCTATGCTGGATCGAATTGAAATAACTTTTTTTTTAACAATAAGTTTTAATTTAAAGCTTTTCTAACATCATCTTGTACATGGTGAGAAACTTGGCTTGTCTCCATTGTAATAAAGATGACATAATAGAAAATATAAACAAATAATATATAAAAATGGTTAAATATGAACCATATATTCAGTCAAAAAAATAGAAAAATGTGCTGCTAAAATCTGTGAGAACAGACCGGAAACATTCAAGCTGCAAAGTGTAACTTTTATAAAAATATGGTTTTAAGTATTTGCTCCATGTGATGACAGCTTGATATGAGACAGATGATTTGTGAAAAGAAAAATAAATAGCTCCTCTGTCTTTTCCCAGTGCTAACTAGAAACAACCAATCAGAGCCAGGAGGCAGAGCTTAGCACTGTCAATCATCCTCCTGTTGTAAATGCTAAGGCTAGTTAGCATGAACACTGACGACAGCAGATATATGTTTTTTTTTATTATCCGCCATTAGCATATTTAGAAGTATATACCTGAGGATGATTGACAGCGCTAGCCAATCAGAGCCTCCTGGCTCTGATTGGCTGATTTTGGTGCATTTCTTCAGTAACAGTAGCTCCGGAAGGAGATCGATCTTTTCACAGATCGTCTCTCATAAACTGTCACAACTTGGTGACAAGTTTTAACAAATAAGTAAAAACATATTTTGGATAAAAGTTACAAACAGAAGCTTTAAGGGATATAAGCCAGTTATCAGTTTTATTCCTAAAATACGTCAAATTAGTGAAACTTGTGACAAATAAGAAGATAGACACCTTAAATTTGGTTTATTGGTGTTGATGTTTGGATTTTCTTGTTTTATTCTTGAAATCGCCTTAAAACTGGATTTATGACAAATATTTAACATATTTGCTTCATTCAGTGAGATAAATCTTTAGTTTTTACACATCAAACTGTATCTGCTGGGTCAGTTTTAGTTTTACTTGAACTCCAGAATCTAAAGTATCTCAGATGATGTACGCTTGATGAAATGCAGATTTAATAAACATGAGTCCCGTATTTTTGTTTTTCAGACTTACTTTTACGCGACACTCCAGCACCAAGATTATGATTCAAGTCAAAGGGATCTGGGAACAGAAAACATGGGAAGGTAAACCGCCGGGAGGAGGTTAGCAGCAGGTGAAAGCAAAGCCGCCTGATCACCTTCGATGGCGATGCATTTGCTAGTCCACTGTTTTTCAAACGTGGTGAGGCGTTTGTGCTGCCGGATGCTGATGACGTGCTCCTTGAAGTCGAACTCTTCGGTGTAGAAGCGAAGCAGGCCGAGCCACAGCTCCCCCACCGACTCGGTGTTGGGCTGCCAGTCGGCCAGCCGCTGGCGCTGCGCAACAAGAACAAGCATCACAGCAACAAACCAGGGCTGGACAACATGGCTGAGAAACCTGCCGCCATGTAAGCGTTTCACATCAGCCAATATCGATAATTATTGATGAGTTTTTTTTTGTTTTAAATATCTGGAATTCAGTCAAACTGGTGTCTTTCCTCTTTTATCTAGTTTTCACTTTATGATGCTGTTTTTTTATTTTTAAGCAGTTACAAGCGACAGTGAGGAAACATGAAACTGCTGCTGCGCACTTTACCCAGAAGGCCGTTGCTAGGCAACCGGAGTTGGAGGGAACTTGAAACTGCTTTTTATCCAGCAGGTTGTTGCTAGGCAACCAAAGAGAGAGTGAGTGAGTTAGTCGACTCCACCAACCCAGCTACATCCCCCAGAATGCTGTGCGGTTCTGGATCGAAGTTTAGTGAATATTCTATCAGATGTCTATTGTTACTGATTTATTTTCCAGCCCTACATCAGAGCGCATGTCTGATAATCCTCACCAGTTTGTCCAGGTCATCAAAGAAGAAAGCGTTCCAGCCGTCCACCATCCGCTGGGGAACCGTCTGACCGTCGAAGATCTGGAAAAGGATCGTTGGCGCTCAAAGGCAAGCTCACGTTTCAGACCCACAGTCACTAATCAGAGGGTTTTACCTCCTGCAGGACGGGGATGACCGGCGGCTGCCTCTGCTGCAGGAAGTATAGAACCATCAGGATGTAGGCGTAAGACGAGAGGCTTCCTCTGGAGGCGTCGCCGATGTCGCAGCGCTGAGGAGACACAGAACCCAAAAACTCTGAGAATCAACTAAAGTTAAGCAGAAAAAACTGAGAATCGTCTGGATTTCACGTTCTGGAAGACAGCGTGAAATCCAGGCAACGAAGGACGCACCGATCCATTTCTAAAGAAATCTGAGGTCCAGTATCAGCTGATCCAATCCAAAATAAACAGCTGAACTGATCTAAAATGTTTCTTATTCAATCTTTTTTTAATGCAACTTTATATTAAAAGTTTAATTATTTACCAATAATGCAAAAATATTCACTAAATAATGACACTACCAAAGCAAAGTTGCATTAAAACTTACATTAGAAGTGTCATTATATAGTGAATACTTTGCGTTATTTGGTAATTAATGACACCTTTAAAGCAAAGTTGCATTAAACGTGACATTATTTAGCGAATGACACTTCATAAACAGTCATAAACTCTTTCATGTTAGGCATCATGTCACTCTGATGCTCAGTAGATAAAGTGTAATCGTTGTTTCTGAATTGATTTAAACAGCTGAGCGTTTCTTAACAAACCTTTGCAAACACCTTGATGGTGTATCCCAGGAACTGAACCCGGGGATCCAGCGCTGCGTACGTCGCCAGCATCCTGGTGTTGTGTTGAGCCTAAACGAACAATTTCTCCAAATCAGTTCAAAATGGAGACTTTTGAAGAGGAAGGGAGTTCCTGCAGAGGATGCTGGGAAAGCGTCCGTCACTGACCAGCGTGTTGTAGAGGCTGATGTCTCCCTCCAAACCGCTCTGTCTGTGTTCAAACTTCACGATAGGCACTTTGGCTGTGGTGATGGGCAGGATGTTCTTCAGACCTGAGCAGGGAGAGAAATATGGAAGAACATCAGTGGAAAATGTAATAAAAACCAACCATCCAATCAGCTGAACTCACCCGCATGCTTCTTCAGCACCTTTGCAAGGCCTTCGATGATTTCCTTACAGTTCAGCTTCTGTTCAGAAATGAAAGATAAAACCAGGTTACGACACGCGGTCGGCTCGTTTTATAAAACGTCTGCTCTGAACCCGCCCACCTCCGCCGTCTCGTGACCCTCCAGGGTCATGCAGATGTCGAGGTCGCTGTCACGGAAACCAAACCCGTTCTTGGAAGAGCCGAATAAGCAGAGCTGGGCTTTATCTGCAGCAGAAAGACATCAGAAAACATCAGACAAATAGTTTTATTTACATTCAAAGACACGCTGATAAACAGAAGGCGACAAAAAGCAAGTTTCTAATCGGATTAATTGGAAGAAAAAGTTCAAAGTTTAAGGAGAAACTCAAGAGTTTTAACAGTAAAAATAACATTTCCTATAATAATAATCCTGTCAGTCTGGGATTCTTAACATCATAAATTGGAATTTAATGAGTCGATAATAAATCAAAATTCTTGTTCTTAAATTATGTTCAATTATGTAAAGCAAAACTTTTTCAGCAACATTAAGAATTATTGCCTTAAAACAAACTCTCACGTCTTAATGAAAAGTCATTTATAAGTTAGTTTTGTGTTATTTAAAATGTACTTAGATAAATGCATTAGAAACTCGACCAAAATTACTTGGTAAGATTTTGCGTTTTTGCAAGTTTTGTAAGTTTTTGTCAATGATCTAAAAGGAAGCATTTTACTTTTATTTCATTTATTTATTTTATTAATGAAATTACATTTTTTTATTTATTTCATTGTTAATTTTTGAAGGACAAATCTTCAGCAGTAGCTGTGGATTTAGCCGTTTCCTCACCGTTGTACTCCTTCCTTATGAACCGCTCCAGACCAGCCAGGATCTGCTCCCTGTTCTGCTGCTCGAAGTGCGACGGCGACAGTTTATCTGCAACGATTCAGTCACACGGAGGGATGAGGCCTCAGCGCTTCGCTGCTGTTAGCGTTAGCCGGCCGTACGTACAGTAGCAGAATCTGCAGAGTCCGTCCAGAATGTTCCTGAAGCGCTCGTTCATGGGAGGCAGCGGCTTCAGCTCGATCTTCTTGAAGTCTTCGGGACATTCGTCCTTCAGGTGGCCGTCCCGCTTGCAGATGCTGCAGACGACGGTCGGAGGCTGGAGACACAAAAACCGGACAAAAGTCACGTACCGAGAGAAAATCTGGTTTTATTAAATTTATTTTTGGCTTTCTTTTATCAAATAGAAATTACAAATTATAGAAATTATTTTTTTAAAGTGTTTTTTATTTAAATCATCCCTTCTGCTAGTTGTACAACGGAGTATCAAGATACGAGCAAAAATTGTTTAATTAGGAGAACATAGTCATAATATTCGGAAAAAAACAACAACATAATTTTACCAGAAAAATCATTGAAATTATTGAGAAGCTCCAATAAGTTTGGATTTTAAGTTTCAATAAGTAAAATTGTTTAGCTCAGTTCCTGTAATTCTTCACAATAGTTGTTTGCATGATTGTTTCAAAGTCCTGTTACTAATAATAATAATTTGATGTGTTAAAAGATTTAAATATTAGTTGTAAAACTTATACTGAAGTATGACTTCATAAGATGCTCAACATTTTTATTTTTTCAACGACTCTCCTAATCTGACTCTATTCTGGTAATTTTATGACTTTATTGTTGTTTGCAGGGCTGTCATAATTTACTTTGCTGGACGATAAAGCAAAATTATTTGCTGAAAATGATTGAGATAAACAATAATGTCGTCATTTTGATAGTAGTACATTTTAAAACCGGGACTGAAAATCATCTTAAATATCTCATATGGTGATTTTCAGCCATCTTGTCCAGCTCTTCATCCTGGTTGTTCTGAACGTGTGATTTACCTTCCCACCAGTGAAAATCATCTTATCAAACACGTAGTGCAGGTCAGCAGGCCCCTGCTCCTCTTCCTCCTCGCTGTCCAGCAGCCCTTTGGCCGATGACGACGGTTTGCTTCCATCGTTCAGAACCAAATCATCCAGACTCTTCTCCAGATCTGAACCGTCCTCATCGTCCCCGCTGTCGTCCTCTCTCTGACTTCCTTCAGATTTCTTGTTGTCCTCCTGTCCCTCCGGTATCCGTCCAACCTCGTCTCCTCTCGTCTTCTTGGCGCCTCTCCTCTGAGGACAGGCGAAGTATTTGTAGGCGCTGCGGAAACGCTCCTGGATGTACTCGAACACCATCTGGCTGTTCAGGCTCCGCGCAACGTTTCTCTTCAAGGCAAACGGATCTGGAACCAGAAAACAAATCGTGAGTTCCTGTGCTTCTTCCCAACCGGTTCTGTGACTCGGGTCGTTCTCACCTTCGATGGCGAGGCGGCGGCGGGGCCAGTTCTTGGCGTCCCTGGAGAGGAGCTCCTTCAGGCGGATGCTGATGATGTTCTCCTCCAGAGGAAACTCAAGCGTGTAGAAACGGAGAAGTTCCAGCCACAGCTGGCCCAGCGAAGCGCCTTTCCCTTCGCCCAGCGTCAGGCGGCTCTGAGAGGAAGCAGCCAGAGTCAGACTGAGGGAGAATTCACACCTCACATTCAGCAGAATCGGTCCGATTGGAGACCAAAACTGCAACATTTCTTTACATTTTCCAATTCAAACCAACCAAACCCTTTGAGAAACCTGTTCCCCTCCTGGCCTGTGGGGGCGCTGCAACAAGAACCACTGAAGGAGACAACACAAAAACCTCTGAAGACACTGAGAGCAACTTCCTTCTTCATGAAATTGGTTGGAGGATTTCTTTGTTGTAAAAGACCTCAACTCATTTTTTGTCTTAACACTAGCCTAGCATGTTTGTTTTGGTTGTTTTTACCCAGAATGCCCTGCGGTAGAACTGGGCAATAAATTAATAAAAACCCTTAATCTTACCACAACGGCATCAAATGGACTTTGAAACACGCTACTAAGTTAGGCCGGTTTTATCAGACTCCAGTCCGTTTGTCTAGAAAGTCCGGTTCATTCGGGGAGTTGTGAATGCTAATCAACCTGAAAAGCTAACTCTGCTCCACCTGCAAACCTCGGTCTGGGTTCAGTTTAAGTGAACTCTGATGCAGTTTGAATGCATATGTGAACGCTAAGCGGACTGGAGACTTCTCCAAAAGCAGGAAGTGGACTACAGTGCATGGCATTCTGGGTAAATACAACCAAAACAAGCATGCTAGCTTAGTGCTAGCAGGAAAAATTACCTGTGATCTTTTGGCAAATTCTAATAATCGCTAAAATCTGACGCTACTCCATTTTTGTTTACATTTTCTGAAGAAGAAAATTGTGTTCTGCATCTTCAGAGGTTTTTGTGTCGTTTCCTTCAGTGGTTCTTGGTGCAGCGCCCCCACAGGCCAGGAGGGGAACAGGTTGGCTTGACTCAGAGCAGAGAGAGAGAACCACAGGAGCTGGAGACGTAACGGCTTTGGTCCCAAACTGAGCTGAATCTACCGAACTATCAGGAGTGAAACTCACCAGGCCCTCTGTGTGGCGAGCGTCATCAGACTTCTTCTGCTCCGGTTTTGATGCTCCTTCTGCTTTGGATTCGTTCCGGTTCTCCCCTCGTCCCTCCGTGGAGGTCGGAGGTCGCTGCTCCCACTTGACGAACATGTCCAGAACTATTCCAGTCAGATGATACTCGTCCACTCGCTTCACGTCGAAGCCGTCGATCTGAAACAGACGATTCAGAGGCTTTTCAGAAAAATCTATTTTTACTCTGCAGGATTGCTAAATTCAGCATGAATCGGTTTAACAGCAAGAACAAAATCGCTAAACGCTTAATACAACGGAGTTTAAAGGTCAAAGTAAGGGAAAAATGTTTTAATTATGAGGCTAGAGACAATATATTTTGAGAATAAATTCATAATATGAGAATCAACCTTCTTGCTGCAGGTTTGCTGAATTCCTCTGTTAGAGAAAATTATTCTTTAATAGTTATTCTTTTTCCTGTCTGTAATATTGAATAAGATCCAGTATTTTTGTGATTCTCCCACCCAGGATCCCAGGTAGACGGGGAGGACGGGATCGCTCCTCTGCTGCAGGAAGAAGATGACCATGAGGGCGAAGGAATACGACGGGATGCCGCCTTCAGCCTGGCAGTCGATGTGACACAGCTGGAGAGAAAAGCAACAAAAACAACACAAATTCTCATTCAACTGTTCTGTCATTGTCTGGTTTTAAACTGATTCTATTGAATTAAAGCACAGAGTGCCGCTTTTAGTGACTTCACTATAAGGATTTAGTGTTAGTGGTTCATTTTGTTAAATATAAATCACTAAACTAAACAGAGTTTTGATTAAAATATTTTCACTAAAGGAAAAAAATTGTTTGAACTTCAGTTTAATGTCCAAAACATCTGATAGGTAGAGCTATACTGAGACAAAAACATTCAAATCTGTCTGTTTTTCATCCTGAAGGAAAGAAAATAGGAAGGAAGAAGGAAATTTAAAAAGAAATGAAGTAAATGTTTTTATCTTCAGCTTCTTTCTCACTCAGAATGGAAACGCATTTCTAAGGAAACTCAGCATCTGGCCCTCAGGATGCTGCTAACAGGGAGAAGCTAACAGCTAGCAGCTAAAGGCTAACAGCTAGAAACTAAAGGCTAACAGCTAGAAACTAAAGGCTAACACCTAGCAGCTAAATGCTAACAGCTAGCAGCTGCACCAGCTGACCTCCACCTTACAGCAGATGAAGATCTCTGGCCTCCTCTGCTTCAGAAACACCAGCAGGGGGCGCCATCCTTACCCTCGCCCAGTAGCGGAAGGCCAGGACCAGTGGAACCAGTCTGGGCTCCAGTTTAGCCAGAGCAGCCAGGTGATTGGTGGTGAGGCAGGCGACATCATTTCCTGCGCTCACTTTACAGATCAGGCCGCTGAGCGAAAACAGAAAGCAGAAAAACTGAGTCAGTCAGCCTGGAAGCTCATGATCATAAAAATAAAGATTTTCTGACCTGCTGCGATCCCGACAGAACACAGCGGGAACTTTGGAGTGAAAATCCGACTCAACTTCTGAATATTCAGCTAACAGGAAACAAGAGAACATCAGAATTATGTTCAAAAGAAACAGGAGTCATTAAAAACTATGACAACGGGACAAACTAAGAAACATTTTTAATGATGAGAATAATGTCAGAATATTACTTCAATAATAATACACGTTCAAATTATTACCAGATTAAATTCAAAATACGAGAATAAAGTCATACAACAAAAAGTTTCAATTATACAAAATAATATTGTCAGAAAAACACGAGAAAAATGTCGTAAAGTAAAATTGCAATAATATGAGAATAACATTGTAACTCAAGAATAAGATTCTAATATTACAATAAAGTCATAACAATTCTCTAAAGTATTATTGAATTTCAATAATACAAGAATAAAGTCACAAGACAGAGGCGGAATAAAAAAAAGTAATAAAAATACAAAAATAAAGTCGTATTACCAGAATAAAGTGGTATGACAACAACGTGAAAATAAATTTGTTATAATATGAGAATAAAGTTACACAACAAAGTAAAAAAAAAAGAAAATAAAGTCTAAATAATTCCAAAATAAAGTCTAAATATTAGGAGAAATGAACTTTAAAATCAAATGAGGAACGCTGAGCATCTTAAGTTACACTTTAGTTTATTCTGATAATGTTTTTATTCTCAAAATAAAAATAAAAAATTAATCTGACTCTGTTGCTTTGTGATATTTTATTTGTCTAAATTTCACAGAAACAAACAATAAAATGAAGCAGAGAAAGAAAAACCTACGTCTGTTTTTGAGGATTCCCAGAACCTGAATCAGAACCTCAGGTTGTGTCATCTGAAGAAAGAAAGGTAAATAATGAGATTTATGACAGAAAGATAAATAAAAACAGAAACAGAAGTTAAATAAAAATATAAACAGAAGATGAAAGATAAATAAAAACGGAAACAGAATTGGACTCAGACTGACGGTGGAGGGGTAGGTGACGTCGACGTTGATGTCGCTCGTCTTGAAGGCGAACCGTGTGAGACAGGAACCGTAGAGCCGGAGGGAACAGGCTGCAGAGAAACATCAGATCTCAGTCTGAGCTGGAGCGTCAGCTGATGATGTCACAACCAGCTGATGATGTCACAACCAGGAGACCAACCTGACAGGTGCGTCTTTATGATCTCCTCCATCCGCGCCACGACGGACGTCCGCACCTCGAAGTCCCGCTCTGAGATCCCCTGCTGCCTGGCCGTCTCCACGACGGCGGCGTCCACTGCCCGCAGCTGGCCAGCAGAGGGCGCCGGCAGCGCCCGCAGCTCCGTCTCCTCCTGCTTCTCCTGCAGGGGGCGCCACCACAACGACACAGACAGGAAGGCCGGGCGAAGTTAATGACGCATCAACGATTTTCAACTGTTTTCATTTATTCAGCCCATAAGTTACTTTCGTAATTACAGTAATAAGTTAATTAATAAACACGAAAACGAAGGATATCAATAATTTTAGTGTGTTTTAGTTTTATAAACATATCGATGTCGTTCAGTCAGTAGATGTAGCTTCATTCATTTTTTTTATTTCAGTTAATAAAAATCTTTTCTCTATTTCCGTTTTCATTAGTTTTAATAAACTGTAATGTTTAGTGTGACACAACAAATACCAAACGAAACAAAAACTAACGTAAAATCAGTTTTCTGCGAACGAGTGACTTTGTTTTTGGTGTTTCAAGAAACTAATTCTCCATTTTTGGACTTTTGTGATCCATGTTGGCAAATCAGTTCCTGCATGTTTACATCGTTCCTCTCAAAAAACAAATGAAAGAAAAGTTCAATGCTGCAAATATATGAGGACTTTAACATTTGAGATGAAGGAAAGAGGCGGTACGAACCGTCATGTTCTTCTTGTGGCGTTTCTCCTTGATGTGCTTGTAGGCTCCGTGGACGTTCTCGATGTGCACAGAGCAAACTTTGCACAAGTACTGGTAGTTTGGGTACTCAGGGGACGGCTGGGGAACAGGGAGGCTTCGTTAGCAAACAAAAACGTTTCCAGCTTAAAGGAAATAATCAATATGTTGTCTAAAAAGAAAGAGTTACTGATCTAGAAACACATTTCTAGGCTAGTTAGCGTTAGCTTTATGAACACCTTTTTGAGTAACAGAAGTTTGCGTCTTGTACAGAAAAAAATAAAGTACACCTTCTGTAAAAATGTTGAGATTTAGTTGATCAGAATATAATAAAAAAAGATGCGATCAACACCGGATCAATACGACTCAGGAGGAAAGTCCAAACTACGATTCTGTGACGTAAAACAGGGAAAACATGGAGGAAACGTGTGAAAGAAAGGAGCAGCGTTTTCCTCCCTGTCTGAGCTCACTGCTGACGTCAGCTTCAAACCCATCAGAACCGTTTCTATAGTAACCGGATCAGTTTTTAATGATAAGTAAAGGTGCATGTAGTTTCTTAGTTTTGCGTTGCTGATTAAAGATGGATCAGTAACCTGTCAGATTATCTGAGCGCGTTACCTTGGCGACCCGGTGGATGTGATCTCTGTGGAGCCGCTCCTCCACCTGCCGCAGACCCAGCTGCTGCTCCGCCTCCTCCGCCGCCAGCCGCGCCTCCTCCCCCGCCTGCGCAGACGGGCGCGCCGCAGCCGCAGCTTTCACCGCTGCAGAAACACACAGAACACACACACATCAGATATAAACCCCCCGCAGCGTGACGTCACACACACACGATCCAGATTCCTGCTGCAGGGGAAAAGCTGCCGGCTAACGACGGCTAGCATCAGCTTTCACTGTTATCAACATAAGGAGATAAATATTAAATGTACACCTGATACGTAAAAGACAAAGGGACGCAGGGCTACTAATTACCAACATTATGACAAAATAAATTGATTAATAAAATGATAGTTAGTTGCAGACCTAATTACGTCTCAGCAGATTAGTATGGAAGAAGATTAGGCCCACTGGACTAGAAAAGAATTTTACTTCTTATAATTTTGACTATTTCGTCTCATAATTTAAAAATTTTCTGAGAATTTAGATTTTTTTTTTTCTTTCCGAATTCTGAACTCTGAGAAAAAGTCAGATTTTTGCTCTAATTCTCTTCCATAATCTTAAGACTTTTATGGGAAATTAAAAATGTTTTAAAACTCGTATAAAACTTGAGTTATGACTGTAAGTTCTGTCCGTGTCACTCGGCTGCAGCTGAACTCATATTTATTTAATAAACGTTGTGAAGGGAACCGAGCGACCCACCGTGGGATTTCTCTCTCGCTGTGGCCCCTGTGGAGCCTTTCGCCCGTTCAGGAGTGACGGGCGGGACCGGAGCGCCCTCTGCTGGCTGGGCCGTTTTGGACTCGGCCGCCTTCCCTTTGCCTCTCTCCCCAGAACCGGTCCGGCCGCTCAGCCTGGACGGACGGCTTTTCTTCTTCTCCAGGGAGTTTTCTGGGAAAGCGCCGGCCGCCGTGCGGCTCGCCACGCCGCCGCCGCTCCGCTCATCTTTGGCGGCGGTGAGGTTCTCCTTGCTGCGCAGCGCTGACTTGACGCCATCTTTGTTTGGCTTCTGAGCGGACGACACCTTGGCTCCTCTGGACTGGGACGGTTTGACCGTTTTCACTGAACTGACAGACTCGTCCATCGCTCCGGTCCTTCTGCTCCCCACCAAGTCGGACCTGAACATCAGAACCAGGAAGAACATCAGTATCGTCTTCGGTATCATCGTTACCGGAGCATCGATTACTAATATGATCCCAAACTAGGGCTGGGCCATAATCAATTTTATTAAATAATCACATTTTTGGTTTTGAAAATATTATTTTTAGAAAGTCAGGATTTTTTCCACCAATGAACTCTTTGTGTTTCCATAGTCCAGAGTGAGGGCGACCATTTTGTTTTACAATTTATTTAATGAGTTTTGCTGGACAATAAATTGATACAGAAGTTATTGCAATAACAATATTGTTGTTTTCAGACATTTTTCAAGTAATATAATGATAATAATGAGATAATAATGCAGTTTCTAAAAAATCAATGCACTTTAAATTCTAATGAAGATTTAACACTGGAACTGGGAAACATTTTAAAAATGCAAATTAAACAAACAAAACAACAATAATTAAAATGGATCATGTTGGACATAAAAATCAAACTATTGAATTTAAAGAAAACATTTGTGACATTTGTATGCAGAAACAACTACAGAAAAACAAAACTGATGATTCAATAAGCTTCACATTACATTTTTTTGCACCAAAGTTCGTAATAATAAACACTGAGCCTCTTTAAATGTGTATATGTCGGAAATTTTAAATTGACATTAGTCACTGTATATAAAATAGGCCAGCAAATATTGCAGCAGGCGTATTGTGAGGGAATGCAAAACTTGTTGCCAGGTAACGCAAAAGAAAGGTTTTTCCCTCATGTCTCCTTGGGGGCTCCGTATTAAATATGCATAAAAAAATTGACCCATCCAAATTTAATCTGATCAAAATGTGTTTTTTTCTTTACAGTTAAAGTGAATAATATGTTGGGTTTTGTTTCAATTAAAGTTTTTCAACTCTGGTTTTGCTAACAAAATCATGCCACAGCCTAGCAAAACATATATAGAAATATATATTTTAAGTATTTAAAGCCAAATTCATTGCTTAAAGACAATTAAAAAGAAGATTACAGAAAGAATAAAAAGTTACATTATGAAGTGGAAAACATAAAAGTTTTCTCACTTCATGATGTCAAGTGCCAAACTGCTAAAATAAAAATGTATTTCATTTGTGATCAACCTTTTTCGAAAATTCGCATAAACATTTAGTAAAAATCAACCCTTTTCTCCCCTTTTGTCTCTTTATTCTCTCTCAGGTTTTGCGTGCAGCAGACAGTGAACTGGTTTCACACCAGTTAGATTGTAAAGCCTTCAGAAATAAAACTGCAACTGGCAGCGCAGAACTCAAAGAAAACAGGAAGTAAATCCCTAGTTATGCCCTTCAATTAGATATTACAAACAACCATAGCAACAACAATAATAGTAGTAATTATTGTTAATAAATACAAATAAACTTACTGTCTGTAAGGGATGTTAGTAGTTTCATGTGAGGTTGAAACTGATCCTTCAATAGAAACAAAAACGAAACTGGCAGCAATTAATGTCAGACTGAATCACCAGAAAGCATCAATGTGAAGCTAAGTTTCATTTTTTGCACCACCTGGGTTTCATGTTCAGTGTTTAGGACAGAAACTAAGAACTTCCAGACGGGGGGAAGGGAGGACTGAGATGGTGGAGCTCACATAACGTCTGGTCCGCAATAGCAACAAGTTTAATTAAAAAGAACGGGTTAAAATCAGGAAAGGTTTCCTGCTCCTCTGGCTGCGTTTCAACTTTCAACTGACTTTCTTGGAGACTCTTTGCGTAGCCGAGTTAGCTGAAGACTAGCCAATGCTAACTGCTATGCCCGGGTCGTAAATAACACTGGCACCCAAATGCCACAGAGCATCGGGTCACCTGAGAACAGGAAGCCTCTCAGCATTACGGCACTAAAGAGCGGGAAAATAACTCACTCTGGGCGCTGAAGCTGCTCCGGGATTATTGTTCAGTTGGCTCCATAGTTCTGTTTTACATGATGTTGTTCCAATCCCACGGCCCTGATCCGAACAGCGACCACTGACGCCATGTTAATACATTACCCCGCTGCACTGTGGGAGTTAGCATTGTGCTACTCATGACCGAGCCGGCTCGATGTGCCCACTCGGTTAAGGAGCTGACTCGTTTTTTTCAATTCAGTTCAATAATACCTTATTAATCCCAAAGGAAATTAAATGTTTTCGTTACTCATTTCACCCAACTATCTTCAAAGAGTTGTTGACTGAAGGCTGTTGCTGTATGACGGTCTTATAACTAGCATGACATGCTAATAGATGAGCTTCAGGTCAATAGAAGAGAATTGAATAGATTTTTAAAATTTAGTTTAGTTCATTTAGCTAAATTAAAATACAGATATAAAAAAACAGTATAGAAAATATGTAATCCAAGTATACAATCCGTATAAATTTCTGAAATGCAATCATACCAAAAAAATAAAATCACATCACATCAAGGGTATGAGAATATATATATATATATATATATATATATATATATATATATATATATATATATATATATATATATATATATATATATATATATATACTGTACATACATATAGCACAACATATAAATATAACATACTCTGATCCAAAGGAATGTGCAAATGAATGACTTTTTTTTAAACCAATAAACAGACTATTTACTAAATATGAAAATAAAACTCTGCAATTACAAGCAAAAATTGTATTTCAGATTAGAAAAACTGTAAATACCTGTGCAAATACATGTCATCACGCGCTCCTTTCTGGAAGGTCTGGCAGAGAGATGTTGGAGTAGGGGATACAATCGATGGAAGAGATGGTTTGAACTTGATCCTTCTCTCTGCTCTGCATCTATGAAGATATAAATTAGTTTAATTTCAGAAGTAGATATCAGGATGCCTGCTTCTCATTGGACTTTTACCAATAGAATTTTGAAAATTCTAGTAAAGGCTTGTTAAATAAGGACATTTATTAAGTATTTTGGATTTAAAGATGAATAGAATTAAACGTGGACTAAATAAGCGAAACATTTTGGTTATCATAGCTAAATGAATCAAATCCCAAGAAAGCAGCGAAATTCCCATCAATAGAGGGCGTATTGGTGATGACGAAAGGGGGCGTGTGTTGCGCTACGTTTAAGTACCGCTCGGAAAATAAATTACTGCAACAACTCCTACTTTCAATCATAAGACAAAACGATAAGCAGCACTTTAAAGTTTAATGCTGGAGTGGTTTTGTTTATGCGAACAACTGCAACTTGTTTCTATCACAGTATGACCCGGGTTGGTTCAGAATTACAAAAGAAGTTGGATAAATTTAAGCCAAAATAGAACTGTGTCACAATAAAGAGAAAACAATAAACGGGGACACATTCATCACACCTCTATTTAAGTCGGCTGAAAAACGGACCAGTTTATTAATAACTCAGCATAATTACTTTTAAAGAAAGTGTTGGTTGTGTTATTTTACTGAGAAGGTGGATACCTCTAAATGAAAAACAAAAAATGATTGTTATGGGAAGCTTTTTCCCTAAATATACTTTTATTTTGAAGGCATTAAAATGGAGTTTAATGGGCCGTAAAATTTGTTCAAAGGAAAAAAAAAACTTGTATCCAAAAAGTAGTTTTGAACTTTTTTTTTCTCAGTTTAAACATCTGTTTTTCAGTTTTTAATTTTTCAGTTTCAAACTTTTTTTTGTATCAAAAATAATTGTTCAGTTTCAAATCTTTTTTCAAGTACAAACTTTTTCTTAGTTTCAGTTTTTCTCAATTTCAAATCTTTTTCAGTTTTAAGCTTTTTCAATTTCAAAAATTTCAAAATTATTTTTTGGGTTTCAAATCTTTTTCAAGTGTAAAATTATTTTTCAGTTTTAAAATTATTATAAAACTTTTTTTCCCCCGCTTTCATTTTTTGGGGGGACAAACAAAGCCCTAATCTAGCTCCATTCATTAACGGGCACCGGAAGTCTCGTCCTGGCTGCTGCAGCTCGACAGCGGCTCAGAGTTTTGACGCTTCTCTCTCTCTCTCTGTTGAGTTGGCAGTTTGTTTTTTAAGATGCTTCCCGCTGCGTTCTCCGTTACATCGGCAACATTATTATTGTCACTAATATCATTCATCGGCCTGACAGAGAGCAAACAAAAAGACTTTTACACTTTTAAGGTGGTAAACAGCAGAGGGAAGCTGGTTTCTTTGGAGAAGTACCGCGGTTCGGTGAGTCCGGTTCATTTAGCTGCATGCCTGAATGCTTGCATGTGAATTTTCCTCCTAATATGTGTAGATGTGGCTAACTGCGGCTCTGCTCGGGATGTCTGGCTGCAGCCTACGTGGCAGGAGGCCTGCAGCTGCAGCAGCTCCGTAGGTTTCATTCTAACCAGGTACGGATCATCACTTTCTGTCTAACCGTCACTTAAAAACACAAAACTAACACATTCCTATGACCATTTAGGGATATTTCACTTTGCATGGCTACGTTTTGCACTTTTTATTTATTAAACTTTTAGATTTTCGTGAAAAGATGCTTTTCATGCCAGCTGGAGTGTATGATGAGTGAAACTTAAGGAATATAAGGCAAAAATATTTTATTATAGGATATAACTTAAAAGTAGAAAAATGTTAAGACTTTTGAAGTAAACATAAAAAGAAATAAAATTGTTATAAGCTTCAATTGTTTTGTCTGGACGTGTAATAACGTTTGGAGTCTGATTTGTTTTCCTGCGGTTTGGTTGTTTTTGCTGCTGCTTGAACTAATTTGTTCATAATCCTGCCTGAAAACATCATTTTTTCAGTCCGGGGTTGTATGGAGTAGTTTTTAGCAGTCAGCATGTTCAAACCTCAATAGCTTTCTTGCTAAGTGGCTCATCTTTGCCACATTCTTGTCTAATATGGGATGCAGTTTGTAAAGTTACAGTCAAAAATTAAAAGTAATGATTTGGGTTATTTAGCCTAACAGGAAAAAATTGGGTTAATTTTACAGTCACATTTTAACCATAATATTAATTTATTTATAAACGTCACAGTTTCAAACTGAGTATGTAATTAGCATGCTAAATATTTAGCTTACAACGTGAATACTGCATTAAGTATTTCTACTTCAAGAAAAACTATTTTGTTAATAAATATTTAGTTTAACTACTAAACTATTCAAACTAAATATTTTTGCTTCAAGCTAAGTATTTAGCTTGCTACTTAGATAGCCGAACTATTTTGGTTAAAACATTTGGAATATTTAGCTTGCTAGGTAAATATTTAGTTTAATCAATTAAAAAAAATACCTGTCAAGCTAAACATTTAGTTAAATATATAGTTGTCTACAAACACTTTTCTAGCTAAATATGTAGCTTGCTCACAAAATCTTTAAGTCGATACTAAAACCTCAACACAGATGTCAAATTTTACTCAACTGACAGTTTACAAAACAGCCGAGTAAATTATCACTTCAGAATTTATCTGGAAAAATTAATTTACTGGAAGCTATGTGTGCTAAACATTAGCAAAGTTGGCAAAAACGCTTTGGCACTAATCAAACATTTAGCTCCACTAATAGCAGAAATATGTTTACCTCTGCAACAGCTTGTTTTCTTAGATCTGAAGACTTCTGACCATTAAAAACTTTGTCCAGAAACCATTAAGATGCACATTTTAGTCAATTTTGAATCAACAACCTTGGCACCAATGAGTTTCCGTAAGCTTCTGTAAGTGTTTACATTGGTAACTGATTTGGTGTCTCTGCGGACTCAGGTGTCTCTGGTGGTGAACGTCGCCAGCGAGTGCGGTTTCACCGACCAGCACTACCGAGACCTGCAGCAGCTGCAGCGGGACTTCGGTCCGTTTCACTTCAACGTCCTGGCTTTCCCCTGCAACCAGTTCGGCCAGCAGGAGCCCGGCAGCGACAAGGACATCGACAGCTTCGTGCGAACCGTGTACGGAGTCTCCTTCCCGCTATTCAGCAAAATCGCCGTGGTTGGAACAGGAGCCAACAATGTCTACAAACACCTGGCAGGTGAGTCCCGAGTATCGATTCCAGGACATCGATTTTTGATCAAAGCTTCGATTAATTATGTTTCATCACTTAACGCCATGAGTTCCAGGCGGATGATTTGTATTTTTTGTTGCGGAACGTTTTGACCCGGTAATGTTGACAATGCTAACTGCTGTTAGCAGCTACGGAAGTTAGCAAAGCGACGCTCAGAAAGAGACAAACAACTCAGTGCGTAAAAAACAGAGTTGGTGTTTCACAATGCCTCAGCAGGAAACGTTAGATATTAGATCAGCCCTAATAAAATAACAATAATCTGGAAAAAAATTACAAAAAGAAAAATCCAACAAAGTTTGTAAATATGACTGTATTTGGGCCAGTTTAGATACAGTAAGGAAGAAAAATGAGTAAAATTAAACCAAATAATCTCAGAGATCCTTTAGAAAAAAACTTCAGATTTTCAGAAGTTAAAAATTTTCTAGAGAGACTCGGGTATTTAGATTAATCTCAAAAATTTTCGAGAAGGAACCTTGTACATTTCTCTGTTTCAAATGTCAAAAATCTGCTTGAAAAAAACTCTGAAAATTTGAGATTAATCTCAGACATTTTTGGGAAATAAACTTGGAAATTTTGGCATTTCAAAAGTAAAAAGTGTTAGACTTTTGAAACAAAAATATTCCTGTTTTTTCTAGAATATTTCTGATAATCACCTCAAAATTTCTGTATTTTTAGCAAAATTTTGGCTTTTCAAACATAAATATCCTTAATTGTTCCAGAAATTTTCTGAAATTAATCTACAAATTTCTGAGGTTTTTGGCAGAAATTAAAGTTTTTTCCCCTTTTGTTTACGTTTACATATGTAAACATTGTGTCCGATCCCGATTCAAGCCGATTAATTAACTGCAGTTGAACGATCCCGATACATTACTTTAGACTATCAGTTAAAAAACTCCCAAATGTCTGACCTCATATTCTGACATATTTAATATCTTCCTGCTCCATTTTCTCTCTTGAGAAAAAAATCATTTCAGATTAGAAACAGCTAGCTCATAAAAGAAAAGCGTTTTCATACTTCAAACTTCAGACTGAAAATAAATTATCATATAAAAAATATTGCTTCATGTAAAAAAATAAGTGTTAATTTTGAAAAATGAAATGTTTGCACATAAAAATAAATACTTCCCAACTAAGTGATATTTTAATTGTATTTTAAGCAATAAATAAATATTTTTTAATAGCATTTTCTCTTTTGTTATACTGACTTTATTTACTAACAAATGGAATACTTTTCTATTTGCTTAATTGTCAGAATAATCAATAAATTACTAAAATAATTGTTTAAAGTCCGATGTGGAGCGACCAACGTCTCGTTTCTTTGGAATCTAAATATTTTCAGTGTTTTTCCTCGTTACAAAGAAAAGCAGGAAATGTTTTAAAAGTCTCTTTCTGTGCAGACGTGTCCGGAAAAGAGCCTGACTGGAACTTCTGGAAGTTCCTCATCGACGTTGATGGCAGAGTGGTGGACGCCTGGGGCCCGAAGGTTCCCGTCACGGAGATCCGGCCGAAGATCGCCGACATGGTGCGGCAGATAATCCTGAAGAAGAAGGAAGAGCTTTAGCTCTTCGTTTCCTCCATGAACTGAACACAAGTTTTACATTTCCACTTTTATCCGCAGCAGCTCCGGCTACTTTCTGAGCGCACTGATCCAACACCATTCACTCTTTAAATAAAAAATCGGATGTTTTCAGGAACACTTTTGAACCAAAGAGCTTGTTTTTTAATAAACTTTCACTGTGATTCACTGGTAGCTGGGACTCGACTGCAGAGTCTTTCATTAATCGCAATTTAATTGAAGACTACATTGACAAAAAGCAACGTTTTCAATTCAGAAACCCTTTTCCTGCTAAATAAATGAAAAAATAAATGAGCTCAATAACAGATATTTACTTTTTAATCTGTTATTTAACCATCAAATTAGTGCAAAGTCCTTTTATATCCATTCAGCGTCAGATTTATGGATGTATCTGACCGAAGGTGCTGGAGCTCAGCCTGGGTTGCTAGGCAACGAGTGGAATTCCGCGGTGGTTGCTAGGTAACGGTGCCCGTCAATTGTGGCTCAACAAATGAGGAGGTTTTTGAAACGGCTCATTTAAAAAAAAACATGAATTTATTTCCAAAACAGTCTGGGTGTTTTTTTTATACTTGTTTTTTAAGCAACTGAGATCCAAATGGAAGAATAAAAATGCACAAAATGCAAATCTTATGTAATGGACCATTTTATTAATGACATAAAATTGACAGTTTTAAACTTTTCATCATGTTATGATGTTTTTCCATCATCAAAAACACACCTGGAGTGTTGCTTTGATTCCTTCGTGCATGTTTGAGAAATCCTTTTATCTCCGTGGCAACCATTCAACTGTGCAAAACGCCTGGGTGGACTTACCCCCACCTATGAGGCAAAGCTCCTCCCCCACTCAGCTCCTTCAGACTAGCCAGCAGCAATTAGCAAACACCTGGTGGAGCTGCTGAGCTCATTATAGGAGCTGCTGCTCAGAGCAACGCTGGTAAAACGTGTAAGCTCCTTCTGGAGGCGGAGCTTCAGAAAGAGCAGGAGCTTCTTAAAGAGACAGAGGCCCAATTTTAAGGTGTTACATTATGAAATAAAATTTCTTTAAAGTCATCTTTTATATATGTAACATTTTTATGACATTTGAAGGTTACATTGTTACTTGACTATGTTATAAAATGGCAGAATCTCTCACTACTTCAGGCTTTCAGATGGACAAATGAACCAGGAAGTCTTCTATGTCTCCGCTCATCGGCTGCCGTTTCTCTTCGCTCATCCTCTCCAGCCGCCTGATGCTGTCGTCCCGGTAGAAGCTGTGGTGAGGAATCGCTGCTGCCCTCATGTAGAACCGGACAGACTTCTTCCTCTCCTTCTGGCTGTACTGCAGATATTTAGCATAGAAGCTGCAAACCATCTGCTCCTCTTCGGGATCCAAGTTTCTTCTCAGCAGCTCCTTGAACGCATCTTCGGCTTCAACTCGCTGGTTTGATTTCACATACATGTTTGCCAAAGATATCTGCATCTTAAGGGAGGAGTGAGGGTAGAGAGCGATGGTTTGTTTGTGAAGACTGATTGCTCTGTCCATTAGGCTGCGATCCAGGTGCTTGTTACTTTGGGAAAAGACTTTCCTTTTGTAGCAGATTGCGGCACATTTCTTGATGTATCGCGAGTTGGGTTGTCTCTCCAGAGTCTCTTCTGCTAAATCAACAGCTTCGTCCATGGAGACGTGGGTCCGGTAGAGCCTTAGCAACGGTGTCACGCCGCTGTAACTGCTAACCGGCTTTGCTAGCACTTTCCTCGCCAGTTTTTGTGCTTCATCGTGAATCCTTGCTCCTTTCTGAGCTTGGGCTTCCAGGTAGAGAGCAACGAGGTACAAGTTCTCCGGGTCGTGCTGTTTGGCGATCTTCACCTTCTCCAGGATGTCAGAGTCCAGGTTTTGTTTTTTTGAGGCTTCGACCAACGCTAGCACCCGGCTGGTGTGCCACTCCACCATGTCTGGTTGCATCCTGATGGCTTTCTGGAAATAATCTACAGCCAGCAGCTTCTGATTGAACTTCATCAGAGTCCAGGCTTTCTCGGCGCAGATCTCCGGGTGCGGATCGTCTGCAGACGGAGACGGGTACTCCGTCATCAGAGCTCCAACCTTCGATAAGTACTCTCCGCTACGCGCCCACTCCCCTAGCCGGTGGTGCAGCCAGGCCATGTTCCCGTAGTTCACCACCAACCAGGGGCCTTCGTCTGAGACGGTGTTCCTCAGCTGGCGGAAAGTCTCAGCCGCCCTGCAGAGGAAACGCCGAGCGTCTTCCAGGAGGCCCAGCTGATGGTGGACGAAGCCCTGCAGGTTGTAGATGTGGCCCAGCCAGCAGTAGCCCAACTCTGGACCGATGTCCTCCAGCGCATCCCGGAGACACAGCAGCTTGGACCTGCTGAGGTCCAGATCCCACGTGAAGTGGCACTCCAGAGACTCCAGGTGGGATTCCAGGTCAGGTTCCAGCTGTGACGGAGTCCGAAAGGCGCTGGAAGATCGATGAAAGGTTTAAAACTACAGAACTGAGAAGAACAAAATAAGAGAAAAGGAAGAAAAAGGAGGATGAAGAGCAGCAGAGGGATGAATGTACAATGGCCTATAAGAAGAGAAAAAAGAAATTTCTGCCAAAAAAACTAAAATTTTCTCAAAAAAGTGGAAAATACAAAATTTCAAAATCAAAAATTTGATAATTAGAAAAATCTCAGAAATTTTGACGTTACTCTAAAAAAAAAAAGAAAAATTCTGAGCTCAAAACGTTGAAAATTGGGGAAAAAAATCTGAAATTTGGAGATTAATCTCAGAAATTTTCTAGAAAATAACCCAGAAAATATCTGAGTTAGTAATGTTGAAAATTGTGAGACAAAATCTGAGATTAATCTAAAAATTTCTAGAAAAAAAGTGGAAATTATCTGAGTTTCTAAAGTAAAAAATATTCAGACAGAAGAAATCTACTAGAAAAAAAGTGGAAATTATCTGAGTTTCTAAAGTAAAAAATATTCAGACAGAAGAAATCTACTAGAAAAAAATGGTGAAAAAATTTCAGGTTTTCTAGAAAAATCAACATTTCTGAGCTCAAAAAGCTCAGAAATCTCAAAATTTTACTTCTGGAAAATTCCTGAGATTAATCTTAACATTTCTGAGCTTTTTGGCAGAAATATACATGTTCAATATAAAATGGCCCTGATATGAGGTAGTATAGATGAGCAAAGAGGGAAAGAGAAATCCTTACGAAGAAACGAGAAAAAGCAAAAATCTGAAAGTGTTTCAGGGAACGGACCTCATCCTGCAGCCGTTGTCCGGATTCTGTGGCTTTCTGGATCTTTCTGTTCTGCTCTTCAGGCGCGGCACCATAAAAACCAGTAATGTTTAATTTCCTGTAAATAAAGTCTCACTGGTCGAGACGTTTCTCTTTTCTAATGAACGAGAAACTAACTCAGCACTGATCTGATGCTACAGGAAGCTGCTGAGTTTAACGAAGAATGAAATCTGACTGAACAGTTTTTATCCTGGAACGAACGAACGTATCGAGTCATTTTGACATGAAAGGTCAAAGTTCAAGCAGAGCTGTAAATGCCCGGTTCAAAGTCCTCTCTGTGTCAGCTCTAAATGACATCACCACAGTTCACTTTAATATTTCATAGAAATATGAATCAGAGCAAAAAGATGTTATTTTTAGTCCAACAGGAAAAGGTGCACCATAAAATCAAATTCAACAGAAATAATTTGATTTCCCTAAATAAACGGATCCACTGTGCTCAGATAATTCAAGGTCAAACGTTCATATTCAGCTCTGTAGTTTTCCAGCTAGCTATGTTGACTAACCCTGATAACCTAGCTAAATGCTTAAGTGTTATAAATCTACTACATGCTAATTAAGCATGTTTTTTATGCTAACATAACTTTGACATGCTAACTCAGCACCGTACACCATAGCACATGCAAAGCAGGCATAGTGACCTTATTCTGTCACAAAGAAGAATGCTATGTATGCTAAATGCTAATTAAGTAAGCTAACTTTACCACATAGTGACTAGGCAAATTATGCTAGCTCTTCATGCTACATGCTATCGAGGAGATATAACTTTGGACATGCTAACTCACCATGATATTATTAATGAAATATTAAGCATGATGAATTTGTTACAAGCAAAAGCTGTCAAAGCTAAATGCTAATCCAACAAAATAACTATGCTAGATGCTACATGATAACTAAGGTGTATGCTAGATTACTTAGCATGTGGGAAGGTTATCAACCTTAATATTAAAGAAATAAAAAATAAAAATCTACTGTAATCTAAAGAGCCAGTTTTACTGTCAGGCAAATGTCACATTTTGAAAAAAAGACAACTTATAATTTTAGATAAATATCTACAGTAGGAAATTATTACTATAGTTATTAAAAATCCACAGTTTTTTTCTACTTTTAGGATTTAAAATAAAGAAATATAAAATTTAGTAAAAAGAGGAATAATGTCTTTTCATGCATTGGACAGGAAACAGATCTAAAATTACATTTAGTGTCATTCTTTGTGGAAATTAAATTAAATGCAAAACCTGAATTAGTTATTATCTGGTTCTCTTGAATTTTTAATCATAACTATTAATTTTTTACTGTGGAAAGCCCAAAGAGCCACTTGCAGACTTATCCTGCTGCACAAACTAATCTGAAACTGGTTTTAATTTCTTCAAAATTAAAAAGTCTGATTAAAGAAACGGGTCTCTCTTTTGAGTTTATTTGCCAACGCCCAGGCGCTCCACCTCCCTGCAGCAGAGCTTTACCTCTTGATTAAATCAGATTGCTTCTGTCAGAGGATTATCTCTCCGCTTTCGGCCGCCTCCGGGTCACTGAGGAATAATGGGGCTGTGGAACGTCTTCGCTTCCATCAAGGACCGAGCAGAAAAGTTTCTCAACGAGAAGAACGTGGTGACGGATGTTCTGGGGAAGCTGGAGGAGAAGACGGGAATCAAGAAGAAGGTCATCGCCCTCGGTAAACCAGAAACGATTCAGTAATCTGGTCTGTTCAGCTGACGGTTCTGTATTACGGTTCGTTAGGCGCAGGAAAACCGGAACCTGAACACGTCAAACAGCAGGTTAGACGGTTTGAAATCCAGTGTTTCTGAACCGACTTCAGGAAGACACTTTACAACTCAGCCTGCTAGTTGGGCTACATGCTAAATAAGCATGCTAGGTGGATGCTTATTTTGGTATTGATCCGATACCAAGTATTGCCGATACCAACACTTTTTATTTAGTTTACTGTATCGTCAAACTTCTGAGCTTCAGCAGTTTTTGTAGATTTGTGGCAGGACAAAATTTGGACAGTTTATAAATACTTTAATATCATATTAGCATGATCTGTGTCAATTTTTCCTAGTTAAAGAAAGTGCAAAAAAAAAATTATCATTCAAGAGCAAATCAAAAGGTAGAGCTAAGAAACTACAATACAAACAGTTTTAGCTTCACCTACATGTTCTATTAAGCACCTATTAATTCCCAATAATTAAACGGTTAAATAAATAAAAACAAACAAATCAACCTTGCACTGCATTGACGTTCAGTCAAACAGAAAAATTCAGTTTTTCACATGTTGACGTTCAAAGTGTTTTTAGCTGTTAATTATGAAGCACTAAAGGAATGATGTTATTACATTTTAGGCAATAAAATGTTTCAGCATCACGTTACAATAAGGCTCCCCTTGCAGACAGCTAATAACTAGTTTATAAATGTTATTAAGTCAACTATAAAGAATTTATAAAGCATTAATAACTGTTTATTATGCATTAAGTAAGGGTGAGAATTTGACTGTATGGTAAAAAATATACAATTGCTTATTGTTCTCTCAATGTATCTGAAATGTTTAGTATAGCAACTCTAGATTAAATATATAGATCTGGCTCATTATTTGACAAGAAACCAGTAGATTTGGTCTCCTTCTCACCTTTAATTAATGCATAATAAACAGTTATTAATTATTTAGAAAGTATTAAGAGCTTAATTAATAACATAACTATGAAGTATTTATTAGCTTTCTACAAGGGGAGCTTTATTGTAAAATGTTTATTTTAAAAAGAGTTGAATTGTTTATTTGCATCTTTTATGAATTTCTAATATTGTATAAAAGAGCCTAAAGTAGTTAATTGAAAAATTGGTCTAATATACTTTAAAAAAAACCCCTGATTAATCGATAACTAAAATGATCGTAATAATCCTAACTGAAATTAAAAGTGAAGCCTTTAGGGCGGTCTTTCTGAGACTGCGCCCCCTGGTGGTGAGCAGGGTACTGCATGTAAACGACCGTTTATTTGCAGTCAAAGTAAAAAAAGTCCAAAAGAAAAAGTGCGTTGTTCTGTTTATCTGCGCTACCCTTAAACCCGTCCTTCCTTGCAGCAATGCGCATGCGCACGTCGATGCTACATCACATACTGATTACTCAGCAGATTTCTTATAAATCCGTCCTACCTGTGGAAGTTTTGTTTCATGTGTTTTATTTCATCGAAGTTTACGGTAAGCTTTATTTAATTTATTTTATACTTGGCTGTCATTAAGCTGCTGTATTACTTCATGTCTTTACTTTACATGACAGGTAGCTTATACATTTATTTATAAATGGCTTTAGTTTGCCGTCTGCAAAGTCGTTGCTACTGTAAACAAGTCATAGTTTGGTGGTTAATCAGGACAAAATATGTTGTTTTGGGCTATTTTGTCCCTATATTTCAAAATATTTTAGTTTAATTACACTCTTTTTTTATTATTAAACTTTGCTAAATAGATGTGGGACTGAAGCTGTGTAATATTAGTGTAATATTAGTGTATATTAATCATATCCTATCATTTCAGGAACACAATGACCTTCGCAGTTCGGTGACACATTGTGGCTGCATTTGATAAAGTCTGTCATACAACGTATTAATATGCAAAAAAGAGTTGCGGTGATCTGTATTAGTCTGTGTTTAATTTAATTCCAATAAAAACCCGTTTCCCCTGTCGGATACTGTTTTATTCTTACAAACACCTTTGTGTTTAAAATATATTTTAACAGGTATTATATTCTAATAAAGGATTAGGTCAAACATCTACAGCTTTTCATTTTAAACAGGTAGGATATTCAGATGAAGGAAGTGATCTTCTTGTGGTTTCGTCATGGATATAAATTGTTCCAATGCTAAGCTAACCATAACTGCTAAGCTTCCACTTCAGTCCCGTCACTCGAATAATGTTATCCAATATATATAACAATAACAACCTGCTGTAGTTTCTGTTTGTAAACATGACGGTAGCAGTTTTAGACGGGTAGCACCGACAGACAGACTTAGCCATCTATCCGTGCTACTGTAGGAAAATCTGATGCGGTAGCTCAGATCGTCAGAACAGCAGCGCTACAGCTAGCTTACCAAAGGACTGTTAAAACAGCTATCGTTACTTTTATTTAATTAAACACGATTAAATACATTAGATAAATACACATCTTTATGTTTTTGTGCTTCTAAATTACAAATGGACCTAAAATGTCACTAATGCACACACTTGGTAGTAAATAGATTATTTTTTTATTTCTATGTGTTCGACATAATTGGAAAGCTTAGAATTGAACTTTCAGAAACTGTAAAAAGCTCAAAACATCCTGAGTTCATAACAATAAGTGAGTTAAGAGGCGAATATTTCCACTTCAGGTCGGATTAAGATGTTGTTATTGCAGGGTAATTTAAAGTTAGTTTAGTGTTTGTTAAATGAGTTAAAAGTTTGAGAAACACTAGATTACAGAAATATTGTTTCATTTTAGGGATTAAAATGTTTCTTATTTAAAAGTTGAATTGTTTATTTGCATCTTTTAGTGAATTTCTAATGTTTAATTTAAAAAAATGGCTTCAGTGGTTAACTCAAAAATCTAATTTTCGATTACTAAAATAATGGCAGCCCTAATTGAAATAAAAGCCTTTAAGGCCGGGCCGCCGAGGGAAACACCAGTAAGCAGGCAGCAGCGTGGCGGTGACGCAGCGATGACGTCACCGGTGCCAGGCGGCCGCTGCTCCCGCTCCGGGCGCTGACGCGGAGGCAGATTATCCCGGCAGCAGAGCAGGACGGCCTCCATGACTGAACAGCAGCGTAAGCTGATCAGAGGTAGGAGGATTTATGGTGGGACGGAGTTTCTAAAACTGTTTCAGCCTCAGAGTCACTTTATATTTAACAAAAAGTCTCTAAACTAACATGAAATCATCCCGCAATAACACAACCCGAGATTAAAATACTAATCTCTCACTCCATGTTCTGTGTTGTTTTGTAAATGTGCAGAGTTGGGTTCTAACTACTTACATTTACATGAGTAACTTTTTTTTAATGTACCTTTCACTACTTTTTACTTTTATTAGGAAGTATTTCTACAGTTACTTGAAGTTTTGCTACTCTGTGGATTTTCTACCCACTGAATGAAAAACAAACATTTGAACCAGAAATTCACCAAACAGACACACACCTGCAGGTTCTGTTAAAGTTTGATAACTTTTTTATTAAAAGAAACTGATTTGGAAACTCTTTTTTTTTTTTGCTTGATTTTGTTATTTATATGAATTATTGTTATTTTGGTCTTTAAAATAAAAAAAAATCCACTTAATTTTATATTTTGGTTCATCTGATGATGTAAATTTTAAATATTAAAGTTACTCAGGACTTGAGTAAATGTTTTACTAAATATTTTTTTACTTGATGCTCTTAAACTCAAAGATTACGTCCCGCTAGAAAATTATCTTTCAAATAAGACATTTGTTTATTCTCGTATTACTGAGTTTGTCACACGACATTTTGCTCATATTATTCCAACTTTTTTTCTTACAGTATAACTTTTTATTGTGTCTGATTCTTATTGGTACTTTACTCTAATATGACTGTTTTTCTATTATTGCTTTTCTATATTATTATTACAACTTTGTCGTTTGGCTTCATTTTCATGACTTTATTTCTGAACTATTAAAATTATTCTTGTATTATGACTATTTTCATCATGAGCTTATTTTCATGTTATTATAACTTTATTATAGAATTATGACTTGTCATACAATTTTATTCTCTTATTATAGTTTATTCTGGTAATATGACTTTATTCTTATTTTGACTTGCTGCAGTTCGGCTTTATTCCCTGAAAAGTTCCTGTTTTTTTTGTAATGTGTCTCCAGACGTAATTTGCTGTGAATGGTTGTGATATAAACTGGATGTGTCTGTCCAGGCGCCGTCTCGCTGACTGGACTTTACCTGATTTATGGATATGGAGCTTCGCTGCTCTGCAACCTGATCGGCTTCGTCTATCCGGCTTATTATTCGTGAGTTTTATTCCTCCGTTTTTCTGTTGATGCTCCAACAACATGTGGGAATGAAAGCATATAGAAGTGAATAATATTAGCAGATGTATGTTTTAAAAACTAAATTTATGTTAGAATATTATATTATAAGATCTTATGGCAGAGTACTTGAGCCAGGCTAAGAAAAAAAGTTTTATTATAAGAATAAAGTTATAATGTTTAGCAATAAAACAAGCTCAATCATTTTTTTTTAATTTTCTCTCCTTCTACCAAAAACTGGATGATTTGTTTAGAAGATTTTCATTCTGGTGTTTTGGTCTCAACCAGCCCTTATTTTGAAGGGCAGTTTTGTTTACAGAGATTTCATAATTCATTTATTTGTTGCTTCTTGTTTATTCATTTTGGATATTTAAAATGTTTTCCAGTTTCAGTATTAAATGTTCATAGACTCATAACACAGCTGAAATAATATGAGAATAAAGTCGTAATACGACAATAAAAATGTCTGACCAAAAAGTTGAAAACTGCAAGAATGAAGTTGTAATACGAGAAGCAATATGTAAAATAATATTACCAGAATAAAGCCGTACGACAAAAACTCGTAATATGACAAGGTTGTAATATTACGAGTTGTAATACAAGTCAAAATAATATAAAAACAAAGCTGAAATAATAAGACAATAAAGTCAAAACAATATAAGAATAAATTTGTAATACAAAATGTAATATTACCAGAATAAAGTGATGAGAACAAAGTCTAAATAATATAAAATCAAAGTCAGTGCAACTATTCTCATATTATTGTGACTTTAATATTGTAATCTTATGTTATTCTCATATTATTACAACTATTCTGGTAATATTGCTTTATTCATGTATTATTGCAACTTTATTCTCATATTATTTAAACTTTATTGATGTAAAACTTTATTCTTGTAATGAAAATCTTTTTCTTCATCTGGCTCTGTTAATCCGTCAGAGGAAATAACAGAAATAAACTTCAGTTATTCATTTTACAGGATGAATATACCGTTATTAATGTGTCTGTGATTAAACCTTACCTTTGATCTGGTCCAATTTATTCACTGCAGTTGGTTTTCCTAATGAATATCAACTGAACGTTTTTGGTAAATCTGTATTTTATCGGATAAAATCTGCAGGATTTGATAGAAAACGTCAAACATAATTTTTTGTCAATCAGAAACGGATGTGGAAAGTTTTCTTCATTTTCTGCCTGTTGTTTCCAGTCCTGTCTCAGTTGGAACTTAAGTTCTGGTTTTCTGCAGAATCAAAGCCATTGAAAGTCCCTGCAAAGAAGACGACACAAAATGGCTGACCTACTGGGTGGTGTACGGCGTCTTCAGCCTGGGCGAGTTCTTCTCCGACATTTTTCTTTACTGGTTCCCGTTTTACTACGCATTTAAGGTGAGGACACACCCAGAGTTTTCAAAAAACAAAAATTGACATGACGCCGGCCCCAGACCTCCGACAAACAGACAGTTATGATGGCAGAGGTAGAGGAACTCTATGCGATACCAGAAGCATTTCTGACTTATTTTTGCCTTATCAGCCAACACTGAGGCAAAACATTTCTCAGAGTCGTACATCAGGTCTGCGAGGCTGATGGCAGGAAACAATGGAGAAATCATCGTTAAAATCAGAGTTTTTCTCAGCAAGAGGAAGAATGAGGAGCAGAAAGTCTCGTTGGGTGTTAGTGTGAACGCTGCGTCGGGTTAAATAATAGCAGCTCGTGAAAATCTGCCTCCAGGAAAATGCTTAAAAATAAACATTAGAATAAAAAGTTTCTTAAATATAAATCTGCAGTTACTGCAGCACAAGTTTTCATGCTGCCACAGAGCATTATTGGTCTTTGATTTGACAATAAATAAGTGTAGTTTTGACAAAACATTGGATGTTAACTGCCAGTTACCTTCATGCTGACTAACATGTGGTAGTTGCTGTTGACCAGTTTCATTGGACAGGACATGAGGTCGGCTGCAGGCCTTGATCCATTTATTCCAGACTCCATTTGGGTTCTGGAAATGTAATAAATTGTATTCCACACTCTAAATGCTCTGGGTAAAGGCTGCATGTTCCACATGGACCTTTTTTTCCTAATGAACTCTGTCCGTTACAGCGTTAGCAATAACGAACTCTGGCAACGTTGCCAGAGGTTCGGTTCCTCCAGATAAGGGGCATATACTTAAATAGCGACCACCGACTGGTCAGTTTCTGACAAACCCACTGGAATGATTGGCAGGTGGCGTCGTATCAGTTGTATCTTTTCGGGAATAAATGTAAAATTCAACAAAGTGTGGGAAATGGTTCTGGATGTTTTCCTGGTGTTTGTTTCCAGTGTTTGTTCCTGTTGTGGTGCATGGCTCCGATATCGTGGAATGGCTCCCAGATCATTTACAACAAAGTGGTTCGGCCCGTCTTCCTCCGGCATGAGGCCACGGTGGACAACATGGTGAGCGACCTGAGCGGGAAGGCCATGAGCGCCGCCGAGAACCTCACCAGAGAAGGTAACCCAGCACCAGTAGAAACCCAGGCGCTCCTGTTTCAGGAAGCTAACACTTCTTCTTCTTCTTCTTCTTGAGTTCTATCCACTCTGGTGAAGAACAAAACTCTGGTGACACCAATGCCGCCGGTCGCCCCGCCTGAACCGAAGAGTTTACCAAGTTTAACCGGAGAAACGTCCAACGCTAAAGTTGCTCCGAGCGAAGAAGAACGAAGGGTAAGAAAATGTGTTTCCTGACTTCCTTCCTCAGATTTAAACAGCTGCTATGGTGGAATGATGCTTCAGAAAAACAGAGAACAGTTCCTTCAGTGCAGGAGAACAGGTTTATAGGGCCACTGTAGAAAAAATACATTCGTAGAATGTACAAAAAAAGTTTAGGATTAATCTGAGAAATTTTCTAGAAAAGACTTGGAAACTTCTGAGCTTGAAAATTTTAATATTTGCTAGAAAAACCTCAGAGGATTTTAGGTTAATCTCAGAGATTTTCAAAAGTCAAAAATGCTCAACTTTTGAAATTTAAAACTGTACAAGTTTTTCCTGAAAAAGTTGAGTTTCAAGAAAAATGTTCAACTTGTGAAACTTATAAATTTGTATTATTTTTTTAATTTTAGAGATTAATCTAAATATTTTAGAGGGTTTTTTTCTGGCAAATTTCAAAGATTTTTTTCCAATGGGCCTGCTGTGGTGTCCTACATGCTTGTGGTTTGGGTTGGTAGATTTTACTCCTGCAGGGTTTGGTACTGACTGTAGAACTGCTCAACCAACCTGTAGGACCTTTTTTTTGCGTGAATCTTCTAATCCCGACGTGTTTGTCGCCTGTTGCAGCCTTTTCTTGGGTGAGCAGATTGGTAAGTGAGCCGGTTGTTGGTAAAGATCCTGTGTTGTGATAAAAAAAGAAAAGAACTGGTTTAATAACAGAGTAGTTTTCTTCTCTATTGATGTTGAGCTACGGACTTCCTTCCTCCTCCTGAAAACATTTATTTCTCCTCTGTAGATCGTAACTCCAAATCCACCCAACTGGTCACAGAAAACAAGGGCAGGCATCATAGGCATTTCATTGATTAGCATTAGCATGACAAAAACACCCTAAAAATAAATAAACTGATCAATGGCAGTTTAGCCGAATTATTTAACTTAAAACATTAACTGAGTATCAACTGAAATAAATACTAGTCCTATTTCAAGAAGTTACAGAATTTTATAGACAATGTATTAAAAATAACCACATTCCACTATGGAGTTCCGTCCGGTGACGGTGTTATAAAATCGACACAAACGGGACCTAAAAACAACTCCTAGCGGTAAAATTAACAATCCTCAACAAAGGATCCAAACAACCTGAGTGTCAAGCAACTCACCTTTGAATTTGATAACTTCATATCAAGTTTTCATCAAGTTTTAACTTGAAAACCGACCGCAGACTGTTCTGTGCTATGTCAAGCTAGCGCTGACTTTGGGAACCACGCACTTTTAAAACAGCGCCCCCTGGAGGCTGGATGAATGAACAGGTTATAGACGCTTGGTGAACGTCCGCACTTCCTTTCCTGGATTATTTTACATTTCCGAAAAGCCCTGTTCAAATTTTAAAGTATTTTAAAATTTGACTTTCATGCTAGTAAAATAGAAAAACCTCCTTTAGGTAACAGTAGTTTAGAAAACAGCGATATGTTTGTGTCGGCTGTTTTTCCCTCTAGTAAACACTTGATGAGAAACATTTTTTAAAATCCACAAAATAACTCAAAATTTCTTGTTTGTGTTTAACAGTTGTTCAGATAGCAGCAGAGGAAGAGGAAGATGCTCCGCCGAGGAAGAGGAGCAGAGATGTTTTTATCCTGAATGATCCAAACAGAAAGTGCTCCTTATGTCACAGAGACTCGGTTATAAGGCCATATTTTTGAAGAACGGTGATGTATTTAATCTGAATTTATGATTTGGAGATCATTTATTGTCTTTAGAAAATCAGACAGATACTGGAAGCTGCTGTCTGATCTACGAGCTAAATGTCAAAACAAGTTCAGGAAAAAATAAAAAATAAAATCCTGTGACTGGAGGTTCTAACAGTTCAGATTACAGAACTGAATCTACAAAAATGAACCAGTTCACTTTGAATTTCTGTTTCTTATTTGCCTCTGAAATGCTGTCAATTTATTTGACACTTTTTCTGCTTTTATTTTTACTGTAAGTCAGACCACAGAGGCATCCAGGACCTTTTTACTGAAAAACAAACTTTGCCTCATCCATTCATTGAACTCTGTTAGTTTATTTTTTGAAGAAAGTAAAAATTTCTGGGAATAAACTAAAAACTTTTTCTACACCAAAGACACATTTTTTCTATTTAGTCTCACAAAATAAAACTTTAGAGTTGCTACAGTGAAATCACTTCTTTTTTTAGAAAGTAATTTTTTGTTAAATATATATATGAAATTTGTTGTTTTTAAATAAATACAATTTATTAATATTTAAAGAATTTAAGAAAGGAAAAGTGAAATGAGGATCCAGTTTTCCTCCAGGGGTTGTTAATATAGAATAGAATGGAATTTTCTGAGCAACTTATTCATTGATAATTTTACATCACCATCTACTGGTGGGTAGAAGAAGAGCAACCCGGTCATATCTGCACTGATGATTTCACTCCATCGATAGAAAATAGAGATGCTAACTTTTGCCAACACGACACAGAAATACAGAAATATTTTAGGTGCAGCAGGAAAAATGGCGGACGGGGAAAAATTGAACATTTACGAACACAGGAATAATTAAGTTTGATCAGATCAGTTTCTGCAAATGAATACATGTTGAAAATGTGAACATTTTGTTCAACTGGAAACCTTAATACTCCACTTTCTTAACCAAATGTCAGAGTTGAAGCTTGTCTTGTTTCCTTTCCCTCAATTTAGAGGAAAAAAAGTTCAGTTTCACTTTGAGTGAAATGAAATATTAATTTGTGATTAAGGGTTTAAATAAATGAGGGCGAACATCTACACATGAGAAAAGGTTTGGGTACCTGAATATTATTTATTTTCATCAACCGTTTTATTTTATTATTTTTTGCTTTAATATTTATGTTTTTGTAAGGACCCCCACAAAAACATCTCAAGAGGTTATCCTTGAAATAAAATGAAATAAACATGCACTGCTTTATGTTTTACATTTATTTAAAAAAACATAAAGAATAAAGCTTTGCACAAAAACAAATATAACACAATTTTGCACAATATACAAAATAACAAACTAATTAATATTTTCTTTTATTCTCACTTTTACTTTCCACTCTGATTTTTATTTCTGCACATTTTCTCATTTATTTTCGCGGTCAAACTGCTGACTTTAGATCGCAACACTTTTCATGATCAGAAACATTCAGGGACCATGAAGCGGGATTGCAGGTGAGGTCAAAGGTCAGCCATCACTGTCTGTCTGGGTTTCCAGTAGCAGAGTTCAGTTAAAGAGAAGAAGAAGCGTCTCTTTGGGATGTGCTGAGTCAGCAGACTTGACCTTTGACCTCCTCCACCGTCCTGTCCAGCTGTCCCCCGGCCGTCTGCAGCGCCTCCCTCTGTTTCTGCAGCCGACCCAGCGCCTCCTCCAGTCGGCCGTTCAGATCCAAATAGCGGCGGCTCTGCTGGAACCGCAGCTCCGCCTCGCTGTCCGCCGGCTGGGACGAAGCTAAACACAGAACGTCCAAACGTCTGGTCAGCGGGTCGGATCCAAACACACAGAACTTTTGTTCTGTTAATAAAGTGCATGTTCTAAATATATGTGACATACTTATGAGCATGTCACAATTAAGTATAATTCATTATCACAAGATTTAAAGCAATAATTAAAAGTATAAAAGTTGTAGTTATGAGCATTAAAATTGAGTTTTAAAGTCATAATCACAAGATGCGCAGTTTGAAATTATAACTTTCATATCTTATGACTTTTATTCTCAGAATTATTAGTTCAAAACTGTCTTCCCATTTCTTTCATGGCGGATAAATCCAGTTTTCTTTTCCCGTGGAGAGTGAAATCCTCTTTTCTTTATCTTGTCTGATTGGGGAATTAATGATGTTGGATTTCTTCAGAAACAAAAGCAAAACAATCGTGTTGTTGCAGAAATGTTTAAAAAAAGAATTTGATACATGTCCTCTTATTTCTGTTAAGAGGTCCAGTTTAATTAAAAAAATTAAATGTTTTTAAAGGGGAGTAATGGAACAGGTGATGGGAATATGAACCAACTTGTCTCCGGTGTGGACTCACTCTGCTCGGTTTTCTCCAGGATGCTGAAAACCGGGTCATCAGGAGCAGCTTTGTGGATGTCCTCCAGAAGCTGACCCATAGTGGGGAGCTCGGGTCGGCTGGGTAGAACCACCCGTTTCTTAGTTTTAGAGCCAATATTCATTTCCACAAGCAATGCTACACTTTCTCCACCTGAAATACTGAAGGAATAAAGAAGTTAGAAAACAGAGCCGTGCCTCCAGCTCCAGTAAACCTGATTATCAAAATGATCTATTTTTCTCTTTATTCTGCAGAATAAGGAAGTCTGAATAATTTTTAAAGTCTTAAAGTAATTATTTATATCAAATATAACCAAGATACTACATCATTTTAAGCCAGAGTTTGTTAAACAAAAATATATCCAGGGAAACATATCACCCCTGCAGCAATATATTATCCATTTAAACCGCTAAAACACGAAAATCTATACAAGCTAAAAAGATAAATATTCAGCCGAATGGTTTACAACGAAGTAAAATGTATTGTGAGATACTTTGTGTGTCGTTAATTAACGTTACGTTAGGTAACAACAAATTATAGCTTAATTCTGGAAATAATTGATTGAGGTTCTGGTTTACGTTGTAAACCGCCACAACAAGCCATGTTTTTCAGAGCTTACCGAGGTTTATGTTTATTGTGGAAGCTTTTCGACTCGTTTCGGGTCTGGCTCACTCCGTCAACGGCGTACTTTCCCACTTTCTTATACAGAAAAACGAGAAAAATACATCAACACAAGTTAGCAACCACGTCACCGGAAGCCAAGGGTAACCAGCCGTGCGTCATGGCGTCACACGCCACGTCACTGGTACGGTGAACAAGAAGGTGAGGATGTCTGCCATGATGTCAGAAACCGATTAAATCACAAGAGAAAAAAACAGATTTTTGTATTGAAGTTAACCGGTTTACTTAAAAGAATAAAACTTTTATTTGTTTGTTTTTGAGCCTCTTATCTTGATTCACACCCTTACTAGCTGTTGGCAGTAATGACCCATTTTGTTTTTGGCCAAACGCCATTAAAATCTTCTTGAAGTTCTCTTCTGATTTTTTCAAATAAAAGATCACTTCGCACCAATATCTTTGCTTCTTTAAAACATTCCTTTGCGCTGATTAGGCATATCATAATGACCATTGACAGGTGAAGTAAAATATTCTTTTTATCTTGGCAGCTGTTAATAGGTGGGATATATTAGCTATTAAGACAATGTGATGACTAGATGACTGCGTCAGAGCATCTTCAAAACTGTAGCATTTGAAGGGTGTTCCTGGTCTTCTCTGGACAGCATCTATTGGTACAAGAAAGCCAGTAGTGTCACGTTGACACTTTTAAAATAAAGACAATGCAGCAGTTTAAGGAATCACATCACTTCTTATTGGAATGAAGACATTTACAACAACACGCTTCTGTTATTTTGCATGTTTATCATGGCACTGTGAAGCTTCTGAGACCCAGTTCAGGTGAAGACTGAGAAAGTTTAATGCAGCTCAGCTACGAACTGGTCTTAGACCAAAGGCCGTCTCTTTTGAACGAGACGGCCGTTGGTGTTGGTGAAGAAAAGGTCAGAAGAACCCAAACAGAGTTGATTCTCCAGCCTTTATTGTCTTTTCAATACTAGCTGCTTAGCTGCAGCTGACAAATATAATTCTGAAGCCTACAGCTACGGGAATTTTGGTTGCTTGGAAATTATTTCAGATTTTGAGGATTTTTCTGTTGGTCTGAAATTAAGCAAGAGCAAAAGCCAGACTTGTGTTCCTAAAATTGCTATGGCAACCAATCTTACTACTGGATAATTGTTTAATATATACGCTAAAACAACTGAATGTCTTGGGTTTCATGCCTTTCCAATCTGCAGAAGATATTTAGTATATAAACCTGCAAATGAAGGGCAGGCAGCAGATTTTACACCAAATTATTCTTATACAGAACTAGACTTGTGTGCGCTGTTTTGCCTGTGATGTGTTAGAATAATAATTGTAATCCAGACATTCTTACTTCTTCTTTCTACAATTTTGCTTCTTGAAACGCTGACTCTTGACACTGATAAGAGAGGATTTAAGAATAACAAAACCTGTAGGTCTTTAAAAGTCTGTTGGGGATAAAAGTAGGAGGTTACACAGCCTTTTTAATTAATGCTACAGAAGTACAACATGGTGGTTTTATTATAACAGCCCCTTAATGTAGATTAACTCCATCGACCTCTACAAGCACACATGAAAGAGGAAAAGTACAACTACAGAGAATATTCATTGTCTTTATAATCTTCACCACCTATCGCTACTTTTACAGCAACACATTTAAGCAGATATTAACATGTACAGAGTTGCAGAAAGAACTCCTGTGAAGACCACCAAAAGACCTGCAGTGGGTACAAAGTTAGACCATAACAAAGTCAGCAGTGGTTATATGACGTACTTGTAGCTTACGTGTCCTAAACTGTGGAAGATTTTGTAGGTTTCAGCCTCAGAATACAAATTGGCAGCTAATTGTGATGCAAGCTGATGTGAGTCTGACGACCGCTTTACACAACAACATCAGGACAGTAAAACGCAAATACTTTGTTACATTTTGGCTTTTTGTTGACATGGTAACAGCGTTTTGGAAAGACAAAAATGCATAGGTTAGACGATGGAAACTTTTTAGAAACAACGCTAATCATGTCTGCATAAACACAAACGATTACTTCAGTCACATTATTTCACACTTTCGCTTCGAATTTTACCCACACACAACACAAAGAATGTAGGAGTGTGTACTTCACTGTTTCATTAGCCTTAGCATTCTGATCATGACAACCTCAAGGCTACTGAGAGTGTCAGCCAGTGAATCCTTTGCTAGCTGTAGTATTAATATGCTAATATTGATGGAAATGTTTTTTAGCATGTGGAAGGTGTAATACTGTTGAATGTGAGCCCAAACAGTCATTAGTGTTGCTTTAAGGCATAAGCCTGTCTATGGCAATGCTTAGTCTTGGGATTGTGTAGTAAGTGAGTCATTAGCCTAAATATGCTAGCTAATATCATTGCTATACTAACTGAAAACCTATTTATAGCAATGTCCATCCTAGGGAACGTATAGTCCAATGAATCATTAGCCTAAATATGCTAGCTCAGAGGTCTCCAACTCTAGTCCTTTGGGAGATTTTGGATGAATCCCTGGTGCAACACAAGGGATTCAAATAATTGAATTATCTCTTCAATATGGCATCAAGTTTGGAAAAGGCCTGGTAGTGAGCCTTTCATTTCATCCAGGTGTATTTGAGCAGGCTTGCATCTAAAATCTGCAGGACAGCAGCTCTTGGGGACTAGGGTTGGAGAAACCTGAAGTAGCGTACTTAAGCTTCTGCATTGGTGCACTGCAGAGTGAGATGGAGAACAGGCGCAAGGGAAAGAGCACAGCAGAGTATACGCACCATGGTTATTTGATATACAAACACGACTTCATTTGTGTCAGGTGAGTTTCCAGAACGCAGTATTTCAAGAGGGGGTAGTCACTTGACTTCAGAGGCTGGTGACTGAAAAAACAAATTAAATGTCTGATATTGTCCAACCTAAGAAGTTTCTGCTTACTGTGCAGTCTTAACTTTGTACCTTCTCCTGTGCTAAAATCCAAACCACCACTGATAACATATTCTTGACTCACTCAATAGCAAACAGTACCTGACTATCAGCAAAATCAAACATCTCAATGCATTAACAGATGCATGTGGCTGCGTTGTTCATCAATTCACAGTTTGCATTGTTACACGTTTTTGCGTCACAAAAACACAGATGGCATTGGACTGAAAAATCCTTCCTTTTGAATTACATCATAGCATTATTCAGTACCAACAATGTCTACATCTGTGTGTACACAGTGAATATATGAGCATGCTGTCAGCGGTTAACACTCACCAGAGGGTTTCTGTATACCTGATGTGTTATGTACAATACTAAATCAGAAACAGGATTGTAGAATGCAACAGAAACCGATACTACTGTTGCAGCATTGAGAACATTTGTGGTAGGAAACTAGTTTGAATTAAAATGGTCATCATCGAAGTCCAATCTAAGCAGAAATAAAGAGATGTGCATTGGCTACTCTACATCATACTACTGAAATCAGAATTTAGATTTTGGAGTTTCAAGGTTAATTATTGATCCCAGCAACAATGTGGCTTTGAAATGACTGGTAAATACAGCTATTGTGCAATACAAAGACGTAAGATCAATGTATGCCAATACTGTGAAACCAACTCTTTGTATTTATAAGGCGAGAACCTATTCTAAAATATTAGGGCAAAAGCTAATTTTTAAACAGATTTTGTTATACCTCAAAAACAGAAGTTGTAATTGTCCTTAAATCACATTTGAACCTGTCACAATGCACTATGCCTCCTTTTATAATGTTTAATTGTTTCTAAAAACCATGGCAATGTTAAGTCGCCTGCATACAAGGTTGATTCCACAAATTCATAAGACGAGAATAGCATTGTAATATCCGCCTGTGTACAGCTTGCATACAAATAAAAGTAGTGATACATTATTTGAAGAAATGTCTCATCACAAATGACTTCCATAAGTCTAATGGTCTTGAAGCATCTTTGTTGTCAAGTGGTAAAGCAAGGATCCAAAGCTCTGATTTTTAGTGCGTAAAAAGGACTTTACAAGTCATTGTGTGTTTGTTTGTGTATGTGATGAGAATCTGTAGTCATCTACAGTCCACCACAATTTGAACCTTCTTAGCCAAAAGTCCAGCTGAGCAGTTTCTTGAAAATGTTGCATAATGTTGTTCAATTCGATTGTTTCCAAGAAACAGTTTGTGACTTATGTGCTGGAATACAGTTCATTGTCTTTTATGCTTTGACTACATTTCTACCAGGCAATGATTAATCTACAAATACAAAAAAGTATAAAAAGATGCGATATCCTGGATAGATGTTCTCTGAAGGGCATCACGAAAAGTTTTTGGTGGTCAAATCGGGCCACTCTGTCTCCATGCATACATCCAACTCTTTAGCAACGACAAATGGAAGATCTGATCAGTTGTTCAGAAAGAGAGAAAACTTTGAAGGGAATGAATGGGATAGGAGAAAGGGTCAATAATCGAGGTATAGGACTAGCACACTTATGTCCATATAGGATGCTGAGCTTAAGTCTGCAGTCATTCATGCTGTTTGGTATCCACCAAATACCCTACAGTTCAATTTTCCCCCCAGCCTTTTCAGTCATTGTTGCTGTCTGGCTTTGCGGGTCTTCCAGGCAGCAAGCCATGGGGCTGGGGATGTAATTAAATGGAGTGACTCTGGCAGCCTTGCTCCAGGATCCCTGGCGGAAAGTGACAACTCCGCCAACATGGCTGTCTGATGTTCCGGTAGTGCTGAGGCTCTTTAGTGAACCATCTGAATCTGCATCCTGATGGTTACTCCCAGAGACAGCAGTAAATTTTCTAAGGAGAGCCAGTCTGGCCTCTTCCTCAGAGATCACTGGAGCTGTTTCAGCTGCTGGAGAAGTACTTGAGTTAGTCTTGTCATTGGATAAATCTTCTGTCTGGACTGTGGCGTCCGTTGTCTTGCGAGATGCAAGTACAACTGTTGGCAGTTTTCCTGGTAGAGCAGGTAGTTTTGGTTTTTCCCCATCAGGAGAAGGCACCAGTGGTAACGCATTGGTGGGCAGCGTGCTTTTCAATATCTGAGGTACATCTTCATCCCTGATTCTCCTCCAGGTAACTCCAGTATTACGCCGCGATGTGGATCTCTGTCCTTTCTTCTTTGTGTCATCCTCGCTTTTTGCTCTTCCACTTGAATCAGAGGATGATGAACGTAGCGAAGAACGGCTGGTAACACGACTCAATATATTTATGCTTGGTGATGAAGCATGGCGCTTAAAGGTATCTTGTTCTTGTTGGTGCCTGACCCCAGAGATTCTGCCAGTAGCACTTCGCTGGGCTACCCTGCAAGGACTTTCCGAACTAGTTCTGCGGGCTGGCCGTCTTCCAGATAGATCTCTTTCGCTCGATGTTGCTCTTGACAAAGTTGTGGTCTGCTTTTGAAGACCAGGGGCTGGCTTTTGGACTTGCTGAACTTTTCCAGGATCTTTTACCTGCACCCTTTTTGGGGCTTGCACTGCTACCTTTAGCTCCTGGCAGCGTGATGAGCACAGGAAGACAGCTGTAGCTCCAGGAGCTGCCCTTCGAGGGGATCCATTTTGTGATCTAGGTGTATTGTGAGGAGAGCCATCACGTCTAAATGGTGTCCTTGATTCCTTAATAAAAGTCAGCTGCCTCAGAAATCCATTTCGATCGGATTCACCACTGCTCGAATGGACAGACGTCATCCTAACCATATCAAATCGGTTGGCTGGTGACACTCTTTTCCCGTTAATCTGTTTGGGTGAAGTTTGGTTAGTTACCAGTGGTGACAAAGGTCGGGGCTGCCGGGTTGAATTCTGCATAAAAGGTATTCGGACAGGTGACTTCTGAGTTTTTGGTGGGGGAGATTTCTCATTTTTATTAAGAACAGGAGAACGTCCTTTTCTTTCAGGAGGGCTACTGGCTGGTGAGCTACTACTTGACGAGGTAGTCTTTTTCTGGATTGGTTTACCTGTCTGAGTTGGGGACACTGTTTTCTTCTGTGACTGCTTGGATGGTGTGGAGCTCTGTGATGATCCAGAGGATGAGCTTTTTGGTATCCTTGGAGGTGGAGTAGAGCTCCTTTTTGGAAGAGACAGCTCCATGTCCTGGGGCTGGCCGAGTCTGTGAAGGCTCTTTGACCTGTGTTGGGCAAGGTTTGGATTCTTTGGAGCATCTGTCTTGCTTGGCATTTTTCTGGGCGGAGGTCTTTGAGATGGAGCCGTCGCTTGCTGTGGTGTATAGATCACTGTCCTGCCTCTAAACACAACTGGTAAGTTGGGAACTGGCTTGCGTTGTGCAAAGTCTAAAGGTTTATTAGCCTTTTTCTCTTTTGCAAATTTCTTTTCTTTAGGTGTAAAGCTAGATGTGGACATGAAAGACAGAATTGACTCCGTCTCTTCGGACGATGGCTCTTGAGATTTTGAGGCTTGCAGTCCAGTGACAACACAGTTAGCTCCTTCCTGTATGGCTCTCCACTCAACACTGTTGAGGTCTGAATCGTTATCCCATCCCGTATCATCACTATCCATTTCTTCATCCATGTCCCATCTGTCAGAGTCCTTGTGTTTATGAGTGTTTTCTGTTTTTTTCTTCCTGGCAGCCATTTTTCGCCTCTGCTTGGGCATGGCAGATGTTATGCACTTCTGGAGGAGGTCATCCTCTGAGTCCATGCTCACTGAGCTCGGTGAGCTTTGTTCTTCATACTGACAGTGCAAAGTAACAGCCTTTGTTTGCTGTGCCATATTGAGGGTTTTATTGTGTCTGTTTTTGTACCACATTTGCTGTGCTTTTGCTTTATGTTCCTCAAATTCGGCATCACTGAGTGAACTGACGGAGGAGCTGAGTGAGTAACATGCCAGGGATTCATCCCGTAAAAGATTTTGTTTTAATCTCAGAAAACCTCTGGGCTTTCCTTGGGAGTTATCTATCCTGCCTATGTTTGTCATGCTTCGGGAGAGAGTGCTTCTAGCTGCCTCCTTCATCTGTTTTCTGCTTGTTCGTTTGATTACTTCTTCATTGTTGTCACCATAGAAATCGATACTATCCTCTGAAGAATGTATCATTTGTCGAAACATTTTGTTTTCTTTTTGTGTTCTGGAGTTGACATTGATTTCTTTGTTTTGTTTTATAACTGGCAGGTCAAACTTCCTGTAGGAGCCTTGACCTTGTTGCCTCCTCTGTTGATTTGGAGATCGCTCCCGATTTTTTAGGCTGGCTACTCGGTCAGCTACCTCTTTGCTCTGCATCAGCAACTTCTGAGTGGGAATGACATGTTTGGTGGTTCGGCTCATTTGGATTTCCGGTGGGTAAGTTGCCCCGTGTGGTTTGTGGAAGTGTGAAAATATCCGCAAGTCTTCAATCCTCTTTGCATCATTGTCCATCACTTCCTGTTTGCTCAGGCCTTTAGCTGTGCAGTCTTTAGCCCCCCTGTTCTTTAGAGGATACTGAAGAGTTTCATCACTTAAAGATGTTGTACTAGAGAAGTTAATAGGTGTTCCCTCTGCAGAGTCGGTGAAGGAAGAATCGTCCAACTTCAAGTCTTTTTGTGGGTATATATTTCTCCTTCTAGGACAAATTTGGGTTTTGCCATTTGGAAGCATGTTAAATTGTAGTTGTATTGGTTTTCGGATCTGGGAGTTGAGTACGTTGGAGGGAATGGCAGTCACCAGGGATGATCTTACTTTTCTAAACTTTGATGGCATCGCTGAGTTGATGCATTCTTTCAGAATTTCTATGTCTTCTTCTGAGTTGCCCTCGCTGTATCGTTCCCCGTTGTCAAATCCTTCCTCATCTTCATCAGGGTATGGGAGATTCTCATCATTTTGCTGGAGTAGTGGGGTTAATTTCAACTCCACGTCTTTCTGGATGTAGTGCTCGTGTAGAGGCAAAGCACTTAAGCTGGAAGCACAAGAGAAATTTTCTGTGGGTTTCTCAACCGTAAAATATATCATGGTTTCCAGGTCGGGAAGGTTAAACCTCTCCTTGGAATCTGTGATCTCTATGAACTTCCGCAGGCTGTTTTCCCACTGTCCTGGCATCCCTGTGGTCTGTGTCTCTGGTACATTTGACTCGACACAGCAGGGGGTTTTACTGCGACTAGGAGGCATAGTTTGTCCTGGGCTGTCTGGAAGATCACTGGGGCTTATTGTTCCATCAATCATCTCACTGCATGGATCACTTTGGATTGAACTGGCAATAGAAGGAGACTCAAAACTGCCCAGTGAACTGACAGAGCTACAGCGGCTTAGAACAAGGGGTGTATCATGGATATAGTTCTCAGAAGAGCTTGATGGAGATCTGTCTTCATTTATAGCAGGTGAAGCACCCCTAAGGAACACCTTTTCCTTTTTGGGAGTACGAGATATCTCAATGGGATCTTTCTCTTTGACGGGGAGGGTTTTTGAGTCTGTCATCAGCAGCTGACTGTCGCTCAGATCTTCTAAAGTTTCATCTTCTTGCTCTTTCTTCACTTCTTCGCCATCATCCACCTCAATTATTTCTAAAGACGAGTCACTCTCCAGCTCATTCTCACTTTGTCCATCTAGCCCGCCGTCACCAGAAGAGAGTGAGGACAGTGAACTGCATCGTGAGAAGCAGATTGGAGTGTTTTCCACAGAATATTTCTGGACTGTTTCCATCGTTCCCACGGTTGGACTTCTGGTGGAATTCATTGGAGCAAATTTTGTAATACTTCCACCAGTCAGTACAGTGGGTACCCATGCTTGCCTCCTCATCGCTTGGGCGGCCTGAACATTGATGGCCGTCTTTGCGACTCCAAATTTTGCCACACTCTGGATGAGTGGGACCTGTTGATAACTAGGAGAAAGTTTAATCGATGTCATGCTTACATCAGAGGATATTTTAGTGGACACACTGACAGGTGTTTGTACTGGTTGTTCTTGATTCTTGTCGATATCTGTGTTGCCGAGCTCCACATTGTCCATAACTTTATTATCCACAGAATCTCTCTCTGGAATATCCTGCTGGTTAGTCTGATTCAGAACGCTCTGTCCTACATTGAGATGTTCCTGATGAGCCACTTTGAGGTCAAGTTGGTTGGGTCGTTGTTGTTGGATTGCTTGAGCCTTTGGAACAAGTCCCACCTGGTCTTTGCTACCACAGTATCCGTCACTGGTGCTGCCACTGTTCAGGCTGTCTGTTGACACACTTGTGTGGGCGGTTTTGAGGCGTAGAAGGGCGTGGGCTCTGCTGAGGCGTTCTCTGTAGGCTAAGCTGCTCACATCGGACAGACGGCAGGGGGAGCATGAATTTGCTCTGGCTTCGTTAAGCTCATCCTGTCCATAAGGCCAGTCTGCCAGGTGGTCCTCAGAGCTGAGGCTAAAACTGTCCTCAGAGGATGTGTGCATGGTGATGTCATCGACAAGTCTGTCAATTTTTGCCACCGTGTTGGTAATCTTCTTTGCTAGTTTCTCTGCTGCAGCAGAGACCACGTCATCAGGAGGAGCATGTTTCTTCTCAACAATCTGAGGCAAGTCTGTATCCCTCTCAGGTTCATTATCTCTCCTATGGGGCTGATTTTGCACAAAGTTGGAGTTGGTGAGATACATTGGCAGCATAGAGAAGCTACCAGTGTCCAAGCTGTTGGAGTTATTGGGGGCTTCATCATCATCAAAGCAACCAGAATCAGAGGCATAATCCTTCGCCAGACTCTCAATGTGCCTAAGAGGTTTGTTGAAGCTCAAATGCTTGGAACTCTGTTTCTCAAGTGTATCAAAGGTCTCAGCGAGGTGTTTGGCATTCAGCTCAGCCTCAAAAGCTTTCTGTTTCCTCATATAGAGGGAGGGCACACAAGAGCCAGGGGACAGCACCGCAGTGTCTTTGTATTTCAAAGGTCGATTGGTGAGGAGGTTCCTCAAAGCTGCAGCGCTACCCATGGCGATCATCTTGTGCTTAGAGTGGATGAGGTTGCGCAGCATGCTAACCGCCCCGAGATCCCACAGCAGCTCCTGGTCTTTGGGACTCCTGGCTGAAAGGTTCCAGAGAGTCCCGCAGGCATTGCTCACTATGGTTAAGCTGTGAGAGCGCAGGTGCGCCAGAAGAGTCTGGAGACAGTTGTGATCCCGCAGGATTTGTCTGCACAGGAAGAAAAACAGACATACTTCAGCTTATATTTGTATGGATAATGAAGGGAAATATAGCATAAAATGTGTTTTACTGTATCAGAATACAGAACTTCACCCACCTGTAGTCCTCTCGTGTGGCGATCAGACTTGACACATTTCGGAGAATTCCCCCTCCACTTTCGATGATGGCGAGCGAGTTGGTCTGACAGCGGTATGTCAGTGTGCTGACCAGGAAACCCAGGGATCCGTCAACTGAACAGATCGCCACTTTGTTATCAATGTTGTGGGCTGACAGGTTCCACAAAGCACTGAGGACACTCTTCAGAGTTGACTCCTGTAGAGAAGCATATTTTTCTCAACACAAGAGCAGGAATCTTCAGTAAATGTTAAACCCTTGGCTCCATTTTCTGCAGATTAAGTTTCCATTTCAATACCTGTATTTCACCAGTTTAGTTTTCTGTACCTTGGTTGCCTGCAGGGCACAGGTCATGAGTGCAGACACACAGCTGATGTCTCTCAGAACTCTCTTGGTGCTGATGTCGGCCCTCCAGGACAGGTTCCTCATGACGCTGGAGACCACCTGATGAAGCTCCTCGCTGTCTGAGGACAGCTGGGCCACCAGAGCCTGGAGGCAGCTCTTCCTCGAACACAGGGTGGCCTGCAGGAGGACGATGAGGGAGCAGACATGAGTAACAGACAAGCTAATGCTTCTGATATGCTAAACACTACTGTACTGCTTAAACTTTTAAGGTTTGTACACAGTTCTCATGGCCAAATTCTTTACTTTACTCAAATTAGCACTCCCAAGTATAAATATTTTACCATAAGTTTGCTTACTGAAATCAGACTCAGTGGATAGAGATAGGGAATAAAGTCTTGAGAGACAAATATTTCTCTGGACTCCATTTTTCCACATTTAAACTAAAGTCAAATTCTCTCCAGGTCTGTTTTCTTACAGATAAAATGGATGACCTGTGTCCTTTTGGGTTAGAAACCCTTCAGACCCATGTAGTCTAGGATGTATTGGATCCTGCCTCCACTGTTTGACCGTACCTTATTGACGACGTCACCAAAGGTGAGGTTGGTGAGGCCCATCCCAGCGTAGCGGCGCAGAGCCATGTTGATGGGGTCGTTCTGCATGCCATACATTTCCTGCTCAAGGTGGATGAGATCTGCCACCACCTGAAGACAACCTGGGGAAGAACAACACACTCTGAACCCAAAACTCACAACAACTTAAACTATCAAGCTAGCTTAGTGCTAGAATAAGTCCTCTATTCTCTCCCAGATGCTAAGAATGAGAAAATAAGGCACAAACCTAATTCATTCATGGCGCGTCTGTACTCTTCTTCAAAGGACATCTTCATGATGGCACACATGGCCTGACAGATCTGCGGGTCCACAGGTTCAGGAATATCTGCACATCACAGAAAAAGTTAAAGGAGGTAAGCTTAAACCAAATCAAAACTTTGTGGGATCAAATACATAAAAAGGGAGTGTGCTCTAATCAGACACCCTGATTGGAGTATTTTCTGTATCAAGTCCTACTAGTCTCACTGGAGCATCTGAATTCCATTAACTTGTGTGTATTTTAGGCTCACCAGACGTTTTGGTGCCTCCAGGTGAAGGCGTCATGGCATGACTCTCGAGCCAGTCCCAGCCGCTGTCGCAGTAGGTCCGGATCTGCTCCAGCATGTGCAGGACCTTCATCTCCCGGTGGGCCTGGCCTTCGTCCTGCTGTGAGAAGATGATGTTGTGCAGGGCGGCGCTCGCTCTGGATTTGGTGTCTCGGCTGCAGCCGGTTGAGGCGGCGCCGCCTGTCGTCTCCCCAGGAACTCCATCAGGAACTCCACTGGGAACTTCATGCAAGATCTGAACCAGCAAGGGGACACAGCCGGATTTCCTCATGGCGATGCAGCTGTCCTGAGAGCTGGACAGGGCCAGGAGAGTCCGGGACATCTCGTCCTTGTCCCTGTTCGCCAGCATGGAGAGCAGCCAGAACACCATCTCCACCTGAGGAGGAAACGTAAACAAAGTGAAAACTGGAGATGCACAGAGAAACGGGCTGGTGACTGTAATCAGGTGCGTTACAGAGTTCGCTTTTTTGGTCTGCATCAGAGTCGATTACGCATTCACACCTCCCGAAACAAACCGGACTTTCTAGACAAACAGAGTTTGATTAACTAAACAACTGTTGAGTTTGTTGCTGCTTCTTGACCAGGACTACCTTGAAAAAGAGCCTTTTAGTCTCAATCACATTTTATTCTGGTAAAATAAAGGTTAAATAAAATAAAATTAGATTTGTGGTTGCCATGGAGATTAAAGGATTTCTCAGACATGCATGAAAGAATCAAAGCAACACTCCATGTATGTTTCTGATGATGGAATAACAATGTAACATGATGGAAAGCTAGCAAAAAAAGTAGATTTTAAAGATATTTTCTATTAATCAACAAAGCCATTAAAACATTTTACTCTAAAGAGATTTGTGTGTCTGGTTAAATGTTGAGGTAATATGAATTGATGAGAACCTTTGTTGTGTGTATATGTTCAGTATTTCTGACTCTTTAATGGTGGAAACCCTGAATGTGAGCGAGGAGTTGTTACCTTGCTGCCTCCGTCTGCAGCTTCAGCTCCTGCGGCTGCAGCCGATGAAGAGCCGCTGTTCTCTGGTTCCCCAGCAGGGGGCTTCTCAGCTCCAGACAGCTGCACATGAAAAGGGAAGAAGAAAGTGTGAGACAATCTCTGACCCAGTTTCACTGCTGTCACAGTTCTGCTTGTAAGAGGTTTAGAGGTTTTATTGAAACTGTCGCTGCTGCGGCTCCACAGACTGCAGGACTTTATTAAAAAGAAAGGTACTGATGCAAAAAACAAACAAACTCAAAATAGGTAAATACACTAATTCCAGTTTGAGTTGTGTGTTTTTATAAATCTGATAGCTCAAATCTGCAGATTAATGTGGCCTGAAAATACCTAGTTTCTACATATTTGTGTCTGGGTTTGTAAGAGAACAGAAACATGCTGTAAAATGTTTGATTTACCACCTGCATGCTAATCCTGGTGCAGATTTTTAAGATCTTTGTGTGAATCTGATTCACATCCAGACATTTAGACCCGTGTGCCAAAAAAACGCATTTCTTCAGGACCAAAGAGCAGCTCCAGACGGGAATAAAACACAACTTCATTTGGATGCACAGCCTGACATCCTCAAGAGATTTATATCAAAGCCTTCACCCCGTCTTCTCTGCATCCCGTCACCATGGCAACGCCTCCGGCTGTGAAGCGTGTGTAAAGCGAGAGCTGCAGATGAACAAAGAGCAGAGCTGTTTGTGTGTTCTCCTCCTGTTTAACAAAGGAAACGTGGATGTTTGGCGTTGAATCCGCCGTGGCTCCGATCCAAACGGGCCCCATTAGAATACGAGCTGCAGCAGCAGGAAGCGGCGAGGAGCCGACAAAATGGAGGCCGACGAGCGGAGCTGCTGCCCCGACCGGCTCCGTCTGTCTGTCCGTCTGTCTGTGACAGAAGACGGAGATAAACTGAAATTTTCTTTATGCTGAAATTTAGCGTTACGTTTTGGAAGCGAAACCAGGCAGAACGCTGATCGCTGGTCCACAGCCTCGGTCTTAAAGGGGCAGTATCATGTAAAATTGACTTCTTTTATCTTTCCATCATGTTATAATGCTATTCCTTCATCAAAAACAAACCTGGAGTGTTGCTTTGACTCATTCATGAATGTAGCACTTCAAATGAATGAATGAATGAGTCTAGCTCCGCCTTCGAATCGCAGCTCCTCCCCCACTCAGATCCTTCAGACTAGTCAGCAGAAATTAGCAAACACCTGGTGGGGCTGCTGAGCTCATTATAGGAGCTGCTGCTCAGAGCAACGCTGGTAAAAACGTTTTTACCAGTTGTTAAATGTAGTTAAACGTTTTTACCAGCGTAAAAACGTTTAACTTTTAAACGTTAAATGTAAAAACGTTTAACATTTAACTGGCTTAATAGAGAAGCCATGTTGTGATAACTTCCTGTAGGTGGAGCTTCAGAAAGAGCAGGTGTTTTTAAAGAGACAGAGGCCCAATTTCAAGGCGTTTAATTGGGAAGTTAAATTTCTTTAAGTCATATTTGCTAGAGCATTTTGATAATAATTGAAGGTGACAGTTACTTTATTTGCTATAAAATGTCACTCTGTGCCTGGAAAACTCATAATATTGCCCCTTTAATACTAGACTTGTAAATAAATGAAGAGATCTTTCAATTTTAAAATGTAATGGAGAAAGCGGATCTGTTGCTATCATTCTTAACTACTTTGACCAAGCAGAACATATTTCTGTAAGCAGTTCTGTTTGGGCCACTCCTTTTAAACCATCAGAAAATCAAATAAACAAACTTTTAATTGCCCATTTTGACAGCAACCATCCTCCATATGAATATTATTTTTTAGCAATGCATCTTTACTTTTATTGGCTTGCTGCATGCTGCTGTAAAGGCATAGACCTTTGGGATTTTTAATATCTACAAAACATTATTAAGAAATCTAGGAGCAGAAAGAGATTAAATTGGATGCAACACAGGTTGCATCATTTTAACTGTAAAAAAGGAAACAAATAAAGTTTCTAATTAACAACAGTTTAAAAAAAAACAGTTCTAATTAGTTCCAGTCTCCAATCTCCAATCTAATGTCTTGGACATTAGAACAAGTTCAGACGTTAATAATTTTCATCAAGAATGTGGAACTAAAACCATGCTGAAAATCAGGAAATGTTGCATATCTGCTTCTATAGAAACATGTTTCACATGTAAAAATGTAAAAAGTAACTGACTGGAGTTATTGTTTTCTTACTGAAACTGATCAGATTTCTCCGTATGATTCGGGACCCAAAGGGACCGTCCTACTGAAACTGCCCGGGGCCCTTCAGGAGTTAAGCCCGGCCCTGACCCAAACATATGTTGGATTTTCCTTCTTTTCAAAGCAGAAACCAGAACTGCTGCTTCCTGTAGCCAATCACGTCCTCCGGTGAATGAAATATGGAGTCAAACAGGTCGGACGGCAGCAGGATGAGCCGAGTGACAGAAAGTTTCTGAGGGAGACGCTGGTTCCTTTCTGAGGCCGGATCTGTTGTTGTTTGGTTTTTAAATGAAGGATGAGGGAAAAATGCGACTGAGGCAGCGGTGAGTATCTGATGATCTCCTACTGTAGATGAAATTGAACTCTGAACAAGCCTGAACACGATCAGAGGTTTACGGAAAACCCTGAACACACCTTCTGCTGCCAGCTTCCCAGTTTCATTATGTCATGGGGTATTTTTTAGTTTCATGGTGCTATGCTGGTAGAATGGATTATTAAAGTTACGTCACACTGTGATATGATCAGCAACATGTTTTAGACTTTATACAGTACAAGGTGATTTAAAAAATAGACTTACTTTTTATGAAATGGCCTCAAATCCTGGCAAATACTTGATCTGTTTGGTTATTTCTGATAAAGTATTTACAGCAGTGGTGTCCAAACTCATTCAATTTGAAAGAACTCCAGGAGCAACAACATTCTTAGCATTTTTCTCAATTATAAGCAAAAACTATTTTATATTTACCTACTAAATAGACAATAAACAATTTAGTCCATGTTTGAAGAGTCTTAAGTGTTGACATTTTAAAAGAAGCGCTAATTAAAGATGGAGGGCAACATCAGCTCCACATTATGTTTATGATTCATGACTCATTGGATTACAGTAAACTGTCAAAAACAAATCATACTAATATAAATACATTAAAAACATACATATAAAAATATTAAATGAACAAGAAAAATTATAAAACAATAAGATTGGAAATAAAATATAAAATGAAGTAATAGTGGTAATTAAATTATACTATTGAAAACAATAAATATTCATTTATGTCACATTGTATAATTAAACAAGTTGGAGAAGTTTCTATTTTTAACATGAATTCATCTAAAGTCACCTACAGATATTGCATGTCAACCATTTTTCCTGAGAAATTTTTCTTTAACGAAAAATGTACAAGTGGTGAGTGGCCATTCAAAGCTAGCCTAGCCGATGCTAATGCTAGCCTACCTGTGCTAATGGATAGCAGAGGAAGTTAGAAGGTGACTAGCCTATCCAAAGCTAACAATTTTTTATAAATAATCAAAACTTAAAAGTACATTTTCAGCAAGAAACAGGCGCTTGTTTTATGTAAATAATCCCTTAATATTGATGAAAAAGTTCTAGTTTCACCAGCAGATTATTTCACTCAACATGGAAAAATGTATTTGTTAAATAATCTGCCAATGGGACAAGTACTCTTTAAAAAAACAAAAAAACAACAATATTAAGAATTTATTAACTTATAACAAGATCCTATTTCCTGCTGAAAATGTACCTGTAAGTCAGTTTTGTCTTATTTCAAGTGTACTAAGATATTTGGACTAGAAACTAAACCAGAAATACTTGGTAAGATTTTCCGTTTTGCATTGTGTATCAGGCTGCTTTAACTTAATTACTGAAATATTCAACGCAGTAAAATAGTATCTTTCAACTTACAATCACTGTTAATCACTATTTCCACATATTTTCCGTTAGATAGGTCTCCATGCTGAATTCAGATTTCAAGGCACATCGGAACATGTTGAAAATCAGAAAATTAAAGCCTGAAGCACACTGAGGAAAATGAGTGTTCCTAAAGAACCGCCAGCGGTGAAGCGGCCTGAAACACGGGAGGATGACGACATCGGGCCAAAGGAGCTGAAAGGTAAAGACGAGCAGGGAAAGGATTTCCCTAAAACGACTCAAACAGCAAAACCAGCGTTCAATCCTCTGACTCTCATCAAAGAGGACTTCAACCAGATTAAAGAGGAAATGAAGAAAATGTTCAAGGACAAAGACTCGGATCCCAAACCGAGCCAATCAGCGGAGAAGAGTAGCGGCCCTCTGACACTCCTGAAAGAGGAACTCTCCAACGTTTTCAGGTTTGGTCCTTCGAGAGATCGAGAGAACAAGAACGTGGAAAAGAAGGAAGATTCCAGGAACAACCCCAGGACAAAAGCCTCAAGAGGAGAGAGACCAGATGAAACGCCAAAGAGTCTGTTCAGGAGGGAGAACCCTCTCCTGAAGACGGCTCAAACAAATCAGGCTAAAAAGAGCAAAGCAGACTTAGAAATAAATCCAACAAAACAAAACAAAGAAACTGAAAACACACAGAAATCTAACGACCCGATAAACTGTCTGGATAAATCCAGGGTCAGTCAGGTGACCGATTGTGGTTCAGAGAAGAGAACCGAGAAGACAAAGACTCCAGAACCACAAAGTGAGAAGCTGTTTGCATCAGCAGCAGGTATGGCTCTGAATCCATCAGCAAAACATAAAATCATCAACTCTGCTGTATTATCTCTGTAAAAACAACAGACACTTAATAGATAAGTTACCTCCTATATGTGACCTACAGGCTGTGTTTCTGAAACCTGTCTGTTTCTGAAACCTGTCTGCACTTCTGTTAAATGTGTGGAACGCTGTTTTTTTGCAGCTCCTGAAAAAAGTCTAACTAGAATCTGGGAGAACGAAGAAAAAGAAGAAAATGAACCTTTAGAAAAGGTTCTGTCCTCTGAAGTCAGTTTAATCCCTCTAAGAACCAACCTGAGGTCAGTTAAAGCAAGTCACGTTTAGTTTATTGCCGAATGGAAATGAAAACCTATGCAGTGAACATTTATGAGACCCCATTTAACAGGTGTAATCTGAAGTTTTTACTCCCTTATTTTGCAGTCATCAGCCAACAGAAGACTTCTGGTCTCTGAAAAACTGTAAGTTAAGATGGATTTTATATGCTTCTTTTTTAACTTACAATCTTCTCTCTTTATTTCCTTCTTTCAATAGACCTCACAGTGTCATCTGCATACAGTTTGACTTTAGTTCAGACTTGATTCATGTCACAGAACTGAAAGGTAACGTTTCAGAAACATGCAGGTTCATTTCCAGATCTCACAGCTTAACTTTACACTGTGGTGGGGACACTTCTGCTAACACCAGAGCAACATTAGCCCTTCAGCGTTATTGCTAACTTTGAAAGAGTACTTAGAGTTCTCTAAATTTGTATTTCCAGACAAATTCTAAAGCGTTAATTCACTTGGCTGTTTTATAAACTGTCAGCTGAATAAACTTCAACATCTGTGTGGACGTTTTGGATTTCAACTGTTAATAATTCTTTGAGTAGTTATACGTTTATATTCGAAGTTAGCGCTTTAGCATTAGCTCCCACTAAACACCATGTTGATATAGCAATTTAGCGTTAGAGTGACTAACTTTTTAGTAAGCCCTGCCTTCACAGATCTTACAGCTTACTTTCTAGAGATGAAGCATTAGCATTAGTTTCCACTAAATACCATATTGTAGTGCTTTAGCGTTAGCATATCTAGGTTTTTAGTTAGCCTTCTCAGTTAGATCTGCCTTCTGAAAGCTTACAAGTTACTTTCTAGCAGAGTTGAGTTGTAACTGGGAATTAAGTCAGATAAATGTAAACACTTAACATAATAAAAATTACAAAATATTTGGGTTTTCACTTAGACTTTCACAAAGTGAATTATGACTTTATTTAGACTACTCTACACTTTTATTTTCACTTAAAAAATACTTGGTATCTCACACCAAACATCAAATGTGTTAGAATGAAGAAGGCCTGGTGTAAAATCCGGCTCCATGTTGTTTACCTGCCATCTGAGACTCATCAAATGTTTTTGTCATTGTTTTACCAACAGCTGCGATTTATCTGACCTTTGACCCCAACACGGCCAACTCAGAGCTTCGCTTAGCTGATGGCAACCGAAAGGCAAGTCGAGACTGGTTGACAGTTCAGCGTGCGGAGCACCCGGAGCGGTTCGAGCAATGCCCCCAGGTTCTGTGCAGAGAGGGGCTGCTGGACCTGGCTTACTGGGAGGTATCATGGAGCGGCGGCGCCGACATCGGCGTTACTTACAACAACATCTCCAGAGACGGAGACACGGCGAGCTGCCTGCTGGGTCACAACCAGCGGTCCTGGAGTCTGGAGTGCTCCAACGGGTTCTACACGCCGTGCCACAACAACAAGAGATTCCAGTCCTGCTCGCCTGAACCCTTCAGCAACAGGGTCGGCGTTTACCTCAACTGCCCAGAGGGGACGCTCTCGTTTTTCTGCGTTTCCAAGGATGCGATGGTTCACCTGCACACCTTTACCTGCACCTTCACGGAGCCGCTGTACCCCGGGTTCTGGGTGTGGGCCAGCGACGGCTCGGTGACTCTGTGTCAGGTGGAGCTGTGCTGGGAACGTCTTCTGAAGTGAGACTAACGGTGCGACTGAAGGACTGCTGACGATTTCCAAACTGTCAGTCTTCTGCTGCGGCTGAGTGAATGATGCGGGCATTAACCGACATCTTCTCATGAAGGACACAATATGTATGAACCAAGGAAGTGTTACTTTAGAAAGATTTCATGACAAAGACTAAATGAACTCTATAAAAATTTAATATTTAAGTGTAATTAATGAATTCTGTCGTGTTTACATGGTACCCTCCTCATGCAAATCTTTATAAAGCCGGTACCTATTATTCAAACTTCACATTTACATGTTTTTGTTCTTCCAACTGGGTTTCTACTGCTTCTAAAAGCAGCACAAGTGCTTAGAAAACCACCAGATGCTTTACGGTGATAAGTTAATGTTTTCTGGCATCTGTAAACGACCTGTTTCAAAAACCTTCCGATTGGAACTTCATAAATCAGCAGCCAATGCCCTGTTACCTAGCAACCCCAGCAGAGTTCCGCCCATCACCTAGCAACCCCAGCAGAGTTCCGCCCGTCACCTAGCAACCCCAGCAGAGTTCCGCCCGTCACCTAGCAACCCCAGCAGAATTCCGCCCGTCACCTGCGCAACCCAAGAGGAGCTCCAGCACGTTTGGTCAGCTGGTTAGAAGCAGCTTATTTGAATTTAAAGAGACAAGAAGCCCCCAAACAATCTCATAATCTCAAAAGAAGGATTTTGTGCAGAAAATGTAATGAGCCTGTTTGGTATTGCCCATAGTTCTAGCCTAACCTGTTCAAAGAAGCATAATAGGTCACAGATAAAGAAGGCCCAACCCTATGTTTCTGTTTTGTACCCCTTTCTGTGCTGTTTCGTGTTGGTGTGTGTTGGTGTGTGCAGCCCGTCTCACCGGCAGCTGGCTCTCCTGACCCCCTCTGGCCTCATGCAGCTCTTTTTCCAGCTGCTCCAGGCGAGCTGCTCGCATCTGCAACACATAAACCGTATTGAAACAGCTTAAAAATGCTGTTTATACCAGCAACTTTCACTGTTGACACAAACTGTGTCATCTACAGGGGCGTATCTAGATTATTTTTCTCAAGGGGGCCAGGCAGGGGAACAACTAGGGGGCACACCAAAATGACAATTTAATCTAAATGCACTAAAGTCATAGATTACAATGAGCAGTAACAGGACAAAACTTGAATAGTAAAATTATTTATTTTATTTTATATATTTATCATGTTAAAACTATGCAGTAGATTTGTTTAGGTTTAGGACACAAGCTAATTTTTCTAGTCACATGATTAGCCTGTTTAGCATAGCATAGCTTTACCTTGCCTAACTCTATTTTTAGCGCTGTTATGCTGACTCTATTCAACTTATCAATTTAAAGTGAAAATTATTGAACCGTTATAGACTACTAATTGAAAACAATAGTTTAATTCCTCCTTTTCTCCTTCATGAGGAGTTATTTTGTGCAGCAGTCTAAAGCTGCTTTTTCTTCTTCTTCTTCTTCTTATTATTAAACATCATATACATCAACCTGCCAATGGGACAAGGAATGGAAATTAGTCACTTTTATCTCAAGCATTTGCATGTAAATGTCAATTAAAATATAATGCCTCATTTTTTAAAAATAAACATGAAATAATGAACAAAAGATCAAACTATTGATGGTGGTTGTAAGACAACAAAAGGAGCGTTTCTGTCATCTATAGGCAGCCAGAGCTTAAAGGAACCCACAGACAGCAGAAATAAAATGTCCTTATTTCCATTTTTATTACACCTGTTAATCCTTTCTGTTATTCTAATTAGTGCAGCTGCCAGCGGCCTCACCTGAGTCCTGTGCACCATCTCGTTGCTTGCTAAGTAGCGCTCTGCCATCAGAGACCGATGCACTTTGTCCTCCAAATTCTGTCGGATTAAATCTAACTGAAAGGAAATCTTCAGCAGCACACAGAGGTCAGAGGTTAACTAAAGACGGTAAGGAAGCTGCGATCTCCACGTTATGTTTCGTTCTCACCTCATCGATGCGCGGCAGCTGTGCCAGCCTGTGACACGTATGTGAGAGCACCTCCAGGCGTTCCCGCTCCTCTCGGTCAATTTCTCCCAGCAAAAAGTTCCTATAGGATCAAAATCCCACTGTTAGCCTCTTTTTCATGTAATAATTCAATAAAACCTTTAAACAGGAACTGAGACGATGCTTACAGTATGTCGTTTACTGATTTTCATTAGCTATTGAAAAATGTTATGCTTGCTACTAATGGAGTTCTCTAGTTAACTAGTTAAAATGTACTTTATTTTTAAGTTACGTAGATTATGTACGTGTAAATTTTTCAGTCAGCTTTTCAGTTGATCCCAGTTTGTCTCTTCAGTTTTGGATAGTTAAAGTTATTACGTGCTAGCTACTTAGTGAATAACCTGTGTTTTCCAACCACTAACTTTTTAATTTTATAGTCAATCACTCAGATGTTGTTTTTGTTTTTATACTCCATATTCTCCATATTCTGTTATTTGATCTAATTAAGCGCTTTTACTCGCTAGCTAGTAACAGGCTGCTATGCTAACTGCGTAGCCAGATTGCATAAAACCATATTATGTCTAAACTCCTCAGATGCTACAAAATTATGTAATTTACAACAAATTTATGCATCTAATCACTCAATCACACTATTTTTATTATCTCCCATCTTTAATTTTTATTTTTTAATTTTCCAGATTTCATTTGTTGCTAACATGTTGTGATGCTAACTAGAAGCTTGAAGGAAGTTTTGTTTAGAGATTTCATAATTTATTTTATTTGCTGTTTTTGTTGTTTTGTTTATGTATTTTGGTTATTTAAAATCTCTTCCTGTTTCAGTGTTAAATGTTCTTCCATTATTATTATGCCATTACCAATATATTACTTGAAAATGGTCTCAAAGCAGGATTATTATTGTTTATCTGAATAACTTCTGAGACAATTTGTCGTCCAAAAACATTTGTTATTATGACATGTGATCATATTAGGTTATTTCTATTTAAGATTTTAGTGAGAAAAATAAACAAGTGTGATATATTTTTGTTGATTTCCTGACCTTTCTTTGTACAGCTCCTCAAAGTGATGGTCGCCCAGCCGCCCGTCTCCTACACAGATCTCCGCCGTCTGGGGCGGAGCTCCGTCCAGGAAGTGATTAGGCAGCATGATGGCGGTCTCCCCGCCGGACACCATGCCTTGGCGAGACGCCGCTCGGAGCGGGCTCCTGGCTCGGTTCACGGCAGCCATAGAGGAGGAGGAGGAGCAGCAGGAGGACGAAGGCAGAGCCAAGTGATCCTCTAGATCCAAGCTGCCACTCAAAGCCGGCCCGGCGCCAGCGACGCCCCTCATGCCCGCGCCGCCCAGACCAGAAGCCAGAAGCCTCAGGTTGTGAGGTTGGTGTTTGAGCTCGTAGTAGTTGGTGAGATCCATGTAGAGCTCTAAAGAACGAGGAGAAGACTGAGGAACCATGCCTTTATCTCCATTTGGAGAAATTATTTTTAGCATTAGCTAATTCCAGAGGCTGGTAGAGTTCCCAAAAACTTTACTCAATAAGAATATCACTACTTCAACATATCTTTACTCAAGTAAAGTAAAATAGTATTTGGTACAAAGTCTACTCAAGTACTGAATAACTGATCAAATTATCAATCATTTAATATTTAAAAATGACATCATCAGAGGGACCAAAACATAAAGTTACGTGGAAATTTTGCATTTTAAGGACAAAATTGACAATAATTCACGTAAGTTACAAAAAGTAACAAAATCAGGCAAAATAAAATGTTTCCAAATCAGTTTCTTTCAATAAAAAACTTCTGAAACTTTTAACTAATCTGCAGGTCTGTCTGGTGAAGTTTTGGATAAAACATGTTTGCTTTTCAGTGGTTAGGAAATCCATAAATTTTACTCAAGTAAGAGTAAAAATACTTCACAATAAAATTACTCAAAGTACCGTGTAGTAAAAATACTCTTAAAAGTAAATTTTTTCAAATAAGTTTCTCAAGAAAATGGAATTGAGTAAACGTAACTAGTTACAACCCAACTGTAAAACTGATAGGACTTTCAGACACAAGCTAACAGGAGATCAGAACATTATATCAATATTTCTAAATAAATATCCCATATTTTTGGTGAGGATGATGAAAACAAACAAAACCAATGATTTGATCTCTCTAGATAATGTCTGGAGTTAAATACTTTATACTCTTTTAATAAAACAAATTTTATTTCTCGGTCTTTGGTACGTTTTGGTTGTTTGAATTTAAGTATTTTCCTAAAATATTTCTTCTGTTTAGTTACAACAGCTGCTTTTTATTCCCTTTAATTATAAACTCAACTCAGTTGCTGCATTAGTTTAATTTATCTGATTATTTCTTTCCAATTACGTCAGACAGAAAACAGCGCTCTGCTTTTAATCTCTGCTCAGCTTAACTGGATTCAGGTTCAGATGATTTAATTGGACCGAGTCATAACGAGGCAGCCAATCAGATTAGCTGGACGAGTCAATCCCTTCCTGTTGAAATGAAGAGCGGTCCCGGAGGAGTTCTCACTGTTTCTGCTGTTTATGATGTGTTTATGGCGTGTTTGTGGCGTGTTTATGGTGTGTTTATGGCGTATTTATGGCGTGTTTGTGGCGTGTTTATGGTGTGTTTATGGCGTGTTTGTGGTGTGTTTGTGGCGTGTTTATGGTGTGTTTATGGCGTGTTTGTGGTGTGTTTGTGGCGTGTTTATGGTGTATTTATGGCATGTTTGTGGTGTATTTATGGCGTGTTTGTGGCGTGTTTATGGCGTGTTTGTGGTGTGTTTGTGGCGTGTTTATGGTGTATTTATGGCGTGTTTGTGGCGTGTTTATGGTGTGTTTATGGTGTGTTTATGGCGTGTTTGTGGTGTGTTTGTGGCGTGTTTATGGTGTATTTATGGCATGTTTGTGGTGTATTTATGGTGTGTTTGTGGCGTGTTTATGGCGTGTTTGTGGCGTGTTTATGGTGTGTTTATGGCGTGTTTGTGGTGTGTTCGTGGCGTGTTTAATGAGGATAAATGTCGTTACCTTTGAGTTGGTGCAGCACGTCGGTTCTCCCGGATGAAGCCAGGTTTCCTGCTTCTTGCTCCAGTTTGCTCTGCAGCTGCTTCAGCATCTCCTGCATCCAAACGGAGGAAAATATTACTAGTATTAAAATATTTACTAATCTGGCTAAAACACAAAGTCCTGGCATCAACCATCCATAAAAACAGGTTTTTATTCATCAGATGGAATCAGTCCATCTTCCTGCTGCACATCCTGACTGATAAACCGAAGCTGGATAATCCAGCTGCTCAACATCTGCACACGTGACTGCGCACATGCATGCTGGTGTGACTGGAGCTGCAGGACTAACGGCTGCTTTTATAGATTACTTTATTATTTCTTTAATTCTATGTTTTTGTTTAATTTGTGAAGTAAATATGTGCAAATTTAAATAAATCTCAGGAAGACTTTGAGGTTTTGAGTTGCTTGAAGCTGAAAGTGTTCAGATGAACTGAGATGATTTTACTGACTGAAACTATTTTCTGATTTTCTGATTTCATTTAATATCTAGAAAACTTACATAAGAATCTGTGTTCAATTTGAACTGAACACAGATTTGCAGCTACTGCTGATAATAATTTGATGCTGATTTTTTAAAAGATGAAATATTTCCTTATTTGTAAAGCCGATACAAAACATAACATCCCAAGATGCTCAACATTCCTGATTTTAACTTTTTCAATTATTACCATTAAACTCCTACTTTCTTCCACTAATACTACAATTTTTTTCTCATACTATTATTATGTTTTATGACTTTTATATTGTTACAATGTTATTCTCTTATTATTTTGACTTACTACCATACGACTTTATTTAAATAATATTACTTTATTCTTGAAACATTATGATTTTATTTGTTGTATTATTACAACTTTGTTCTTGTATTATTTTGACTTACTGTCATATGATGTTATTCTGACTTTATTCTTGTAATATTACAGATTTTTCTCATATTATTACAGCTTCATTCTCACATTATAATGATTTTTGTTGATGACTTTATTTTTTATAAAATTATGACTTCATTCTCGTATTATGATTTTCTTTTCTCGTATTATTCCGACTTATTTCTAATTTTTTTAGTAGCTTGACCCTGATGGTCACTAGTTTGAACCCAGCAGAAATCAGAAGACTCTCTTCATTTCAACTTAAATCTGATTCTTCCTGAAGTCACAACAGTCAGGGAACAGGCTGTTCTATGATGACCTCTGACCCCTGGCCCTAGACAGACTGCAGCTCCCTTGGTGCACAAAGGAGAAAATCAGGAGATCCTTCCTCCCAGCAGCTGGCAGACTTCATATCAAAATCAATAAATGTTTGTATCCCTGCTGGCATTTTCACAAACATTTATTCTGTTTTTACTAATTTTTAAATAAAATCATTTCTCTCTTATTGCATCTGTTTTTCTGCACTGCACTGATATACTGTAACTTTTATGTTTTTTGTGTGAATCGACGTATCAAGGATATTTCTGTTCTATTAAGTTTTTGTTTGTTTTTCAGTATTTCATCTGATAATCAGTCAGAATCGAGGAAAACCTGCTTGTCACTAGTTTAGATTATTTAAACTGTGACTGAATGATTCTCAGTGAGTCTCTGCGGTGCAGCAGCTGGTCGACTCACCTTCATGCCAAACGTCTCCGTCTCCAGTTTGCACAGGTGGTGCGAGTTGTCCTCCAGCTCCCTCCGCAGGTGGGAGTTCTCCTTGCGGAGAACCTCCACCTGCAGGGCCAGATGGTCATAGGAAACCACAGCGTTGGCCATGTTCACCCACTGCAGCGCCCCCTGCAGGACAACAGCAACATGGCAGGTTTACACATGCAGAACAAAAGCTTTAGACAAACAGCTCATCACTGGCCGTTTGCAAAGTTACACAGTGAACAACTAACAGTAGCGTTCAGTGTTTTCATTATTTAAAGTCATTTTCATCATGTTATTCATACACTTCTAAAGTCAATAGTTCTTAACTAAATATTTATTTTACAAGCTAAATATCTGGGTTACAAACTAAACATTTAGCTTGTGAATTAAATATTTAGTTTAACTAAATATTAAATGTTTAATGGATTTTATACTAAATGTATTTGTTCTTTTTTCTGTCTATGTGTATCATAGGTCTGCTGAAACAAAGCAATCAATAATAAGGCAATCAAAATAGTTCCAGAGTAGATATATCTTTTCCAAACTAAATATTTAGTTCAGACCTAAATATTTAGCTTGCTAACTATCTAACTAGTTTATTAGCTAAATAACTAGCTTGCTAGCAAGCTAACCAACTTGGCAGATAGTTAGCTAAAGCATTAGTTCGCAAGCTAATTAACTAGCTAGCCATTTAGGTAGTTAGCAAGCTAAATATTTAGTTTGGAAAGTAATTTGCAAAGTTAGTTAGCTGGCAGCAACTAGCTGCAGTTAGTTGGCAAGCTAACCAACTAGTTAGCTCAATATTTAGCTAATATCCAGATGAGTTAGTTTGGAAAGTAAATGTTTACTTTGGAACGAAGTGTCTCTAGTATTTAGTTCAGAGTTAAATATTTAGTTTGTAAACTAAATATTTGTTTCACTGAGGATAATGCGTCTCTGTGGCCTGCAGGAAACATGAAACGTTTTGTCTCATTTAATGTCAAGTTGCTCCATTTTACGCTGTAATTTTCTTGCATCTCCATTAAAAACAAAGTAAACGTGTGAAAATTCCCCTTATGAATGAGAGTTGTTACCATGTGGGTGCCTAACACTGCAGAGCTCAGCTGGTGTGTGTCTGTGTGTGTGTCTTTTAAGTCCTCCATCAAAGAACTCAGATATATTGATGTTCACCATCGCCATGGCAACAGGGCGGCATCCCTTGTCTCATTACTATGGCGACAAGTATATATCAAGCCAGCCCCCCCCCCCCCCCCCCCCCCCACACACACACACACACACACACACACACAGAGCTGCAGTCGCTGCAAAGCGTTCATAATTAAAGGAACAATCAAAGGTTAGAATCTTATTTGATTCACAGCATAAAATGTGTTGATTCTGAGCTAAAATGGAAACAAAAATGTCTGAGTGGCAGATATGAAAAAAACAAAACAAAACTGGAATCTAACCTGCAAAAAGCTGAGAATAACCAGCTTTTCCTAGAGGACTAACACTGATCCTGAGTCAGCACTTACACTGAGGTGGAGAGAAAACCCAGAAAAAATTGAGAATAAATTTAATCTGAAAACAAAGACATGAAAGGAGAGGCGCTGTAATCTGCTGACAGGATAAAAAAGATTAACTGGTGCTGCAGCTGTGAAAACACTGAACACTGCAGCACACCCACTCAGAAACACCAGAAATCTGAACATATTCATGCCCAGTATCACCCCAGTATCACCCAGTATGACCCAATAACATCCCAGTAAGGAGCTGCAGGTCTAAGAGAAAAGCAAGCAGCAGCAGACAGAATGAAGTCAAATGACAGCCTTAAACCCACTGATGTGGCGCCATTTTCCTATTACTCCTCTTGATCTCCCACTTTGGATGCAGTTGCCACGGTAACCAAGCATTCTCGTGGGAGGACACAGAGGAGAGATGGAGGATGGGAGGATGAGGAGGCGGAGCAGCAGGAGGGGGAGAGCCACACTCTTTGGACAAACGCATGAAGACTTAAAAGAAAGAATGAAAATGATCAAATAAATCTAAATAAATTTGATATTAAAATATATTTTTACAGTAGAAAATAGGAGGAAAATAAAAGATATAAACCTAGAAAATGATTTTAAAAAATTCTATTTTCATAAACATGTTTAATATCTTGTAATAGTACAGGATATTGTTAGATAATTCAGATAATAACAGCATAAAAATATGTATAAAAAATTATCTTTTTGATGTAAGGTATTGATTGTATTGGTAAGTAATTATACACTATTACTTTGGAAAGTAACTCAAAAGTATAAAGTGTAAACTTCTCACTTCTTTTTGAACTAGTAGCAAAAATGACTGATCCTTATGTTGTATTTATGAATGTGTGTATGTGTGTTGATTTTTTGTTGATCTGTTTTATTGATGATTGGTTTAAGTAAAGAAAGAAGTGTGATCTGAGTCTGGGCTAGCTGCTAGCAGACTGCGCCACACTGCAGCTTGCACCACTCCAGCGCTCCAGGCATTCATGTGACTCCTCTGACCTTCTGAGTCACAAACCGTATTTAAAGGCGCCGTTCCACCGCAAGTTTTTAATGTTATGGATCATGGCTTTACAGCAGCAATGCAGGCGGGTAATACATCTAACTTAAAAAGAAACCTGACAGGAGCTGCAGCTTCAGGTCGACTTTTCACATTTAGTATCTTATTTACCTCTACAGGATGTAATCTATCCTCCAAACATTTTTAACCATGTGGGTCTGTCAGTTTTTACCATATTTCTGAGATGTCAAGCTCAGAAATATGAGCTATCCTGCTTATTATGCAGCATCTCACAGCCTCATATCTGGACAATATTAGTTATGATATCTGCAGCAGCTAACCCACGCTTCCTCCTGTGTTTGCTTAGCCTGGTCATTGCCTTTCTTTGCAAATCCGCTCAAATAAAAACTTGATTAGTTCGAAACTAAATATTTAAGTTACAAACTAGTTAGTTTTCAACTAAATGTTTAATGTTGAGCTTAATATTTAGTTAGTCTACAAACTGAATATTTAGCTCCAAATTATGTATTTATTTTGACTAAATATGTAGTTTCAAAGTATTTATTATCCAAACAAAGTATTTAGGTAAATATTTAGCTTGCTAACTAAATATTTAGCATCTTTAGGTCCGAGCTAAATATTTAGCAAATATGCAAATTAGCTATTTTTGAAAAATAAATGTCTACTAACTATTTAGCTCAGAATAAAATTTTTATTTGGGAACTAAATATCTAGGTCTCTAACTAAATATTGAATTTGCAAGCTAACTACTTAGTTCGTTAAAATATTTCTTGCTAATTAAATATTTTGTTTGGAACTGTAATATTTCTAATATATGAGTAAACTGGTGAAAATAAGACTGATAATTTAACATCCTTTTTTCTTTATGACAGGCTAAAAACTAAATATTGCTATCAATTTCTTACTGTGTAACTTTACAAACGGCTCTTATTGGGCTTCTAGTCGATTACCCTGATAGTAAACAAAATACATGTTTATATTTATTATGCTATTTAGATGAAATATGTCCTCCAAATAAATTCTAACTATGTGTGGACGTGAACTTTTACCAGACTTCCCAGACGTCAAGCTAGCTGTCTTGTTAGCATAGCGTCTTTCTCTCGTAGCACTAGCCTCATATCCACCGTGTTCCCGGGAGGCGTATCTGGGTTAGTGTGGAAACGATTATGGGTATTACTTCCGGTTCCCACCGGAAGTAGCTTTATTTCACTGGGTAATGTATAGGTTTTTGGGTTTATTTTGCTAATCTATATTTATAGACATTACATTATAGACTTCTGCTTGCCTTTGTATTAGCCTGGCCTTTACGATCTTCTAGAATAAAATCAGTCTGGGCTTCCTCTTAATTATTTGTATTCTTCCCGGCAGAATTTCTACTGGGCCAATCAGCGAACAGAAGGAGAGGTTATGAACGATGACGTCGATTTTCTGCGCTGCTTTTAGAGTTGTAGTCAGCCTGTAGTTTTAGTGAACGAAGCCGTTCAGTCCGTGTTGGTAACTCTTCCAGATGTTAAATTAACATTAACAGCCGCCTCGTTCGGCTCGGCTCTTGTGAAATATGTTTGATTACAGCGCAGGCAACTTCCGGTGTTACACCATATTCTGTGACCACCGTATACTGCGGCGCTGTCTCATTTTAACACAATGCGACGCCAACAACGGAAGACGCGGAGAATGCCAAAATAAGAATAAAGAAAAAGTCGGACAAAGAATAAAAAGTATCATCAGTCCTCAAATATTATGACTATTACAGAAATATAGAAATCACACATTATGAGATAGTGCCTATCATGTACTGTGACCACATTGTAAGTCATAGTAAAATATTTATACTGCTAACTCTCTCCTTCCTCAAAAATAATAAACAGTAGCATCATAATATTGTAGGTCAGACAGTAAAAAGCGGCTGAATCATGAAGGGAACGGATGGAAATGGAAATGATTGACTGGAAGCTGCTGTGGCGGTGAGCAGTCATGCAGAAACATCACATTAAAAACTCTTCCTTGTTATCTAACCATTCAACACCACCGATCAGACCTTCTAGCTCCCAAATGGCCGGAGGGACGATGATTAAAGGTCAGAGGTGACACACTTTATATGACAGTTATGTAACATTTTTACAGTCCAGAGAGAAATGTTCATTTTCTGAAGCATGATGTGTGAACAACGACGTCTGAATATTTGGAGTTCTCTCAGCTCCCTCCAGATTATTAGTTTTTGTCTTTTAACCACTTTATAGTTCTCATTATGTTATAGAGTCATAAAAGTCATAAACGTTATAAAAATCTGCCGCAGTCTTCATTCCTATTGCTTTTAGTGCAGCTTAAGGGAAACTAAAAGTGTGTAAGGTGAAAGAAAATCATAAAATAGACTTTAAAAGTAAGTTATATATATATATATATATATATATATATATATATATATATATATATATATATATATATATATATACACTTTTTAACCCTCAACACTGAAAAAACCACTTGGCTGTTAGCTAAAGCAGGGAGTAAACAGCCAGAGCACTTAGGCAAACACTGGTGTTGTTTGTGAGCATAATGTTTATCAGGTACCAGTTTACCTTGTGACAGCGCTAAACTATCAACTTGAACTGATTATGTGGAGAAAAGTGAGACTTGCATAGCTGGTCTGGTGAGACTGTTATGGGAGGAACATGCTAGTAAACCTCAGAGTATCAACACGGATCAGAACCAGAACAGAAATTACAACATCTACCTGAACGCTGCCAGAGTTTTGGTGTTTTGAACTGAAGGTTTTGTCACAGTTTGTACTTCAGTTTACTTCACGACAGAATGCTTCCAAATCCCTCCACTGGGTGCCGGATTGATGGGTCTCCAACCTACTGCACTTCTTCTCACTGGATAATTCAACATAAGTTTCCACTTTATAAACTCAATAAAATAAAGAAAATCACTTTTGTATGTGAATGAAACTGTTTTATTCCCATAAATTAAAGCCACTGTTAGAATATAGCTTTACTAAAAATTAAAACCAGCTCAATAATTTCCATTTGCATGATTTATTGTTTTTCTCTTTCTACCAAAAACTGGATGATTAAAGTCTTCAGTCTGGTTCTTTGGTCTCAACTAGATCCTTTTTTGGAGTATAATTTAGTTTAGAGAAACTTCATAATTCATTTTATTTGTTGTTTTGATTATTTTTGTTGGATATTTGAAACGTCTTCTAGTTCCAGTGTTAAATTTTCATCATAATTTAAAGTTTATTGATCGTAAAGAGTGAATTCTTGCATTATTATTACCATTATATTTCTTGAAAATGGTCTCCAAACAACAACAACAGTTTTGTCGTTCATCACAGTAACTTTGGGACATTTTATCATCCAGGAATGTTTGTGACAGTGACAAGCAGAGTTGGATCTTTGTCTACTTTTTAGAGATTTCCAGACTAAATCTGACCAGAATCCACAAAAAAATATGACTTGTGAATCATTTAAGCATAAAAAGACCTTAAAGTTGGTGAAAAAAAGCTGATTTTGATTCTGAAATAAACTTTTAGAATCATCATGTTTGCCTGTATTTTGATTTCATTTCGTCCTGTTAGCATTCGGTGAATCACTTTGTCTCTGTTAGCCTGAAGCTTCTGCAGGATATCGATTTCTAACATCAACAGAAAACAGAAATCCTGTCAGCAGAGAGGCAGATGAGTCGTAGCAATAAGACCCTGAGCAGAAATATTTATAATTGATGCTCAGTCTGATGTTTTAGGATGTTATTTTGTCTGTTTGTAGCTTTTTCCCCTCCAGACGCACCGAGTCTGATCAGCTCTGCTCCCGGCCCCATTTCTCCCACATGCAGTCGATCAGCTCAGTTCTGACTGAACATTTATTTATTTCCTGATATTTGTGGAGAAAACAGAAGCAGCTGTCGACTGCCACGCCCTCCACCTCCATCAAACCTTCTGCAGAACCTGATCAGATTCTGGTGTTTTTTCGATTCAAACTGCAGATTAAAACCAAAAGATTCCTGAACAAAACATTTACATTTCTTCCTATTGAATTCCAGCTGTTAGCAAAGAGTAAATCAGAATAAAGTAAAGTAGTAGACCGTCAGCAAAATAGTTAAAATCCACGTCTTTTGGTGAAAAATACAGTGACGACAATTATTTCAGTAATCAATTATTTTCACAATTAATCTGATAAAAAATTCCACATTCTGATGAATTTTCATTCAATAGTGAATCTAACATTAATGTGAAAATCTCATAACTTTTTTCCATTTGATTGGCTGATTTGTTGATTATTTTGTGGATTAACTGATTAATAACAGGATAGAAAAGATTTTTTAATGTTACCGAATCTGAACTGCGTGAAGCTAAAACTGAGGAGTTCTGGGTAGAACATATTTACAAAACAAAAAACGTTTTTATTCCTTTTAGATTAAAATGTTTATATTTTTGTACAGTTTTGTCTTAATTACTGCTCTAACTGTGTTGTTCTTTCAGCAAATTGCTTTTTTAATTCTCTACACTCCGGTCAATCCATTGCTAAATTAGTAACGATTATTTCAATCATTGATTAATCACAGTTAATTTGATTGATTTTCAATTAATTGAAAAATATTCTGCTTACTGATTTATTTTTTGCCTTTTCTTCAAGAAAGTGGCAGCAGCTTTTGTAAAGATTTGCAAACTTCAGTGTATTTAATGCTTGGGCCTCTTTCTGCTGCTGTGACTCTTTATTGTTGCAAATGGAGCAAAGTGATGCTCAGTAGCGCCCCCTAAAGCCGGAGAAGCGCATGATGGACTCTTTATTTCTGCTTTCATTGCTCAAAGACCCGCCCGGAAAATAAGTTAATCATATTTAAAAATCTAAATTCAGATTATATTTATGAAAATATTTAAGTGAAAAATTTAACGAATTAAATTTGGAATCATCTGCATTGATTTATGATGTTAAAATGGACGCTAAGCTCATCATAAAAATGCAAAATATGAGCAAGTTTTGAGGAAATTTTACATTTATTTTACAGAAATAATCACAAATCTATAAGAAAAGAGTTGAAGCAGCGAACAAATCTGTTATTTAGCGCAACAAATAAACAGCAGCATTAAACTAAAGGCCCGTAAAACCACATTAATCATAAAACCTGCACACAAAGCTTTAATCTGCAGCAGTGAAACGACAATCAGCAGCAGAATTACTCAGGATTAACCAGCAGAACGGACCAGTGAACCCAGTCCGACCAGTACCGCCAGGCACAGACGGCAGGGGCTGAATATGACCAGCCAGCCGGAAAAACCCGGCCTGATTCCGCATTCAGCTCAATGTGACCTGAAGGTGGATAAAACCTGAAACCGAACAGAATCCGACCGGAACCGGATGAGAATCGGCAAATTTTGCTCTTATAGCTGCGTCGGATATTTGACCTAATTTTAGCTGCTACTGCGATTTTTTTCTGACGACATCTATGATTCATGAGCTCCTCCATCATCCATCCCTCCATCATCCATCCCTCCTTCATCCATCCCTCCATCATCCATCCCTCCTTCATCCCGCATGAAGGAGAAAACCAGGTCGAACCCGCGTCTCTCTGGAAAAACCCGCAATTTACTAAATAACGGGATCCGGAATCCATTTTCCTCCCGTTTATTTAAGGAAAACAATTTCACGTTAAATGTGCGAATCAAATGTTTTAACAAATTCAGTTCATGTCGGAACCGCCTCAGGGAGGAGAACTGAACCGAGCCCACCTGGATTGTTCCGAACCAAGAAAGAAAAGCGGAATTCAAAGGGAAAGGAGAGAGAAATGAAAGGAAACGAGGAGCGGTCTGTCCTTACCTCATGACTCCAAAAAGAGCTGAAGATCAATGACGAAGAGGAGGAGAGCGAAGAAGAGGAGGGATGAAGAAAGGGTGGAAAGGGAGGGGGGATTTATTTAATCTGCTATTCACTAAAATAATCTGATACAATTATGTCTAAATATCACAAAAAGCATAAAAAATATAGTCGGATTTTTAAAAATCGGATCATTTTTGCCTTAAAACGTTTAAAGCAACCTGCTGTTTAAAAAAAAAAATCATTGCAATGTCACGTCCCCGCCACCAGGGGGAACTGAAGTGTTGCAGTCCAACGTACTGGCATTCAATAGTGCCACCTGGTGGCGGAAATGGTGAAACACACTCTTCTGGAAAATGTTTATCTCACATTGAAAAGCCGTTTTATAAATACCTGTTGGGGTTAATAATTGTTTTTGTTACATTTTTGTTTTTGATTTTTACATTTCTTGTAACTTTCACTGAATTTTTATTATTAATGTTTTGTAATGTTGTTTTATTTCCACTATTAATACTGTTTTATTTTAAACCATTCAAAAGGAAAATTATAGTTATTTTGAATCTAAAAGATTCACAATAACGTTTGAGACTGACAGTCTCAAACGTTAAGGAATACATTTTTCTGTCTTTTATGACATCGTTGAAATTGACATTTCTAATAGGTCTTGTGCTTCATGCAGATGTAATTTTTAAACTTTAAACTGGACTTTTTCTGACTGCAGTCTAAGAGGGTTTATTGTCTGTTCTTTAGCTCTTGTAGTTCTGCATTGTCACCACTAGAGGACGAGAAAGGATTCAGATTATTCCTAATCTGAAGGTTTATTGACACCTATTCACGATCAGTCATATATATGTGTCTTTATTTTTATTCAAATTATTCTATTTAGTTGAATAATCTTTGAAAAGTATGTCAATTATTAATCAAAATTTTATTAAACGTACAACATCAAATTGTAGCACTATTGATACAAAAATCAAACTATTTTTAATTTTTTTTGCACTTTTACAAAATAAACTTGCTTTTATAAGAATTTTCTATTTTATTATTTGATTCATTTATCGTCTGTTTGTGCGAATTTGGGAGTTCTAAATAATAATAATGATAAATAAATAATAAAGATGTGCAGAACGTCGCTTAATTTAACCAAAAGATCAGTTCATGTGAAACATCAGATGTTAGTGAATTATTTGTTTATTTAGAGAACAAAACTCTTTCAGTTGTTTTTATTTTTTTATCTCTGTGATTCATGTGTTTCATAATTTTGCTCTCCTATTTTTTCTCCTGCTGACGTGTCTGGCTGACGCTGACTGAGGTGAAGGTGTGAAGGAAAAATATATTTTTGTCAAGAAAGAGGAGGATGGTGAAAGTGAGACTTCCGGTTGGCAGCAGCGCACAGCCTTCAAAATAAAAGTCAAAAACACAGGACTCATTTATGTTTATTTTATTTTTATTTTTTTCCAGTTTATTTGAACTTTTAATCAAGTTATTCTGTAACGTCAGATCCATAAAATGAGTCCTGTTTAAGTTCTTATCAACGATCTTATTTTAGGAATTTTATTCTTCTTTGTATTTATTATGAAACAATTTTTTAAATTCTGTTTTAATTTGTTGTTGTACAAAACTCCGTGTTCTCTGTAATTATATTCTGATTTTGAGGATATTTTTGTTCCTTGCACACATCACTAATTATTATATTATTGTAATAATATGACAATTATATTATTAAAATAACATAATAATATAAAAATAATAAGAATAAAATAATATAATTATTTAAATAATATAATTATAATATTATTATATTAATACAATAGTTCTGTATAATAATATTAAAAATAAATAATAATAATAATGTGTAATTTTTGCACATTTATTTGATTTTTACTGTGTGATAACACTTATTGTTTTTATTCTGTGTTGTCTTAAATCACTTTCTCATTATTTTTTTGTGTGTCTATTGTTTTATTTTATGTTATTCTATTTCATACGTAACTTTTAAAAAAGGCTTTTATTTTGGAAGTAAACCCAAAGAATCCCAGCCGAACTTATTTCTTGTGTTTTCCAGGAGGAGGAGGTGATGGAGCAGAGAGTAGGAGGAGGAAGAGGAGGAAGAGGAGGGTTGGAGTGAAGCGACCAGCAGCGGGTCTGGCGGTGATGATGGTGATGATGGTGATGATGATGGTGATGGTGATGATGATGGTGGGGATGTGAGTCAGAAGGCGGAGGATCCGGGATGCTCACAGACGCTCCGAACCAACCGAACCCTGCAGACCCACACACAGAGCCTAGAGGAGGAGAATCCCGCAGGATCCAGCGGTGACACGCACGGTGAGTCCGCAACCATCACACCCACACCGGCGGCCGCGCCGCACAGACACGCACCCGAAATCCAGCCACCATCCCCGGCCAGAGGGACCGCCAGCGCCCGGTGGACGGAGCTCCGCGGCCGGATTGGATCTGAAACCCGGCTCGGTCTCGAACCGGTCTCGTGCGTGTCCTGTGGGTGCGTGTGCGTGTTTATGTAATGGGAGTGGGTGCACGTGTCCAGCTGGGCGCGTGCACGGGCCTCCTTACTATGGCGCGCAGTCACACGGATTAACATGATGTAAGGAGATAATGAGGCCGGTGAGCTGCAGCTGATTGAAACCGAGAACAAAGCAGCTGCTATGTGCGCGCGCGTGTGTGCATGTGTGTGTGTGTGTGTGTGTGTGCGTGCGTGTGTGAAGGCAACTGCAGTGACTGTGGAATACCTTCAGTTTCATTCAAATTAGCCACTCATCATTGAAAATGAAAATTTACCTTTTTGTTAATCATTCCGTGCTAATTACGTCACTTTACGTAAACCGGAGTTGGAAAATAAAAATATGAAGAATCTTCTTTGAAGCCTTTACACATCAATAATAAAAAATGAAACATTTTTCTGTGTAACAGAAAAGATAATTTGCTATTTTACACTCTTGTAAAAATGTAGAACTTTCAAAAATATTATTGTGTTTAATATTATAATATATTATAATGTTATTCTGTCATCAAAAATAAGCCCCGCCTTGGAGTCAACGTTCCTCCCCCACTCAGCTCCTTCAGACTAGCCAGCAGCAATTAGCTGAGCTCGTTATAGGAGCTGCTTCTCAGAACAACACTGGTTAAAACGCAGTAAATAGAGAAGCCATGTTGGGGTGACTTCCTGGAGGCGGAGCTTCAGAAAGAGCAGGAGCTTCTTAAAGAGACAGAGGCCCAATTTCAAGATTTTACATTACAAAGTCAAATTTATATCAAGTCATATTTGTGTTGTAAATATAAATTTTTACGGCAACTATTGTTAACATAATTACTTGATTGTGCTAAAATATGCCTGGAAAATACATAACACTGCTCCTTTAAAGTCACATGAGATGAGATGAGCACTGCACCGTTACCTAGCAACCCAACCTGAGCTCCAGCATGTTAGGTCAGCTGGTATGCACTGTACAACAGCTGCTGGAAAAGACAAAGTAATTTGTTGTTTACCCACCATCCAGAAACCACTTGCTGCATTCTGGTTGGTTATGCAGGAGGCCCCGCTTCTGCTTTTCAAAGATACGCGGTTGTAAAATTGCACATCTATTTGCAGCCATTTTCATGCGTGAGTGTAACCGTTGAGCTGGGGTCGTGGCCAGCAGCAGCTTATTTGGATTTAAAGTGACAAAAAAAACAGCTAAAATCTCATTATCTAAAAACAATTTTGAGCCACAAAGGTAAAAAAATGTTTATATAAGCCATAAACATGCCCTACCCTGTTCAAGGAAGCATAATAGGTCACATCTAAAGAAGAAAAGAACCGTTATTCCCTCCAGCTGCCAGAAAACGTCCAGACTGCCTCATTCCAGGACCCCAAACACATAAAAATGTTAGATTTTTTCAGCAGCTTCCAGTCTGAGAGAGACTGAACTGTCTGCTGTTTGTGTCCCGTCTCATTTTAGAGAGCCGGGAAATTACATAACTTGTGCTAATTATTTTGTTCTATTAATAAGCTGTGAATATGTTTCCTGTTAGGCTGCTGTCTGGAGCTGTATAATAACTTCAAAGCCTTCACTTTAGTGAGAAATTTAAGAGATAAAAGTCTCAGATTTTTATTAAACCAGTTCTGACTTTGATAAATTTAAAACCCGTAACCAAAAAGAAACAATTTACAAAAGAAGACGATTGTTTTTAACCTTTTAAAACCCAAATTAAACCAACATTTCTGTATGATTTCACATCCCTTCTCCAAAAAGATTCAAACTGGTTGGATTTCCTATCAGCAGTCGTTCTGAGACACAATGAGTGCAACGCTGAAAGGGTTAAAGAAAATAAAGCACCTTCTGGAAGGGCCTAGTCAAAGTATGGACTCAAATCACATGGAGACGCTGTGACATGACCTAAAATTGTCTGTTCTTCAGTTGTTGTGTTTTCTCAGATGTTCTTTGATGTTAAACAGTCATGTAGTTTCATTCACTCAGTTACTTCAGGAACTTTTTGGGAAAGATTACGTTTAGGAGTATTTTTACTACGCTGTACTGTTTCCTTTTACCTGACTAAAGTTTCTGGATGTTCAAAGTGTGGCCTGGGGGCCATTTGTGGCCCTTCCAATGATTTTGATCGGCCCCCCGACCACAAACCAAAAACATTAAAAATTTGGCCAAATAAATTTAGAAAATATCTGATTGTCTTTTAAAAAGGCAAAGTTTGTTATGTTAAGGGCCTTTAAGGATTTATATAATTCATACAATTTTGGGGGCTGCACAGTGGCGCAGTTGGTAGCACTGTTGCCTTGCAGCAAGAAGGTCCTGGGTTCGATTCCCGGCCGGGGTCTTTCTGCATGGAGTTTGCATGTTCTCCCTGTGCGTGCGTGGGTTCTCTCCGGGTACTCCGGCTTCCTCCCACAGTCCAAAAACATGACTGTCAGGTCAATTGGTTTCTCTAAATTCTCCCTAGGTGTGAGTGTGTGTGTGCATGGTTGTTTGTCCTGTATGTCTCTGTGTTGCCCTGCGACAGACTGGCGACCTGTCCAGGGTGTACCCCGCCTCTCGCCCGGAACGTAGCTGGAGATGGGCACCAGCAACCCTCCCGACCCCATTAGGGACAAGGGTGAACGGAAAATGGATGGATGGATGGATGGATACAATTTTGGTTTATTATCAAACAAGTAAAACTGAAAAATAAGTAACTAAAATTAATTTTTGCATTTTTAATTTAATACATTTTTGTTTCAGACATTTCTTATTGAAAGAAAATGATCTGGAAACTTTTTTTTTGCCTGATTTTATTGTTTATATAAATTATTTTCATTTTAATCTTTTAAATACCAACATTTACAGTTAACTTTATATTTTGGTCAATCTGATGATGTAATTTTTAAATATGAAATTATTAATAATTTGATCAGTTACTCAGTACTTTTTTTTTTACCAAATACTTTTTTATTCTTGACTGATTTTACTTTTACTTGATTAAAAATATGTTGAAGTAATGCTACTTCTACTTTTTACAGTTCTTGGGTACTCTGCCGACCTCTGATGTTAAAGTATCTTATCATTTATTCTATTTAATTTATTTTTTTTTTACAATATATTATCGATTTGCAAAGATTTTAATTGACTTTGTTTTTATTATTAAACTGTCGAGTAAACCATTGGATTTAATTTTACTTTAGTGACATTTGATGTTTCATAACTTTTGTTTGTGTTAAAAATAAATGTATTATTAAAATCATCGGGTTGTATGTGAACGTTAATCCCGGGAGGTCCGGCTGGGCTGAGCTGGATGTGAGTCCGCAGCTCCGGCGCTGCCGGTTCTCCTCCTCCGGTGTTTCCCCCGCCGCCTGCCTCCGCACAGGAAGTGACATCAGGCGGTGTGGGGGCAGGCGGGTAACCACGGCAACGGCCCTGCTGGTGATGAAATGTTTGCGCTGCTCTCTCGGTGCATAAATCTCTCTGCAGTTCATCTCCGTCGCCTTCAGTGCCTCCTCGGAGGGCAGTAACCATGGAGACCCTCTCTCTGTCTCTCTCTCAGACACACACACACACACACACACACACACACACACACACACACACACACACACACACACAGTAATGCTGCTGTAAACAAATGCTATCAAGAGGCAGGTGCGTATGTGTGTGTGCGTAAAGGGGAGGGGAGGTGCGCGTGCGCGTGTGTAGCAGATAAGGCGGTTGGTGACGTCAGAGCAGGAGACCCTGGACTGACCGGAAGCACCGAACCCGGCTCCAACTGGACCGGGTTCTGAATGGATTCCTGTCATCCAGACTTTCTGGTTTCCTTTCTCACCGCATATTCTCAGAAGGATTTAGATTTGGGCTTTGACTAGGCCACTCTAGTCAAACACTCGCAGGGCATTCTGGGTAAATACAACCAAAGCAAACACGCTAGCCTAATGCTAGCAGGAGAAATGGCTGGTGGTGTTTTAACTAAAACAAGAGAAAAATCCAACAACCACTAAAATCCGACGTCATTTTTGTTTACGTTTCGTGTAGAAGGAAGTTTGGCTCCGTTTCTTTTTCAGAGGTTTTCATGTCGTTTCTTTCAGTAGTTCTTGGTTTTTGTTTGTGAAAATAATGAAAACCATCAAAGGTTTTCCTCTTACTTCAGTTAGATACTTTGTGTTGGTTTTTCACATAAAATGAAAATCTCTTGTTGTCATGTGAAAAAGTGTTTGAGAAGGGTAAATACTTTTCTAAGTTCATAAAGAAAGTTAAATAATTTCTTCGTTAAGCTTCCTTCAACAGGTTAGGATCGGTTTATGGCCTATACAAAGCCTGTTCATTACATTTTTTGCTCAAAATCATTATTACGTAATGAGAGTTCAGTTGTTTCAGGGGCTCTGGCTCTGCTGGCCACACCCACAACTCAATGTTTTCATGTGAAAATGGCTGCAAACAGATGTACAATTATACAACCGTACATCATTGAAAAGCAGAAGTGGAGCCTCCTGCGTAACCAACAAGAGTGGATGGGAAGTCAACAACATAGCACTTTCTCTCTTCCAGCAGCCATTGTACAGCGCATACAACAGTAAAACCAGCTGAGTAAATGTGCTTTGGTTGCTAGGCAACCGTGCAGTGTTCATAGATTGAGGTTTTGGAAATGGCTCTCTCTCCAGATGCCGGTTTTTTAAGCACTAGGACTGTTTTAGAAGCAGATGAGACCCAAATGGAAGTATAAAAATGCACAAAATGTGAATTTTGCACAATAGGTTCCCTTTAAAGCAACATTTACATAATGAAGTATTTCCGGTCGTGTTCTGGGCTCATCAGCATACAGGTGATTGTTTTGGTGAGGCAGGAGGACTTCAGCTCCCAGGATGCCTGAGCAGAGCAACGACTACCGGGTGGTGGTGTTCGGAGCAGGCGGGGTGGGGAAGAGTTCGCTCGTTCTTCGGTTTGTTAAAGGCACCTTCAGGGACACCTACATCCCCACGGTGGAGGACACCTACAGACAGGTGAGACACAAACAAGTCATTCTTGATTGTTCAGGAAAAACGTCTCCTAGGAGGCAAAACATCATGTCTTCATGTTTGGCCAAAACATATTTGGCTAAAAAGAATGAAGACATGCAGAAACTGAACCGCTGACCCAGATTGTGACCTGAATGAAGTGGATGTCTGTCGTCTCTGCAGGTGATCAGCTGCGACAAGAGCGTCTGCACGCTGCAGATCACTGACACGACAGGAAGTCACCAGTTCCCCGCCATGCAGCGGCTCTCCATCTCCAAAGGTCACGCCTTTATCCTGGTCTATTCCATCACCAGCCGCCAGTCCCTGGAGGAGCTCAAACCCATCTACCAACAGGTCCGTCTGCGCCCCTTCTGAGGAGCAGGAGGCTGAGAAGCCTGGTGTCGCAAAAAAGCCTCAAACCCAAAACTAAAATAACTTCTAGAAATGTGGTTACATGTTGTTTATTTTGATATATCAGTTGTAGAAAACATTAGTATTAGTATTAATATATGTTTTAAGCTCAGGATTAAGATTAATTACTGAATTTATTTGTGAAAATTCACCACATTTTCACATGTTCACTTCCATGAATCAGGTGTAGTTCACACTTCGACCACTAGGTTGATATCTAAGTAGTTTTAATAGTACCTTGATTATAGATTAACCAACATTTCACTAGTCCATAAGGAGTGAAGGCCCCCACAATCCCCAAGCGTTGATAACAGAATATTAGATTCTGCAGCGTTGAATCAAAAACTGTTGTTTCCAATCAACAGTTAAGATCATAAAACTCCTAATGGATCATTTTCAATGTTGTGATACTTTTAAAATCCAAACACAAATGCCAGAAAAATCCTACTGCCACAGAAATGTATTTGTGGAGGACTAGATGTTGAAATTTAACTAAAAAGTGCTTTAATGAATAATAATGAGTCTACATTTTTTTACAATTTGTTTTATAGTTTTCCATTTTTTCACTTCAAGTGTATATTTGTTTTTCAATTAAAATGTGTTCGTATTAAAAGTGGGCAATATTTAATGTGGTTCATTAATAGGCCTATCGCAATAAGCCATAAATCCATTAGTAGCGATAATTAATACAGGCTCAATAATTATCATTTTTCCCTTTTCTCTCTTTTTACCAAAAACTAGATGATAAAAATCTTTATTCTGATGTTTTGGTCTCAACCAGCCATTATTTTTGCAGGACAGTTTTGTTAACAGAGACTTTACAATTTTAATTTATTGTTTCTGTTGTTTTATTGATTTATTTTGGATATTTTAAATGTCTTCCAGTTCCAGTGTTAAATATTCATTAGAATTTAAAGTTTATTGAGCTTTGAGAATGTATTATTATGCCATTATTACCATTATGTTACTTGAAAATAGTCTCAAAACAACAATATTATCGTTTATCGCAATAATTTCTGGGACATTTTATCGTGACAGGCCTGCAGACAGCAATGTTTAGACCTACTGTACTTATAAGTAACTGATTAATCTGCAGATTCTGGCCATCAAAGGGAGCGTGGAGTCCATTCCCATCATGCTCGTGGGCAACAAGAGCGACGAGACGGCCCAGCGCGAGGTGGAGACCAAGGTGGGCGAGGCTCAGGCCACTTCCTGGAAATGCGCTTTCATGGAGACGTCGGCGAAGACGAACAGCAACGTGAAGGAGCTGTTCCAGGAGCTGCTGGCGCTGGAGAAGAAGCGGGACATGAGCCTGAGCATCGACGGGAAGCGCTCAGGGAAACAGAAACGAGCCGACAAGCTGAAGGGGAAGTGCAGCGTCATGTAGGGCGAGGGAGGTGCTGGCAGTCCGCCTCTCTGCCCCAGACGAACAAAACGCCTGGAACATTCACGCCGGGCCTGGACCGGACTGGGTCTCTGATCTGTACATATGAGCTCCACTGCTAACAACAGCAGGAAATCTGGACCTTAAGGACCCACAACGCCAACGTTTCTGTTTCTAAACGTTCCTGGACCTGGAAATACTTTAGGATTAAACAATCTGGTGTTTTCCTTCCCTTCTGACCGTAACGGCAGAGTCAGTCCGTCGGTTTTACAGCATGCACCTCAACATGAAGGCCGGAGCTGCAGCGGACTCATTACTGACCATTTCTACGCTTGTATCTCTTCTCTGGCTGCTGGTATCCTGGAGGAAGTCTGGGAATTCTGATGCAACACATTAATAACCGTTTCTGGGACCAGAGGCTGAAGGTTGGAAGGCCAAAGGTCACCTGTTGGCAGAAAGGTCCTGTAGTATCTATAACAAGTTTTTGTTGGTGTGGATCTGGGAAAAGTGTCATCAGAGATTTACACATTTCTGTTCTATTATTTTTTTTGTTTTTGAGATTGGACCTGCTAGTTCTGATTTATCTCTCAGAACTTTAAGACCTGAATAAAACAGGTGCATCGCCTGATCAACATGGTTCCAAGTTCTGCAAATCCTCGCTAAGGAACTGATTATTTGATCTGGCTTTGCCGAAACAGAGATGGACCTAACAGTTCAGGAATAGTTCCCTTGGATTGGAGTTTCAGTCCTCAAGTGGTGGGCACAGCTATAACCGCTAATGCGCTAATAGCCGAGCTAATTCTTTTGTTTAGTGTTTGAAAACATCTAGCACACTTAGCTTCTCCTAAATAAAGTTTTCCAGAAGAATGAATTTACTTGGCTGTTTTGTAAACTTTCAGTTGAATAAAGGTCAGCGTCTGTGTTGAAGTTTTGGTTATCCACTCTTAAGGTTTCTAATAGTCATGCTCTTATTTTGACGTCTTATGCAGCAGCTTCACTTCCTGTCCTCATGTTCTGTGTTTGTAAAGAAACTTTTTTTTTTGTAAAGAAACTTTACATGCTTTCTAACTTTGCACATGACGTCACTCTCAAACCTCGGCCTGTGTTCTGTCACATCACCATATGTAGTCAGACAGTAGTAGCACAAACTGACGGCTGTATCTGTCATTAGCACATGTTTTTATTTAATAAGCAACATAACATCACGAGTAGAAGTTAGATCGTCAGACACTTTGTTATTAACAGCTGTATGACATCCCGACTTAGCTTTCAGCTAGTCAGATCATCTTCACGGAACAGGAAGAGAGTTTTATATTCGGCGTGTGTTTTGTAGTTGACTGAAGATACAGCTAGATCCTGCTTTAAATACACTTTGAAATCACGACAATGCATGTATATCCATCTAGTTACCATTGAAAACAAGTTATTGACTTATTTTTGTCGTTTCTTGTCGCGTATGCTCCTCTAAATGTCGCGGACCTCTTAATGCGCATGCGTACTCACCGCGTATGCTGATCTGGCAGAAGAGCTACTCCACCGTGGCATTTACGGCTCCTGTAAATGCCGTAAAAAACGCACATGCGGTGTTCTAATATCGCTTTTATTTAGTCGATTTCACTGTAAAAATGGTCACCGGTTGCTGCGCAAACAGACAAGGGTGAAAACCAAACTTGTCATTTTATTTTATAACTTTTAACTGATGGCGTTGGAGAGCAGCCGTAAATCAGCAGCCCTCGGTGCAATGGCGGGTTTGCAGCGAACACGTTTTCCAAGGTAAGAAGATTAACGTTCATATCATTTATTAGTTAGATTAGAAAAATGTCAAATATTGCATTATGGCAAAGGTAAACGTCTAACTATCAGTAACCATGGAAACAGTGCCGCACCGTAGCCTAGCATGTTTGGAAAAACATGCTAGGTTAGCATCTTGTGTTTTGTACGTTTTTAAGGCTGCTCCGGTTTAAGGGGAACCGCTGTTTATGACGGTGATATAAATCATGTGGTGTGAATTCAGGCAAAGTCGGTAATTTGATCAACATGTCAGGATGGAGCAGGTACGGGTCGGTTTCCAAGCTAGCTGCTTCAGGCTTCTGTAAAAACCGCAGGCTATGAGCCCCAGCCCGGGGCTCGGCCATAGACAGCCCTATGAAACCGTCACCATATGTGGAGGTGAGGTAGATGAGATGGACCCAGATATGAAGAGTAAATGATGATCTAATGAAGAATAACACACAAATCCAGGCAGCACAGGTGAGCAGAGGCAAAAAACTCACACTGGTAGCAACTGAGAATAAAGTCGACTTCAGACAGAATAGACGAGGGAACATAGATACAGTGGGATTAAATACACAGGGAGTAATCAAGGGAACAGGACACAGCTGGGATCACTCAAGGGGTAGACAGGACAACACAGAGACTCAACTGACACAGAAACCTAACCTGAGATGGAGGTCCAGATGTTGTTTTGACCAAAATAAAAACTGCTTAAGGAACAGTATAGAGCCCAAGATTTGTCATTACCTCCAAATAAACATTCATCCCCATCTCCTGCTCTGCTCATATTTTGGTATCCAACGGCTACATAAACTGTCAGTGCAATCCACCTCCCAGTAACATCGTCCAGTCAGACTCTCTCTGCTCAGAACCTGAGGCTTTTTAATGAATCTGCCTGGATCACTAGAATAAGACTGAAGTTGATGCATCACTGCCACCTTCCTGTTCCCCTCTGATAGTACCAGATATCTGTCTGCTGTGTTTGGATCCATAGTGATTTCACATGAATATTTTAAGAATCCAGCTCTGGTCTTTGGTTCTGGTTCTGTTATTAAATCATCTTCAGTTCCATCAGTGAGATGTTTGTCCATGAGTCTCTCAGGACGTCCTGTAGTTTCTCTCTGAGCTCTGACACAGCTGCTGCCACGTCCTCAAAGTGTCTCAGAGGACGGATGTTGATGCTGGATGAGTGTGTAGACTCACTGAGTGCTGGCAGTGAGGGGTAGTTGAGGAGAAACTGGCTGTGATCCTCTGTGTGTGAGAGCTGCTCCAGCTCAGCGTCTTTCCTCTTCAGCTCAGTGATCTCCTGCTCCAGCTTCTCCTGAACATCTTTGACTCGACTCACTTCAGTTTCCTGCTGGGATCTGATCTGCCGCTTCACATCAGAGCTTCTTTTCTGGAGGAGACGGATCAGCTCAGTGAAGATCTTCTCACTGTCCTCCACTGTTTTATCAGCAGAGTGATTGATGGCCTCCACCTCCTGTTGAAGCAGCTTCACATCTTTCTCTCTGTCCTGGATTCTCTGCTGGATGTTTCCTCGTCTCACCTCCAGCTCTCTCTGCCTCTCAGTCCTTTCTGCTGCAGCTGACACTGTGTCGTGACCTTTATGTTCATCCAGTAAACAAATGAGACAGATACACTTCTGATCAGTGCGGCAGAACAACTTCATCACCTCATCATGCTGAGAGCAGATGTTCTCCTGAAGGTTCTTGGACGGCTCCACCAGCTTGTGTTTCTTAAATGTCTCTGAATCATAATGAGGCTGAAGGTGTTTCTCACAATAAGAGGCCAAACAGATTAAACAGGACTTGATGGCTTTCAGTTTTCTTCCAGTGCAGAAATCACAGGCCACGTCTGCATGTCCAGCATAGCAGTGATCAGCAGGAGCAGCTTGGAGTTCCACGTTCTTCAGCTGCTCCACTAAAGCTGCTAGCATGGTGTTCTTCTGTAGGACAGGCCTTGGTATGAAAGTTTTCCTGCACTGAGGGCAGCTGTGGATTCGCTTGTAATCTTCTCCTTATCTGTGTTACTTTATAGCCCTTATACTGTATACTTCAGCAACTTGCTTGAATGCCAACAATGCTGTGTATAAAAGAACGAAAATAAATATGCTCTAATTCTTATAACGCTGAGCCAAAACAATGTGATTTTTCAATATGGCAACATTTAAAAACTTTATAGTGAGCCCCAGCTTTGATATTGTCCCATTTCTGAACTATGAAATGTAGTTTTGTTCTTTTTATTAAACCTAAATCAGTCAGTCAGTGTGTTGATGCCAAAAACTCTCTAATTCTTTCTATAGAAGTGTTGTTGTCATTAAAGACTTTCAACATTTATTCAGCAACATTTCCCCAGAAACCCTCAGCGTCACCATGGCCTGACTTCAGGGGAAGGGAAGGCCTGTACTTGCTTATGTACTGAGGCAGAGTCTGAAGCTGAAGCAGTAAATGATGCAATTATATCAGTGTTCAAGTCATATTTATCAGTTTCCACCAGTATAATAGACTCACCTTCAGCAGCCTTTGTAAGATTAACAAGGTCTTTCTAAATGATTTCTGATTCAGTGAATAAATTCAAGTTCAGAAATACTTTATTGATCCCAGGGGAAATCAAATCACATCAGCGTGACTCCTACTGTGTATAGAGACAGTATGTAATGCTAAATACGGTTTAATGGAATAGTACAACATCATAACTCCTTAAGGTGTTTGTCAAGTTCAGCAGAAAAAGAATCATGACATTCCAAAAAGCTAACTCATCTGTTTAGCTAACTTATCTTAGCTGTTTAGCTAACTCATCTGTTTAGCTAACTTATCTGCTTAATTTACCTTATAAGCTAAAATTAACAAAGCTGTTTAACTGTAACTTGTTTTTTTAATCAGGAAATTAGGAATTTTAGGTCCCAAGTCAGAAAAACATATGTAATGTTAAAAAAAAAAACACTTCAAGGTTTCTGCAGTTGAATTGCTAATTGCTGTTAGCTGGTCAATGATTTCCCATTGACCAGCATACAGAATACAGTATAATACTTCCTTTCAAATCTAAAAGATTTGACTATTTTTAAAAACTTTTTCCAATATGTTTGGCTTAAAAATAATTCTACAAACTGGACTGTATTTCTGAATATCTTAATTTATTGTGTATTTTACAGCGTTTTTTTCCCCCACTGTAATATCCTTTCCTACCACTTTTCTGGGCAGGTTTTGTATTTTCTCTGATCTGGTGAGATTGTTATGTTTAAAAACTGATACAGCATAGTTTATATGTTTTTTTCATCATCTTACCCACTGATTAATGTATATGACCATTATCAAATTCAAACATTTACACCAGTAAATAGTGCAGGACCTTCTCCAGTCCGCTGTTAAACCCAGACTCAGACCAACACGCCAGTTTGTTGCCATCTTCTGGATAACTTATGGCATTACAACTCAGTCAGCTGTTTTCCAGGCTTTCTGAACTTTTGCTGCTTTTATGCAAATTTCACAAACCTTTCATTGAGAGTGGGGACAATTAGACATAAAATATGTCGCTTTAATTTGAATTCTAATCCCGTTCATACAGACCCTTTCAACAAATTAGAATATTATTGAAAAGTCTTATTTATTTCAGGAATTTTATCTCCACTTCATCGTTACAGACAAATGGATGTTTGAAAGACTTTATTGCTGTAGAATTTATTTTTTTAAATAATTGTTGGATTTGCAGTAAAAGTTAGAAAATTAAATATTTCTTGTTTGCTTTCTTCCCTTTTTGCTGGTTTATTTTTCAATAGGAACATAAAGTGCAACGGATATTATAAATAAAGAAAATTATAAACCGTTTTCCGTCTGAAAGAATGAGGATAAACCTGCAAAATACAAGCTTTTTCATCTGATTCTGATTAATTTAGTTTATTGGGTGGAAGTTTGGTCCGTCCGTCTGTTTGCTGCCCCCTAGAGGACAGATAGTGCGACTCTCCGGTTTGTGTGCTGAGATTTTTTCAAACTGCATCCAAATAATCAGCTGCAGGTCGTTTCAAGTAAATAAGATTTTAATCTAGGCAACATTTTAATACATTTAAGGGATTTGTTTTCTGCATAGACTTCCAAGATTTTCTAACCTCTTGAAAACCAAACAGAGCAACAGTAATAATTATTTTACATATATGGAAGAATATATATAATATATATAGTTGAATATATTTTAGTATATTATGAAATAAAAGAGAACCTTAGCCAAATTGTACAGCTGTTTTACAATATTTTTGTCAAAATACTCATTATTACATATAAAACTTCTCACTTTCAGTCCTGATTGAGTTCATTTAAAGATTATATTGACACATTAAATCCATGGTTTAATTATTATTTACTAATCGGATATTCAGGTAAACAAATTTTCATTTTGACTTAATGTTTGCTAAATATATGATGGCCATATGGATTTGCTGTATGGTTTCTCAAGACTTCATTAATTATGCTGTTCCAGAACTAATCTAACTTTTAATAACATTTTTATTGTTTTTTGAGCCAAATTGGGGCCATAAAGTTTGTTCAAAAGAAATTTAAAAAGAAATCAGAAGCTGAAAAAAATCCTTAAATCTGAAAAGTAGCTTTGAATTTTTTTTCTTGAGTTTTGTAACATTTTTTCAGTTTCAAATCTATTTTTTCAGTTTCATCTGTTTTTTCTTTTGAACAAACTTTATGACCCCAATTTAGCTCCATATTTTTTGTAGGAAATTGTTGTTGTTGAGACAAAACCGGTTTGTTAGTGCTGGAGTTTGTAGGAACAGAACAATGTGTTGATAAGCAGGAAGATGTGCAGGGAATCTGTTCAAAGTTCAGAATAAAATGTGTCCCTGTTCGGGTGAACTTGGTCCAAATAACCAGGATGGTCACCAAACTGTCCACTGGGGGGCGCTGACAGGAAGTTAATGGATCCAACCTGCAGATAGTGATTCGACCGCTACAGGTATAAAACAGGGTTTGAAGGCCTGAGCAGGAGTCGGATGTGATTCATGTTTGTCCCTGTTTGTGTTCAGATGGCTGCCCTGAACGCTGAACTCAAACAGATCTTGGACAACAAAGAGAGACGGTGTCCAAGATCAACAGACTGAGTCACACGGAGGTGACGTCAGAGCAACCGAGCTGCAGGTACGTTTCTCCCAGAGACAACAAACCTTCAAAACAGCCCTCTATAACCCAGTTAAAACTGGAGCAGGTTTTTACTTTCTCTTTTAGGCTAGATGGTGTTTTTAATATCGCTAATCACCATAAATAAATAGATCTGATCAATTTCCTCTGCTAAAATCTACAGAGGAATCCTGAAATAAGAAGGTGTTTCTTCTCACTCTATTTATGTTCTGGAGGAAAATATTCAGTTATTGGATAGGAAATGTTCACATATTAATCCCTCGGGTCAGAGGTGGGCTTGCTAGCTGAAAAGCTAGTTATGTTAACTCCAGATCACTAAACATTAGCTCTGCTAACATGCTACACCAACATTGTATTTGGTGGAAGCTAATGCTAAAGTGCTAACTTCAATGACTTATTATGTTGTGCTACAAAGTAATAAATCATTCTCTATAATTTATAAGCAGTTATTTCATTCTTAGCTGCTCATTAGCGCTACAGGAAGTGATCCTTTAGAACAGACCTTTCACTCACAGTTTTAGTTTTATACCTGTTGTCGAGTATTGCTAACGCAGCACAGATGTTGAACTTTATTCAACTGAAAATGTACAAAAGATAAATTAGCGATTTGGAATTTATCTGTACACTTTAATTTAAGTTAAGCTACGTGAGCTAAATGCTTTTAAAGTTGTGACGTCAATCCATCAAGGCTGTGGCTTTCCAAATCATCATTTAATAACTACATCTTGTATTTATTTGGGTTATTTTTGTCTGATATGTGTATCTGTTTGATAATCTGAAACATAAAGACTGACAAAAACTAAAAATAGAAGAAATAAGATAAATTTTCACATCATTAGGTGAGTTTCCTTTGCACATATAATTGCACAATTTGAGATTTTGAAAATAAATTTGCTTATTGGAAACACAGCAATTTTGAAAAAAAACGTTTTAGTTTTGCCGGTCGAATGACCGTATTGAAATTGGTTTATTTCGCAAAACACAATTAAATACTTTTTCGCATCACACAAGTCACATGATAAACAACTGGATGTTACTACTGGCGGAAGCGACAAAGAAGAAGAAGAAGACTACAGGAAGTAGTTGTAGGATAATGATGCTTCATGTTTTTTAATGATTTACTGTGTGGACAAACTTACGTTTAGTTTCTTATTTAATGGAAAAACTGCAATTGCAAAATAGTGTTTTTTCGACATTAGCGAAATACTGACAAAGTTTTACGAACATTTGTGATGGAAACGCAGCCATTGAGGGACAGGAGGGAATGTTTTCTGGCTGTTTGACCCGAGAATCTCAGTGAAGTTCTCATTTATTTCCAGTTAGGGATCTGAGAACTCATCCCGACATCAAACCGTCTTTAGATCCTTTGCAGCTGAATCAGTTAAAGTATTTATTTAAAGCTGACATGCTGGATGTAAAACCCTCTGCAGGACTTTCCGCTGTTTGGACAGAGAGTCGTCCAGATATCAACCTTTTCTGTTCTGCCTTTGGCTAACTTGTTGTTTCTCAGGTTTGCATCAGGATAAAGATTAGCTTTCATGGAGAGCATGATGTCCGAGCTGCAGGTTGATAACTCAGCCAACTCTTCATCTCCCACATTTAAACCAAACAGCTGGTTTCATTACACAAACAGACGCTATCCTGCTGCCTCCCTTCTGTTACGGGAAGTCTCCATCCTTCTCATTCCCCCATCGCCTGATGGACCAAGAAACTCCTCTCTGATTGGCCCTCAGCTCAGGCTCCCCAGCAGCCAATCAGCTTGCTCTGTGGAAGTGGTGCAAAGCATCTCCTGAGGGTCTGACTGCCGGGAAGTCAGGGATGTACGAGCATCTCCTCCTCCTCCTCACTGTTTCCGGGAAGTGTGTGTGTGTGTGTGTGTGTGGGCGTGTGTGTGTGTGTTTTGCATGCAGCATCACGATTCATCACATCGTTTTTTGGGGGGGGTTCTTTGCTGTCAGCTGCTGAGTCATCTTTTCATGATATTAATGTGGCTGCATCTCGTGATGAAGTTCAGTTTTTCCCCTAAAAGCAGACAAAGAGAATGACTCATCAGAGGCTGCAGCAGCTGATGGAAACATGAAGGAAACATGATGAAAACATGAAGGAAACATGATGAAAACATGAAGGAAACATGATGGAAACATGAAGGAAACATGAAGGAAACATGATGAAAACATGAAGGAAACATGAAGGAAACATGAAGGAAACATGATGAAAACATGAAGGAAACATGAAGGAAACATGAAGGAAACATGAAGGAAACATGATGAAAACATGAAGGAAACATGATGGAAACATGAAGGAAACATGATGAAAACATGATGAAAACATGATGAAAACATGAAGGAAACATGATGGAAACATGAAGGAAACATGATGAAAACATGATGAAAACATGAAGGAAACATGATGGAAACATGAAGGAAACATGATGAAAACATGATGAAAACATGAAGGAAACATGATGGAAACATGAAGGAAACATGAAGGAAACATGATGGAAACATGATGAAAACATGATGAAAACATGATGGAAACATGATGGAAACATGAAGGAAACATGATGGAAACATGATGAAAACATGAAGGAAACATGATGGAAACATGAAGGAAACATGATGGAAACATGAAGGAAACATGATGGAAACATGAAGGAAACATGATGAAAACATGATGAAAACATGAAGGAAACATGATGGAAACATGAAGGAAACATGATGGAAACATGATGAAAACATGATGAAAACATGAAGGAAACATGATGGAAACATGAAGGAAACATGATGGAAACATGAAGGAAACATGATGGAAACATGATGAAAACATGAAGGAAACATGATGAAAACATGAAGGAAACATGATGGAAACATGAAGGAAACATGATGAAAACATGAAGGAAACATGATGAAAACATGATGAAAACATGATGAAAACATGAAGGAAACATGAAGGAAACATGATGAAAACATGAAGGAAACATGATGAAAACATGAAGGAAACATGATGAAAACATGAAGGAAACATGATGAAAACATGATGAAAACATGAAGGAAACATGATGGAAACATGAAGGAAACATGAAGGAAACATGATGGAAACATGAAGGAAACATGATGGAAACATGAAGGAAACATGATGAAAACATGAAGGAAACACGATGAAAACATGAAGGAAACATGATGGAAACATGAAGGAAACATGATGAAAACATGAAGGAAACATGATGGAAACATGAAGGAAACATGATGGAAACATGAAGGAAACATGATGAAAACATGAAGGAAACATGATGGAAACATGAAGGAAACATGATGAAAACATGAAGGAAACATGATGGAAACATGAAGGAAACATGATGGAAACATGATGGAAACATGAAGGAAACATGATGGAAACATGAAGGAAACATGATGAAAACATGAAGGAAACATGATGGAAACATGAAGGAAACATGATGAAAACATGAAGGAAACATGATGGAAACATGATGAAAACATGATGAAAACATGATGGAAACATGAAGGAAACATGAAGGAAACATGATGGAAACATGATGGAAACATGATGGAAACATGAAGGAAACATGATGAAAACATGAAGGAAACATGATGGAAACATGAAGGAAACATGATGAAAACATGAAGGAAACATGATGAAAACATGAAGGAAACATGATGGAAACATGAAGGAAACATGATGGAAACATGATGAAAACATGATGGAAACATGATGGAAACATGAAGGAAACATGATGGAAACATGATGAAAACATGAAGGAAACATGATGGAAACATGAAGGAAACATGATGGAAACATGAAGGAAACATGATGAAAACATGATGAAAACATGATGGAAACATGAAGGAAACATGATGGAAACATGAAGGAAACATGATGGAAACATGATGAAAACATGATGGAAACATGATGGAAACATGAAGGAAACATGATGGAAACATGATGAAAACATGAAGGAAACATGATGGAAACATGAAGGAAACATGATGGAAACATGAAGGAAACATGATGAAAACATGATGAAAACATGATGAAAACATGAAGGAAACATGATGGAAACATGAAGGAAACATGATGGAAACATGATGAAAACATGATGAAAACATGAAGGAAACATGATGAAAACATGATGAAAACATGAAGGAAACATGATGGAAACATGAAGGAAACATGAAGGAAACATGATGGAAACATGAAGGAAACATGATGGAAACATGAAGGAAACATGATGAAAACATGAAGGAAACATGATGAAAACATGAAGGAAACATGATGGAAACATGAAGGAAACATGATGAAAACATGAAGGAAACATGATGGAAACATGAAGGAAACATGATGGAAACATGAAGGAAACATGATGGAAACATGATGAAAACATGAAGGAAACATGATGGAAACATGAAGGAAACATGATGGAAACATGAAGGAAACATGATGAAAACATGAAGGAAACATGATGGAAACATGAAGGAAACATGATGAAAACATGAAGGAAACATGATGGAAACATGATGAAAACATGATGAAAACATGAAGGAAACATGATGGAAACATGAAGGAAACATGAAGGAAACATGATGGAAACATGATGGAAACATGAAGGAAACATGATGAAAACATGAAGGAAACATGATGGAAACATGAAGGAAACATGATGAAAACATGAAGGAAACATGATGAAAACATGAAGGAAACATGATGGAAACATGAAGGAAACATGAAGGAAACATGATGGAAACATGATGGAAACATGAAGGAAACATGATGAAAACATGAAGGAAACATGATGGAAACATGAAGGATTATTTGATATTTAGTGCACAGATAAAAGAGTAGGTAGTAATTGAGGGTAACAAAAGTTTGATTTCTTTCTTTATTTACTAAAAAAAACTTAAAAACATAAATCTAAATGTTTTATTTTTATGTTCAGGACTAATATGGCACAATATTTTATTACAAACAAATTGGTCTGATCAACATTTTACTAAAACTGTCAATTTGGAAGTTATCGAGGAAAAATATGATCTTTTTTTAAATTAAAAATTGTAAAAAAATAAAAATAAAAAATCTAAACTTTTTATTTTTATCTACACAACTAACATGATATTTTATCAAACTCTATAAAGACCAAATAAAACAGTCAGGATGCTATTTATTTAAAAACAGCCACTCTAAAGGCACATTATGAAGCAAAATGACAAAATTTTACTTTGAGAAAATTTCCAACATTTCTTAAAGAAGAGAAATGATCGTTTAATCTGTTTTTTATTTTAAATCAAGCAACAAGTCAGTGTCTGTGAGCTGGGAAGATGAGTTCCTGTGGTTGACCACCAGATGGCGCCACAGATCAACCTGCAGTTCTGTTTCTGTGCAGCAGGGGGCGCAGTGAGACCACAGATGTGCAGCAGCGTGAGTTGCAGGTTGTTTTGATGGGATTGCGTGAGTCACAGACAGACAACCTGAGTCACGTGTCTGCTTCACTGCCCTCCTCACTGTCTGTAAATCTCAGACTTTCTCTCGTCTAGTTTTACTCACAGCTCCGATTTAGACGCCGATGCTTCCAAAATGACACGTCTTGCTTTCTCCATCATTTGAGTCACGGTGTATTTTTAGCACTTTTGCATTCACTACGTGGAAAGCATTTATAGGAAATACGGACAGATAGGAATGTTATTCTGCAGTTGATCTGGAACAGTTTGTGTTTATGCTTCCGATGCGTTAGAGCTGGTATTTGATCCAACAACATGATGCACATTAAAACTGGACCTCAGATCAGCTGTGTTCTCAGCAGACCTTTTTTTCTCCTGCAAACCTCCAATCAGGGTGTGTTTTGTGTGTGAGAGCAGGATATTTGCTGAGTCATGCTGTTTTCTTCTTCTTCTACCGGAATCACTCGCTGACTTTTGCCCCATTTTCTGCTCTCAGACAGGCATTTTGATGTGTCATCTCTGATGTTTTTCCTATAATTTCTGCCTCTCAGCACCTTCTGCTGCTGCTGCCCTGCAGTCGGTCTCTACTTAAACGAATCCTGATTTTACCATCTGGGGTTTTGCTCTGTTAGCAGCAGACATGGCAGTAAACTCATCGTGTTTTGCCCACCTTGCACAGTGACTAATCACATTTATACTTTAAAAAAACAAAACTACTTCCTTCCCAGCTGGAATAGTGTGAGCTTTGGTAACCTTGATGTTTGCCGGTTAATCTGTGTTGACAATTAGTGCATCAGTGATTGCATGCAAACATTCCTGAGAACCCAGGCCTTGCCAGTACCTGAGCAGCGCTGCAGTTGGTGTTTTAATAAACAGTAGCTGTCACTGCTGCAGAATTGACCTGTCTGCACTGCAGATACAGTTTCTAATCTGAAGTTAGGAATGTGGCTCTGTACTTTCTATTTACTTGAAATAACAATAACACGCGCGGCGGACATATTTATAGTGTGTCTGATGCCCAAATCCACAGATTTTTGTGTGTAAATAGTTTATTTAGGGTTCAATCTTTATGTTACTGTGCAAATGTTCACGTTTTCAGATAACATTAGCATTTTAGCTCATTTTTATGAAAAGCCTCTTGCAGTAAGTCCATGTCAGTAAACATGCTATGATAGCCCACATGCTGTTGATTTTTGCTAACTTTAGCATTTGTTTCTAAGTTTGCCTCAGACAGCTGTTTACACACGTTTCTTTAAATCAACAAACACAAACGATCATTTTCATCATCAGCGTGTCGATGAATGGAAATGACTGATTTCATATAAATTCTCTTTGCTTCCCCTTTAAGTTGTACTGAAAAGTTAGCTGAAACAAAAAAGGCTAATTAATCAGAAATCTCTCGACCCCGCTACGGTACCTCTGCGACCCTCTTACCTGCCGCAACCCCCATGTTGAAGACCTCTAAGCTAAATAATGTAAATTACCAGATTTCAGCAAGTTTCTTCTTCTAAAGCTGAACTTTCTATTAATTGTTAAAATTTTATATTAAATGCTGACACTGAACTGAATCAGTAGGTTGGTTAGTAAATAATTTTAGATTTGTTGACTTAAGCAACCAGATGTTTGCAGCTTTTTTCCCTACATTTCATGTCTGAACAGATTTGCTTGTTTTTTGGTAGAACTGAGGAAAACATCCCACATTAAAGGCTGGAAAATATTTGAAATTATTTCAGGGTTTGTCACCTGTGAGAGGCAGCATGCAGGTTCTGACCTTGTGTGGATGCAACAAAACTCCTGAAATTAACTGAAGCATCTTTTTGTTGTTCTGAGAACTTCAGAAAATAACTGAACATGAAAACAATCTTTGGAGGAAGTAGAGCAGGAGAAGTTCTTGCCCAAACCAAACAATGTTGATGAGGAGCAACAATTTGTACAACCAAGATAAAAACAGGACCAGGATTACAGTTTTTATCAATCGAATCACTTTCAGAGTGATTTGTAGTTTCACTTACAATAAACAGATATGAAAGAGCAGAAGAGGCTCAGTTCAGTCAGAAACGTTCCTATCAGAACAACGAGTCGATGCTTTTCTGTGTTCTTTGATTCTTGCAGAACAAACTGCAGCAGATATGATAACTCCAGATTCCTGGCATCCCTTAAAATGTTCTCCAGTTTGTGTTTATGGTCACCGTGTTCCTCATGTTTTCGCTCTTGCAGGTTGAACCTGTTGCAGCCTGTCGCCTTCTCATGATGCAGCGTTTTGTTTAGAGGACGTCGATGTGTTTCCTGCACAATCCGTACCAGGTCACGTTGCTGCTGATCGGAGCTGGAGCGCCGCCCGGGATCACCGCCACACATTCCTGCAGGAGGCGTCAGCGCCGGAGGTGAGTCGGAAGTGAAAAAACTGGAGCAGATTATGAAGCGGCTTTCTTACGTTCCCGGGAAAAGTGAGAGCTGCAGTCTGGTCTGGGATCGCTCTCTTGGTGCGTTAGCGGGAAAAGGAACCGGAGAAGGTCGAGTTTCTGATGGACTTGGTCACACTTCAGCGAAGCGTTTCCAAGAACCGAGCAGCAGAAAGAAACGCTGCTGCTGCAGGGCAGAAACTCTCTGTTCTCCGAGTTCAGTAAACAAGAAGTCACACAAGTTGAACAACCTCAGAGGAAGGTCAAGGTCAAAGAACGTAATGATGAAACAACAATAAACTTCAGGAGAACAGCTGACAGGAAGACAGAGAAACATTAGAAATCTACATTAAAAGGCTTTAAAGCTGCTCTTTGTAAAATGCTTCATAAATAATATGTTTTTTTTACATATTTATTCACAATGTCAAACAGTAAAATATCGAGTTCCTCTACTAGCGATGCACCGATCCACTTTTTCACTACCGATATCTGAGCTTTAATATCAGCCGATATGATACAGAAAAACAGCTGAAAAGACTTGAAACATTTCTTTATATTTTAAATAAATGTTAAACATGAATGAAAACTCTGCAGTAGCACAGCTCACTTAAACACACCAACAGCAAACAGTTTGGTCAAACATGTAGAAACAGCTTTAATTTGTTCAGCGCAGTTAAGAATTTAACAGCCAAAGTCGAAATAAATAATGAAACTGAAACTGACGAAAACAACGGAAAAATAAACAGCAATAAATTTAGCTTCAAATGGTTCAGAAAGGGCAATTATGAATTTTACATATAATGTGAAATAAATAATAAAGCATGACATCAGAGCACAAATCATAGAAGTAGACTGAATAGATCTGCACACTGTCACCAACAACCGATCTAGAATCTCGTTCAGTACTGGGACTCATACGATGTTAACATCTGATCCTGTATCTCCTGTGGTTCTACTGCCATCTGCAGAAATGCAACGCTTCCATTCATAAACAACCAATCAGAGCTAGGAGGAGGTTCTTATCGCTGTCAATCATCCTCGTGTACCACTTATTGTAGTATTTTTACTATGCTGTACTTTTTACTGTTACTTTAGTTAGAATATGTTGAAGTAGAGTTACTCTGACGTGGGTATCATTTTTGGCTACTCTGTTACCGGGGGTCCATGCTGTACCTCATAAAAAGGCATCATATAACCTCTTCCTCACATAAATTCAGAGAGAAACGGTTCAGGACCATAAATACGTCCTGCAGCTTTCTCAGTATTTCCTCCTGCTGTCGTTCAGCTTCCTGCAGATTCGTTTCTGTTCATGGAGAAACCAGGATTTCAGGCAGAGGACAGAAACTTCAGAGGGGAAACCCCGCCTGACTTCCTGCCGCCCCGTTCTTCTTCTTCTGCTGCTGCTGCTGTGGGAAAATGACTCTGTGAAACTGACTGTGATGGTGGAGCTGAAACTGGTAAAGTGGAGCCGATAAATGTTGTATAAAACGGGGTTTGCCTTGTTTTAGCTGGCAGAGGAGCGCCAACATCTGCTTTTTGTTACAACTCTTATTTTAACCTTCAGAGCTCGTTTTGGCCGTTCTGATTCAACAGAAGTGAAAACGTTTCTGCTCTCTTTAAGGTTTAAACAATATTAGTTTGCTGAACTCTGCAGGACCTTCACTTCTGGCTCAGCGACAGAAAAAAGAATGAAAACTAATTTACTTTATCAACAATATTCAAACTTTTTAGAAAAGTTGTGATGCTGTTCTTAAACTTTAAAGATCTAAAAATTTCAACAAATAATAATAATTCAACAAATATTTCACATGAATACATAAAGTATCTCAGTCTCTTCCTCAGATAATCCTCCTCCTGGTGACTCCCACACACTCCTCCTCAGCATCTGAGCTACACATATAAAGGCCTTACCACACACACACACACACACACCCACACACACACACACACACACGCAGAGCATGACCTCTGCTTTGTGACAACGCTCTGAGTCATCAGCCTTCGGTAGCAGATGGACGTGGAGCAGAGAACTGAATCTTGCAACGATGCAAAACAGGAAAACATTAAGACACTTTAGCAACAATTAAGATGATTTTAATTTTAAATGCAATCATGAAAATACAACACAGACATTTAAACAGAGCAAAGCTCGACAGAAAACAGACAAAATATTTACAGTGCAATGATTAAACTATTCAGAAATAATGATAAAAACCTGGTTATTAGTGTTGCTTTGATTCTTTTGAGAAATCCTTTAATCTCCATGGCAACCATTCTGTTTGCAGAAACGTTTCTCCAACCGAACCTCACAGACCCATTCAGCTCCTCTAGACTAGCGGCAGCAGCAGTTAGCAAACACCTGGTGGAAGTATGACTCATTTTACAAACTACTTTTCAGTTTCTACATCTCCATTAAAAATGTGTGCAAAATTATGCAATTATTCTGCTCATTGTTGCATCAAATTAGAAAAGCAATTAAAATCACTCGTGAATAAGTTTGTTCATGTGATGTCATTGAGAAACCTGCAGCGCTGTCATCCTCCTCCCACTTCCTGTTGTCTTCTTCATCGTCTCTGCCAGTAGTAACAATCCGTTGTTGATCACATGACTTGTTTCCATTTGCAGTTTTGCAAAATAGAATAATTTTAATGCAGCTGAAAAAATCAACCTCATTTTAGCGCAAAAATGTTTCAATTAGATTTTTTTTTGTTTGAAATTGTTGACTTTCCATTAAGCAAATTTGTTTTCATAACTCCAATTTGTGCAATTGTGTGGTCAATCAAAACTGTGGTAAAAAAATTATGACTTCCTGAAGGTGGAGTCTCTGACCGAACAGGAGCTTCTTAAAGAGACAGAGGCCCAATTTCATGTCAAATTTCTTTTAAGTCAATTATATGTATATTTTTCACAACAACTGAAGGTAACATAGTTACTTGATTGTGCTATGAAGTGGCACTACATGCCTGGAAATAAATGATACTGCCCCTTTAATATCTATTTCCACCCCACTAATCAGAACGTCTCCAACCAGATGGGATGTTTCCACTAAACTCAAACCCTGAGCAGCTTTTAGTTGTTTTTATTGTGCAGAACTTGCTGCGGTTCACCTAGCATACCCCGACTCGTGTTGTCTGCCTCGGCAGCCAGCAGGGCCGGATGCCGGCCTTTTCCTGCCGTAACGTTTCACTTCGTCTCTCAGGTGAAGTGGAAATGGGAAGGAGTTGGCCGCTGATTGGAAACACCTGGTCGTTCCTGTTTACACCAGGCTGCTGCTCTTACTGGGTTTGTCCTCGTTTTCCCGTCAGCAGACATGACAGGTTCTTAGTTTGGTTTATTTGCATCAAACCATAAAACACTTCTACATTCACTTTTCTATGTTAGTTATTTATTTAGTGTCGACTTCAGTATATTTAGTAAAAAAAAACACTGGAATACTGTGACTCCTCCTTTTGTGAGGCAGGTTTTAGTAAATCTGAGGGTTTTAAGTACCTGAACAAAACCTAACATCCAGGTGGAACTGAGGAAGCTTTGCTAATCTGACCTGAGATTTATGTGCTACTATCGGCAGTAAATATTAGTTCACACTCATCATCTTATCTGGGTCAGAAAACAATACGTAGAAAGCATGAAGCATAAATAAATCACAGCCTGCTTTTCTGCATACTGTCAAAACAAGGACAGCCTTTTGAGATGCAGCTTTCTGACAAACTTTCTAGTTTATGAATTAAAAACTGATTATTTTAAATATAAAATGCCTCTCTTATGGTAATATGTTGACCTTTGTGTAACTAGAAAAATAAGACGGAGTACTTTTGATAATTTATACCACAATAAATGACAAAGAGGATAGATTTTTTTTCATAAAAAAAAAAAGTCTGTTTCCTGCTGATTTTTTGTGTTTTCTTTAATTGAGGATCATCTACTGATGTCAGCAGATTAAGCGAATCAGTTGCAGCTACATCCAAATATCCTTCTGTATGTTTTCTCACTATAATTAGCCTCAACTGAAGCACTTTTTTCTTTTAAGCCCATCAGAGTAACAATGCTGGTCAGAAGTGGAGCAGCAATTATATCAAATGTCTAAATACTGCCTGAATCTATGTGAGGAATTACACTGCTGCAACTCAACATTTCTCCTGTCTTTCTGTTTCTGACTGGATAAGCCACTAAATAAATCTTCAGTTTGTAAATTTACACTGCAGCTGGAGACTTTGCTGTCATCTTTTTCTTCCTACGTGATTTTTCTTTTTAAATTGACACCTGCGTTTCAGTTTTTTGTTTTGTTTCTTACATATCTTTCAATATAAAGATTAATATATCTATAATAAGATAAAGGAAGCCTGACCTGGCAGGGAAAAGTTGAAAAGAATTGTAAAAAACGAGTTTACTGCACCGAATAGTGGCGTTATTAAAGCCATTTCCTGCCAGAGCTGAAGTGAGCTGTGCATGTTAGCTTTGCAACTTTTTGGACACTTAAATTCATAAAACCGTTTAATTTTGGACTCAGATGTTGTGCAGAACGTTTGTTAACTCCAGACCTGTGCAGCGTCACCTCATTAGCTGAGCGGTGCCGTTTCTCATGTTGGACTGAGACGGTTTGTTTCCAATTGGCTGCAGAAACGCTTCAGCTCAGGCTGCTGCAGAGTTTAATCAGCATGTTAATGTGGGGATGAGATGAGAGCCACTCATCAGCTCAGCACAGACATTAAGAACAACACAGGTTATTCATTGAAGTGAGAAAAGCTTCTCACCTGCCCAACTGGGTGTGTTTGAATCAGAACAGCTCAGGATCTCTGTGTTCTCCCTGAATAAAAGGCTTTTTTATTGTGATGTTCTGATTAGCCGCCGCCCTCCAGCTGGAAGTGGTTTCACAGTGACTCACCGGCGATGGCTCGCATTTCTGCAGCCGCCGGGAAAAGGTGTTCAGGCTTTACAAGTCGAGCTGGACTGAAGCGGGATAAATTATGTAGGACGGTTTCGGTTCTGCAGACATTCAGGCTCAACAAAGAGAGCGTGAAGCAAACAGGAATGTTAAATATGTGGCGTCTGCAGAAAGGAAACGGCTGCTGCTCCCAGATGACCTTGTTCCTGCGCAGTAGGAACATGTACAGGCATGCCTTTACAGAACAGAGAGTCCAAAATAAAAGATCTGTTGGCAACGGCTGGAATGTGCAGAACAACATGCAGGAATGAAGCCGTCACCTTTTGCTTTTACTTACATTTCCTAACCTGTTTGCACATTCCTGTTCTCACTGATACACAGGATTTCCCTGTTGTTGTTTACGACCGCGCCCTGCAGCCACTGAAGACATTTTTAGATTAATCTCCAAATTTCCCCCCCCCCAAAAACTTGGAGATTTAAAAAAAAAATTTAAATCACACAATATTGAGATTAATTTTAGAAATGTTCTAGAAAAAAATAACCATTTCTGAACTCCAAAATTAATAAAAAAGAATTGATATAAAAAAGTCAGAAAAATTTTAATTAATCTCATAAATATTCAAGAAAAAAATCACAGAAATTTCTGAGCTGGGAAAGTAAAAAGACAAAGTAAAAACCTGCTGGGATTATCCTCAAAATGTTTTTTCTCTCTTTAAAATGTATGTACAATGTCCCAATAAGCCGTCGTAGGTTTTTACTCCCTGGATAAATTCAGAAGCTAAAAATAATCTGCAGTTTTGTGCAGCCAAACAATCTGCTGGAAAACAAGCGGTTCACTCTGGAATCTGTGTATCGTCATGAGTTTTATTTGTGGATCTGGGGCTTATCAGGTGATTCAGATGTGACCTTGAGGACCTGGAATGATCTCTGCAGGATGAGGAAGCGTCTCCATGTAAGGAAGCGAAGCAGCTTGGCGGGTTTGATCTGCATTTGGATTCTGTAGTAGGACGTTTATCGTCTCCGTCTGAGCTGATGTCATCATGTCTGTTTACTCCACTTACATGCTGCTTGCTCTCTGATTGGCTGCTTGGTGGCCAAGTATGAAGCAGGCAAACCAATCCGTGTTGCCAGGTTGGGCGGGTTTCTGTCCAGTTGGGCTTCTTTTGAACACATTGGGCTGGAAAAACAGATTTTAGGTGGATTACTGGAATTTGAGCTGCTTTTCATAACATTTGGCAGGTTGTTAGAAAGTTTTTGTGGGAGATTTTGACAAAAAATAATTGTCATTGTGTGGCAGAAAAGCAAGAACTTGTAAATTTTAAAGGAGCTCTGTCCTTCTGCATCTAAAAACAGACCCAGCACTTAAAAAAACACCCAGATGTTGTTTTTGAATAAGTTTTTTTGGTGTTTGGAAAATGAGCCGTTTCAAAAACCTCACAATTGTTAAGTTAAAACCATTTGGAACTTCCCTGTTACCTAGCAACCCAAGCAGAGTTCCACCTGTTACCTAGGAACCCCAGCCAAAGCTTGGCCCGTTACCTAGCAATCCAAGCTGAATTCCAGCACATTTGGTTAGCTGGTTTTACTGCTGTATGCGCTGTACAGTGGCTGCTGGAAATGTTTTGTTGTTGACTTACCATCCAGAAACCACTTGCTGCATCAATCAATCAATCAATCAATCAATCAATCAAATTTTATTTGTATAGAACATTTCAGCAGCAAGACATTTCAAAGTGCTTTACATCATTACAAACACAGAAACACAAAGCAACATAGAATCAATAATCAAAACACAGCATTCAGTCAGGTTCCATCAATAAATTTGTAATTGATTACATTTCAAATAAACAGGTGGGTTTTGCTGGTTATACAGTCATACTTAATTTTTGATGCAGTTTTTCTGTTTTATGCTTTTAGTTTTAGATTTAGCTGTAAATCCTGGTTGTTTTGAGCTGAAACGTGAAACCGTGCGACCCAGAGGAAGCTCATCTGGGTCGAACCAGCGCTGCGTCTCTGCAGACTCTTAGGCTGAGCAGCTGATGTGCTGCAGCGTGATGCTGCAGAACAACAACAATGGAAAATATTTCTGGTATTTGGATGTTTCCACGCTCTGCAGGTGGTTTTTCTCGCCGACCCGACTGCCCTCTGCTGTTTTCACAAAACTCACATTCATGCAGAGCAACTTTGACTGGAAAAAGACAGAATCTGCCGTTTTTGGGGTGTGAAATTTCCTCCCCCTACAATATTTTTCTGCTTTGGTTGATTTAGTTTTCAACTTTTAAAGGTTTAATACTTAAAAGGGGAAATGATACGATAAACGTATTGGAGCCAAACTAAGAAAAAATAATATGAAATAACATTACTACAATAAGGTCATAATACAACAACTCTATTCTCGTAGTTTAATTTTTTAATAGTTTCTCAGCTCAGCCCTGATACTCAGGGTGAAAACATATTTGGTGAATAAATTCTTACATGGTGAACTTCTCCATCCTCTGCTGGCTCAGATGTTAATTCTCTCCAAACCAGTTAAATAAGAACACGGCTAATCTGCATCTTCCCTTTTTTTCTTCTTTTTGACAACATTTTCTCCACCATTTCCTGATTCCTGTTGAGCAAAAGTGTCCAAAAATGGTAAATTAGGAATAAGAGCAGCATGACTGCTGAGATGTTGGTCGCTTTAAAAAATATCGAAGACGCTTCCAGTTTCAGACCAAATATGAAAAGTGACTTGAAAAGGAATCAGACTTGTGCTGTTCAGACCGGCTGAGTTTCCACTGACAACATAACGGCGCAATTTGGAATTACAAAAATAAACTCACTTAATGGAAACAAAGAAAACTCAGCGAGGCTGAGATGTTTTATTTTTGTGGCTGAATCAAAATTAAACTCAAATGGAAACCCTTTTTTCACATCCCAAAAGTCGTGATCAACAACAGGAAGTTACTACTGGCAGAAATGACGAAGAAGACGACAGGAAGTGGAAGGAGGATGATGTTTTTAATGATTTGTCGCGTGAATAAACTTATTCATGTGTGATTTTAATTGTTTCTCTTTTTGTAATGGAAACAACACACTTGTGTTTTTCTGACTTTAGTGAAATGTCTACAAAGTTTTATTTGTAACAGAAACTCAGCTGGTGTCATAAAAACATCAGAAACTGGGGCAAGAACAGAAGTCCAGTTTTCTGAAACCTTGCTGTGAAACATCATGCAACCAGCTGACATGGGAGAATTGAAAATCTTCACCACTCAGCTTTATGCAAACCTAAAATGCTTCAGTCGTTTCTCTTCCTAAAACTGACTGATTTCATTCTGATCAAGCAATTTCTTCCCAACCAAGTAATTTCCTTCTCCATTTAAATGTTCAATGTTCACATTTACCAAATCCTGTCCTCTGCTGCTCAACACACACAGTGGATTTGGCGGCTAAAGCAGAATTAACATCAACATCCCCCAAAATGTAGATAAACATCATAAGCTAGAGTTGCTTTCGGGGAAAACTGTTTACAGATTTTAGTGTCAGTCCAAGATAAATGAATCCTGGAGGGAAAAGTGAGGGAGGAATCTGCTGTTGATGTTTTTCTCACGAATTTCTCAGGAAAAAAATCTCGACGGGAAAATAAAATTCCCATCAAAGGTCCTTGGACTGAATTCATTTCCAAACCATCCAGACAGCTTCTCCTCCTCTTCCTCCTCTTCCTCCCAGCTCCCCACACAAACACTCCTCCCTCGCTGCGTATTGGTTTGTTTCATGGCGTTAGATTTATTCCCTCTAACGTCAGCAGGAGGAGGAGGTCATCACTGTGTTTGCACAAAAGAGGGAGGAGAGGACGTAAACGAGGGAGGCTGCTGGTGAGCCAGGCTGTGGGAAACGGGAGGATAATGAGGAAATAATAAAGAGAAAGTGATCAAACATGGAGGCCGGAGGGAGGACATGAAGGCTCCTGGAAAGCTCTCATAAACAAATCACTGGAAGAGAAAAACACAAAGAGAAAGTACCTGAAGGAAACGGCAAACAGAGCAGAGAAAATAAACAGCTTTCGATCAGCTTCTCTTCCAAACGTTTCATTTTGATTCATTAACACGGATTTTTGTTCAAACTTCAAACTACTTTGCATGAATTTATTAAAAACAATCGTGAGAAAGGCTCTTATTTTGAAGTGGCTGAAGTCTGTTTACGCAGCAATTCCATTTCCTGTCCTTCCATCTTTTTTTGTCAAGAAACTTTATTGAACAAATGAGGTTCAATACAGACAAGAAGATCAGTTAACTCAACAAATACATGCAAGCATTCACTTATATAAATTGTGAATTTAGTACTTTAGCACATTAGCATTAGCTTCTGCTAATACTATGATGCTGTAGCGCTTTAGTTAGCAGTGTCCTCCACTGCGTTTATCGTCCTGTAAATTGTAAACAAAATGCCACGTATTGACTTTTTGGTGAAACCATTATGGACATTTTTATTTTATTTTTTATAGATAAAACTGGCAGAAATGACATTTTGAGGCTTTGGTGTTAAAGAGTTAAATTATTTCTTTATTAAAATTCTGTTCAAACTTCTGTTTGTCTGTTAAAGTGTCCTGTAGGTAATGTGTGTGATGAACTGAGGCTAAATAGATGCATTGAATTTAAAAACTAACAATAGTTTGAAGTCAGTTTGAGATATTGTCTGGTCCTCCAGACCACCAGGGGGAGTCTAGAGCAGTTAATGTTACCTTCATTAATATACTGCAGTTTTATAATGTTATACATATTGCCTTAAATCATGACATAACATGTTTACTGAGATTTGGTCCCATATGGTGTGTTGATCGACTCCCCCTGGTGGCCTGGAGGACTTCCATTTTCAGTTTTGTGTTCACTGTTGTTCTTGCAGCATTTTGCGTTTTGCTTCTTTTTCCTGTGGTTAAAACATTTCTTTAAGTATTTGTTTTGTTGGTTCTTGGTTTTTACTTTTTTTATTTTTTTAGTGTTTTACTGTTGAATTTGTTTTTTTTTTGCATTTGTGTGTTTTGAGTTTGCTTCATGAAATGATTTGAGTTGATTAATGATTTAATGGCATCTTTAATAAATCATTTGTTGAATAAATGTAACTATTTAATGATCCATTTATTTGCTGTGTCACTTTTAACCCGTCATATTCTTGCTGTTTGCTGCACATTTGCGCCTGTCAGCCTTCATGTGAAATATTTATCAGTTTGCAGCTTTTTATGTCTGATTTCTTTATTATTTTCTTTTCTCTCTCATGTAATTCCTCACTAAACTCCCCCCCAGGCCTCCTCAGAGGCGTGAAGTGGGTTTATTGTCTGACTCGGTGGGTCAGTTGCTGGTTGCTGGTTGTTTTCACACCTTTAATGTGTGAAAGGGTTCATTCAGCCACTGGTCCCACCGCCTGCAGCTTACTGGTTGCACTGGGAGCCACGGCTGCTGCTGCCTCTCCTCCCACTGCCTCTCCTACTGGAGCTTTTACTCACTGCTTTGCTTCACGTCAGCTGATGAGGAGGGAGTAAACTCGGTGGGAGAGCTGATGAGGCTGAAGTGAGTCATTGCCATGGAGATGGAAATGCTGATCCTTTGACCCGCCCTGCGCTGCTGGCTGGCTGTATTTATTTAGTTGTAGACGACCAGTCGCATGTTTCCGTCTTCTGAATGTTTTCAGGACGCAGAGTGACTCTCGTCTCCGTCTCCATTTAGAAAAATCCAATCTTTGTCATTTAGATTTGCCTTTAAGCGTTTTTATTTTACGTCTACCTGAAATACAGAAGTTCATTTCAAGTCAAGGAAAAACTCCTCCACTTTCATTTATTTAGATTTGGTACATTTAAAACTTCTCTGTTACTTGATGTTTGTTTTGCTTTCACAGCGAGGAGAAAAATAAAAACCAGGAAAAACAAACTACTTGTTAGATCTGAGCTGGAAACGGGTCAAACTGGGTCTGTGAAGGTTGTGAGGTTTGGAGCGGCCGACCCGCCTCCACCTGCAGGTTCAGAACCTGATGAAACCCGTGTGTGTGTGTGTGTGTGTGTGTGTGTGTGTGTGTGTGTGTGTGTGTGTGTGTGCCGGAGGCGTGAAGCTGCAGGAGGACAGTGTGAGAACTTCACGCCTGACCTGGCCTCCACCAGCGGGGGGTCAGAAGTCACGCCGCCTCGTTTTCCTCCCTCTCACCACACAAACAGCGGCCCGGCCCGGGCGTTCGGGTCAGCGCCGCCTCAAGCTCTCCTCACACGCCGAGAACAAACCTTCCTCAGACCTCAAACCGCTCGACTCAACGAGACGGAAGAAATCTGGAAAACAAAACCTGACCAAGAATTTCTGGTTTCCAGTACAAAAATATCAGTGAACATTAAACCAGACAAAAATAAGTTATTATAATGTCTAAGCATGATGAAGGAGCTTGTTTTAAGAAAATAATTACTTAATATTGATTGATTGATTTTTTAACTTATGGGAAAAATGTCTTGTTATAAGTGAACTTATCTACCAATTAATCAATATTAAGAAATTATTGACAGAAAACACGCTCCTATATCTTGCTGAAAAGTTATTTTTTTATCTGAAGTGCACTGAGATATTTGAACTGGAGAATAAAGTGGTGAGCTTTTGTGTTTTTGCAGTGCGTTAAATCACTCTGGCTCATTACTTCAGCAGTGATTAATTGACTCTAATGTCATTATCGTCTAAAATGACTCAGATTATCTCCACTCTGCAGTTCATCTCAGATTTTAATAAAAATGAATTGTTTGCGTTTTCTGTCGCTGCAGCCGCAGTTTGGATGAACTTGTTGCTCTGCTGGATTCCAGCTGGTCAGGTGTGAAAGTCTGACACCAGCTCAGCCTGACGCCCCCTGTGGCCGGGGTGGGCGGGGCGACCTGACCTCTCCATGGCGACGCCTGGGAAAAAACATCCAGTAATAATAACAATCCCATCTGCACACAAATGATCCAGAAAATCATCTGAATCAAAAAGTCATCAAGTGTTGAAACTTCCTGAGCTACAAATGTATTAAATATAATTTAAATTAAAAATTAGCTTTTTTAAGTGATGTTTTAGTAGTAAATAAACACATGCAGGTCTGCAGCCATGGAGGTTTTCAGGTCTCAGATGCTCCGTTGATTCAGACGTGTTGCATCTAAAATCTGCAGCACAGCAGATTTAAAAAGGCAAAAAAATATGGATCGGGTCCGTATCGTTCCTCCTCCTGTCCTGATCGTCTCTCTGCTCCTGTTCCTTTAAACACCAAGCAGAGGTTCAGTCTGCGACCACAAGCAGCCACGGTCAGACCTTTAAAGGTCGTCTTTTTTAAAGACACAGAGGACAATTCCTTACTTTCCTGGAACCTTCAGTCTGTTTATTTGACCTTTTTGTAATTTGTAGTCGGAGCAGAAGTTCAGTTTTGAAGTCAGATGAGTGTGGTCGGTGCTGCGTTCACTGCTGCCTCCCGGCTCGGAGCCGCTGCATCCTGGGTTCTGTAATTACTGATGTGCAGCAGTTGAAATGTGCGCTCAGATTCCCGCTCCTGGTCTCTGCTGTGGATCGGAGCGTCCGGCTCCTTCTGGGAACGCCGAGCCTCCCACAGCTCAACGCTGCAGAAGAAGAACACAGATCGAGCCGGCAGCATTTCTCTGAAGTGGGGACAGAAAAGTTAAACCTCTCTGATAACTGATTAGTTTCTTATCTAACTCAAAAAGTAACACATTGTCTGGTGCAGTTCTTTCACCAGCTCTGCTTTTATTGACCTTAAAATTAAACAAATTGGAATTATGAACATTTGCTTAGAAAAACAAACAAAAAAACAAAATAAAATTTTTTTAAGCAAGAAGAGTTTTTAAAAAAAAGTTTAAAACAGTGTAAAAAAGTTTTTACAACAACAGGATGCTACTACTGGCGGAAACGACAAAGAAGAAGATGACAGGAAGTGGTAACAGGATGATGATGCAGCATGTTTTTTAAATAACTTATCGCGTGAAGAAACTTATTCAGGCGTGATTTTAATTGTGTTTTTTGTTTAATAGTGACACTGCAATTGTGAGAATGTTTTCAACATCAGCAGAATATAAACAAAGTTTCTGTCTGGGACGAGTTCCTGAGTTTCTGCTGCTGGATTAAACTCCAGCTCCAGGCCTTGAACTCGGTTTGGTTCCCGGCCTCCATGCTGGCGACCAGCTGAGGTTTTTGGCTCGAGGTCGTGAACCCGGTAGTTAAAGCTGACCTCTGACCTCACAGTGTCTGCTCCCAGAGGTGAGAGGTTCTCACTGCTTCACACCTGCCTCTGATGATGATCTGAAAAACGGAGCGAATATTCAGCAACAAACCAGGACAAACTCAGGCTGCGCTAAACATAAACCTTTTCAGACCAGAACCAATTTCCAATCTTCAGTTTTTCTCTCACTTTCTTTTCTTAATGAAATTAGAAATGACAGAAAACATTTTCAAAAAGTGGCTCAATGAGTTGTACGATGGAGTATCAGGACAAAACTACAGGAATATAATCACAATATTAGCAGAAAAAAGACACAAGTTTACTAGAAGAACAATTTAAAATATGAGAAAAAGCTGCTTTAACAATAAAAGCTTGGATAATTAATGCTTTTGTTATTTTGTGTTGGAGTTTCCATAACTTCATTCACCTATTAAAACTTTACTCATATTTCTGTAACTCTTGTAATATTCTAACTTTATTTTAGTAATGAAAAAGAAATAAATCTTAATCTGGCTGTTATATTTTGTTATATAGTTGATCTTAATTCAAAGTTTAAATAAATAGAAGCTGTAAAACATGCTTCTCAAACAAGATGGCCGCCCTGGGCCTGCTGACATCACTCTGAAACCGAAGGAGATGATTGGTGGGAAAGATTTTTAGATTTTTATTTGCTACCCAAACCCTTCTGTGATCACGCTCCTTTGTGCACTTCTGATGTTAATTAGAATAACTGTTCACCATTCAACTTTTCTGGATTTTTTTCTAATCCAAATTAAACAAAAGGCTCAGATATTTACATACACCTTCAGCTCTCTGAGTTCGCTGCACCTCAACATCACGATCCGTCCAAACCAACAAGCTGCGGACCGGAGGTTTGATCCCCGTTTCTGACAGAATGCAGGCAGTTTTTAAACGGATTAGTTTCTTGCCACAGATCAGAGTCATTTATGGAACAATGTTAATAACAAACAGCAGAGTCTCTGACTGACCAGTTTCTGACTGATCCAGTCTCTGACTGATCCAGTCAAACCGTTCAGATCCTGTAAAGACCTGGCGTTATTTACCAGGTTCTGTTTCCAGGGAGAAAATGAAAAAAGAGTATTATTGCTGATTTTCTGACTAAAACAGCCTCTAATGGATTGAAAAGAGGATTGGTGTTAGAAATGTTTGTTTTATTCACACTATTACTATTACAAACCACCATCCTGCTGCTCTCTCAATGAAATCACTGATGAATCACACTCTGAATATTCTGCTTTTATCGTTTGTCCTTTTGGCCGGTATCCTCCTCTGTTGCCTTGGCAACCACCATGTTTTATCCTAATCACACACACACAAGGCTTTGAATTCAGAGTTTACTAGTAAACTAGTTTACTAGTAGAAGTTTAAACATCAGAAACTTGCAGCAGAAAACCACAAAACGTGTTGTCGTTACTTAAAACTTTTATAATGTGCAGACAGGAGGAGCACTCGGTCGCCACGCCGACGGATGGCGAACCATGACAGCGAGGAGAAGCCGCAGGACGGAGCTGACAGCAAGCGGAGGAGGATTTCTGACTGTGGGTGATAGTTTCTGTTTCATAAGCAGCCAAGGAGGAAAACGACAGTCATGCAGCTTCACCACAACAACCGAAGCGGCACGGCGAGAATCAGCTCTCGTGTTTCAGGGTTTCCTCCATGAAATAGTTTTTATCTGCCTGAAGTTTACATGCTATGAAGAACAAGACTGGAAATTAATTCCAGGAGCAGATTTAAGATGAATGTTTGGCCATCAGTTCTGAAAATAAAAGATTGAAACTCCTAGAAAACAAAAAGATAAATGCATCATGCAGTTTGTTTTCACAGTAGAGCACAGAGTTGTACATCAACGTACCACTGAGTGTCATCTGCATACTGTATAACATGGATCTCTTTCAAAACAAAGAATAAACACAGAATGGACTTAAGATAACTCATTTAACCTGAGGATGGCGCTAGCTGGAAGATAATTCACGTCTACCAAAAGAAACTCAACCAAAGCAAAAGAAAACGCATCCGGTTTGTGAGACGGTTTCAGTTCCTGCTGCGGTCGGAGCTCAGCAGTGAAGTAACGGAGGATGAAGGTGACGTCTGAGGAGGCGCCGTCTGCGGCGCGTCTGCATCGTCAGACTGAAGGCCGGGTTTTCCTGCAGCGTTGATCAGAACATCACCGACCCGACTCACTCAGCTTACCTTTACAGCAGCAGGTGAAGATATTGAATCTGAAATTTAAACATGCTGGAAACATTGAAGTTGTGGCATCATTCAGGATCCATCGCACAGACCAACGGAACATTGCAAACAGATCAGAACTAAAATGGGGAAGAGATGCAGCTGCAACAAGAAGTTTGGGTTTTATTACAACAAACATCCTGGAAGTAAAGAAAAACCGTCAATGCTGATCTCTGCAAGGCTAAACCAGAAACCAGGACCTGAAATATGGAATTAGAATAAAGACATTTTCTACCTTATGTGGCTTTTCAGAATAAATATTTACCGTGTTGCAATATTTCTGTGAGGATTTGGTTTTCTCTGTGTTTAGTTCCTGTTGTGTCCAACCCTGATTGTTCCCAGCTGGTTTCCCCTGATTGTCTCCCTGTGGATTTTATCCCACATGTCGCTGCTCCCTGGCTGTCTGTGTCTCGTCTTCGGTCCAGTCGTGTTTGGTCCAGTCGTGTTCGGTCCAGTCGTGTTCGGTCCAGTCAGTCGTGTTCGGTCCAGTCGTGTTCGGTCCAGTCGCTGCCAGAGTCGGATCTCCTTGCTTATTGCTCAGCTGTGCTGCCTGGATTTCTGTGACCTTCATCATTTAACCAACATTATCTCTACACTCTGGGTCAAAACCTCCATTTCATGACAGTTTCACAAAGAATGAACCGGGTCGGTGCAGCAGGGTCCAGAGGTTCAGTTAAAATTTGGAAATATAAAGAATTAAACCAACTTTACTGTGATTTGTTTAATGTCTTAGTGTTCAATATACACTGCCTGGCCAAAAAAGAAGTCGCCACCAAAAAATGGTCACACTCTCTAATATTTTCTTGGACCGCCTTTAGCTTTGATTACAGCCTGCATTCGCTGTGGCATTGTTTCAATAAGCTTCTGCAGTGTCACAAGATTTATTTCCATCCAGTGTTGCATTAATCTTTCACCAAGATCTTGTATTGATGATGGGAGAGTCTGACCACTGAACAAAGCCTTCTCCAGCACATCCCAAAGATTCTCAATGGGGTTAAGGTCTGGACTCTGTGGTGGCCAATCCATGTGTGAAAAAGATGTCTCATGCTCCCTGAACCACTCTTTCACAATGTGAGCCTGATGAATCCTGGCATTGTCATCTTGGAATATGCCCGTTCCATTTGGGAAGACAAAATCCATTGATGGAATAACCTGGTCATTCAGTATATTCAGGTAGTCAGCTGACCTCATTCTTTGGGCACACAATGTTGCTGAACCTAGACCTGACCAACTGCAGCAACCCCAGATCATAGCACTGCCCCCACAGGCTTGTACAGTAGGCACTAGGCATGATGGGTGCATCACTTCACCTGCCTCTCTTCTTACCCTGATGCGCCCATCACTCTGGAACAGGGTAAATCTGGACTCATCAGACCACATGACCCTCTTCCATTCCTCCAGAGTCCAATCTTTATGCTCCCTAGGAAACTGAAGCCTTTTTTTCTGGTTAGCCTTACTTATTAGAGGTTTTCTTACGGCTACACAGCTGTTCAATCCCAACCCCTTGAGTTCCCTTCGCATTGTGCGTGTGGAAATGCTTTTGCGTTCACAATTAAACATACTCCTGAGTTCTGCTGTTGTTTTTCTTCGATTTGATTTGACCAAACATTTAAGTAATCGCCGATCATGATCATTCAGGATTTTTTTCCAACCACATTTCTTCCTGGAAGACGATGGTTCCCCACCATCCTTCCAGTTTTTAATGATGCGTTGGACAGTTCTTAACCCAATTCTAGTAGTTTCTGCAATCTCCTTAGATGTTTTCTCTGCTTGATGCATGCCAATGATTTGACCCTTCTTAAACAGACTAACGTCTTTTCCACGACCACAGGATGTGTCTTTTGCCATGGTTGTTTAAGAAATGAGGAGTTACTCATTGCATCAGCTGGGGTTAAATAACTTGTTGCCAGCTGAAAGATAATCGCCTATGCAGTACTTATCCAATAGGAGGCTTGTACCTATTTGCTTAGTTAAATCCAGGTGGCGACTTTTTTTTGGCCAGGCAGTGTATTAATTGAAAGAATAAAGTGATTAGATATCTGTAGGAAATAAATGTATAAATTCTTGTAGATCAAAATAAAAATAAAGTTTTGCTCATTTCCTTGTCAAAAGAAAAATCTCCAAAAATATGATTTTGTGCAGCTGATGATTTTGAACTAATAAAACTTTATTGCATCCAGTTGCACTTTTGTTTTAACCTAAGCATGATATGTTTAACTGCACAGTGTTATTTTCCTTATGTTGTAAATTTGTTTTTACTGTTTTACTGTCTTTCATATTTTATCTGTTTATTTATTCACCTTGATGCTGCAGCACCTGGACTCCCCACTGAGACTCAATGTTTCATTTTATTTGGTATCATCGTCTTTCTAGATCCATTTGAATCAAATTGCTTGAAACCAAACAGATAATGTGTTAGTTTATGTTAATCCAGCCTCCTGCTGTTGGCCTAAACTGATAATGCAGTAAAATCCACCTGCTGGAAGTTCAGCTGAATGAGTCCAGGCTGCTTCAGCCCACAAAACACAACTAGTTTATACCAAAAAGAACAAATATTTACAGAACCAAAACCTGAAACAGCAGATAAACTGGATTACACAGAAAGAAGAAATGCTATCTAGGACACAGTGCAAGTGTGTGTGTGTGTGTGTGTGTGTGTGTGTGTGTGTGTGTGTGTGTGTGTCGGTTTTCCGAGAGCATCTCTCTAACATGACTCCGCAGAGAATCCTGCTTCCTGCGTCTCTGTCCTTATATGGTCACATTTTGTCTTGCTGATGGTGTCGCCCCCTGCAGGACGGACATAAAATGCGTCTCCCCCTCCTCTTCCTCCCCTTCTGTCTGTCTGTCTGTCCATCTGTTTTCACATGACGTCTCTGTTCCTGCTGTCAGCTGAGAGCTTCTCGTTTCGTTTGTGTGAAAAAGTTCGACTTTAAAGAAGCTGAAACACAAATTTGAAAACTCTGAGCAATCAGAAGCTTGTCTGTCTGTCTGTCATCGTCCTCAGAGCGTTTTGTTCCACAACTGCAGATTATTATCACGCTGCTCTGAATGCAAACGTTTAGCTGAACGTGAAGAAATGTTTGGGCCTTGACCCGGACAGGAACTTCCCAGATCTTCCAGTGATTTACGGCCCTCTAATCATGCTTTCTGTTTGCACTCATAAAAATAAAACACTGGGTCCACTTCATGATGCAGCAGCTTCATGATGCAGCTGGTGCTGCAGCTCCAGCAGCAGTAGCAGCAGCAGCTCAGCAGCCGCTACATGCACGACTTTTATCAGCTCCTCATATCACTGGAGGAATTTCAGCTGAACTGATTTGCATTTTATTGCTTTAGATTTGGAGTAAAGAAAAAGATATGCAAAAACACGTCAGCCATGTTTTTAGCTGGAAGTCCAGCTCTGCTTTCCGGCTCCAGGATTCAGACATTTCTGCAAACGCTGAAGTCAGAAACTTTTCAAACAAAGTTTTCAAACTTTTTCAGCACAACTAAGGAGATAAAAACAAGTTAGCTAAAAAAACTGATTCAAATCAATAATACCTGTATATTATTTTAATATGTGTTGTGATAATATTCTATAAATGTCCACAAACTAAGATATAAGAAAATGTTATCTTTTTAAATGTTTTTCTCCAACACCGCAGAGAACCAAACATCGACAAAAACATCCGCCAATTTTGATAACTTTGTTTGGCATTTAAAAACATAAAATGATCAATAAATCATTGAGCCAATATTTATAGGAGTAATAAATATTTATTAAACTGAAACAATCTAAACAAATTAAACACAATACACAAAATCTTCTGGCATTTAGCAAATATAAATAATTTTATTGATCGTAACCGACCAAAAACAAGTTCAGTCTGACTTTTATTCAAAATGTGTCTGTTTATTTTTACAACATTTTGTTTCAACTGCAAAAAATGTTTTACACATTTAAGCTTTTAATCTGATTAATGCACTAATCCAACACTTTCCAACTTCATTAAAATTCAAACATGTTTAGGACTAACTGGACATTAGATTGTTAAACATTTTCCACTGATGCTTGGCAATAGTTGCTCATGTGAGGAAACTGCTGATTGCCGTTGCAACAATCAGCTCAGTTCTGCTTTTAAGGAGAAGAAGAAATGATGATGAGTGAAATCTAGTAGTAAATGAACCTCACTGTTTTCTTTCTCCATGTCTGCATGTGCCGTTTGGTGAACTTAGAAAATGTTAGTAAAGTATAAACACGATGAACCAAGACGAACCGACTGCAAACCAGAGAAAGAAAATGTCTCTTGCTTGTCTTGAGGATCTGAGGTTTACTCCTCTGCCCCCCTCAAGTCTCCACAGAGTCGTCATAAATTGATCTGCGTCAAATTAAATGATAAAGCAGATAAAATCAGACTTTACAAAGGGCTGGGGTCTGCGCTCTGCGCCTTGGGGAACCCCTGCGGACAGGCAGCGTTTCTTCCATGACAGAGAAAGCAGCTGCGTCACAAAGTGAAACTTCACTCTTTCCTCCTACTCTGCAGACGCGGCGCTTCGGGCTGCGTTCGCCAGCTCTCAGTTTCAGCTGCGGTCGGCAGGCGGGTCTCAGACGGGGAGGGCAGAGTGACGTCTGGGACGCCCCCCGGCTCTGGATGCCAGCTTTTACCAAGACTGATTCATTTCATTTATTTACTGACTTCTGCCTGCATTTAAAGACAAATAACTTCCCATTAAAACCTTTTAACGAAATGAATGCTCTAAATGTTCATCTGCTGGATTAATGTTTCTTTCTTTCTAGTTTCCCTCAATCTATCCAAGTTTTGTTGGTAGTTTTGAAAAGTCTTGAGGCTCATTTTGAGACTTTCTAGATGTTTTTCTGTGGACTTTGCTTTTTTCTCTCATTTCGCTCCAGTCCTTGTATCAGGCCATGCAGAGTTTAAACTTCTGGAAAGGTTTGTCAGGAAAACTAAGTCAAAGCAACCAGCTGTGCACATTCATATGTGAGGATGCATTAAAGACACCAGTCAACCCAACAGTCACGTTTCTGGACTGTTGGAGAGAAGCAGTGCATGCTGGGAGACGATCAGACTCCAGGTTGGGATTCAAACTCTGCAGAAAACACAAGATAAAATAAATGAATTCCTCTGAAATGGTCAGATTGAAAGTCCACAGAAAATATGAGGAAGATGGATGAGAAAATGTGCAGCTGCTGCTTCTTTCATCCTGTTTTAACTTTATTCCCTCATTAAAAACAAACCTGGATTGTTGCTTTGATTCTTTCATGTATGTTTGATAAATCCTTTAATCTCCATGGCAACCTGTGGATGGACGTAGCTCCATCTTCAACAAATATGTAAAAAACATTTTTTATAAAAATTACATACAGCAGCTCTGATAAAAAGTAGAAAGTTAGTTTAATGAAACTTTACTGAAACTCACTGAACTGAGTTTTGTCTGATGAGCTGAGAGTCGCGTCGTCATGCGACATTTATTGATGGAGCAGAAAATAATTTGTTGATCCTTTAAAAGAACGGAGTGTGATTTTCTAAAAACAGAAATGCTAAGAATACAGGTGTGTGTGTGTGTGTGTGTGTGTGTGTGTGTGTGTGTGTGTGTGTGTGTGTGTGTGTGTGTGTGTGTGTGTGTGTAACCATCTGACTGGGCCTCTCTGCTGCTCCTGACTTTCTGTTAGTTCTCATTAAGCCTTCAGCCTTTTCGTGGAAAACGTTTCCTCCTTCTGCTCACAGTCCCAGCAACACATTAACCAGCAGAACACACACACACACACACACCCAGGCAGGCGGGAGTAAAGTGTGTGTGTGTGTGTGTGTGTGTTTCTCGGAGCTGTCAGCTGGGAGCTGTTACAGTTTAGCTCCACAGATAAGCAGCTCTGCAGAAACAGCATCAGGCTGACAGGCAGAAACTTGAGCGAAGCAAACAGTTCAGGCGGCGTTTACCTGAATGAAGCTTCCTCTGGCTGCAGAGCCCATCGGGCCGGCCGGACACACACACACACACACACACACACACACACACACACCCTGCTGCGCTGATCACGCTCTGATCAGTCATATCTGTTCATGCGAGCTGCGCTTTGCGGTCATCTTTGAACATATAAGGTCCCATATAGGCGATCAGATCAGACTGAGGGAGGAACTGAGAGGGATCGACGAATCAGAGCAGGAGAACGTCCTGACAACATGACCTCTGACCTGAGCTTCACTCTGGAACAAAAACAGCAGCATGCCATTCACAACAGCAGAATGACTGGTTTGATTTTAGCAAGGTCAAAGGTCAGCTGGAAAATAATATCAGTTCATATCTGTCGGCCCTTACACTGTAAAAACACTGAATCTTACCAAGTCATGTGGTACCAGATATAAGAGCTTGTTTTAGGTCAATAATATTGGTGAAGAACTACCAGATCTTCACCATGGGAAAAATATAAATAAATGTGTAATAACTTCGTCATCAGCATAAAAAGACGCCAAATTCTAAAAAATAAACAGGATGAATTTAATTTCCAGGCTTTGTTCACTGCAAAAACATAAAATCTTACCAAGTATTTTGGTCTAGATATTAGTTCAAATATCTTAATAAACTTAAAATGAGAAAAACGAACTTATATGTAACTTTTCAGGAAAATATTACAGCTTGTTTTAAGAACTGAGAAAAAATAACTTATATGTAACTTTTCAGGCAGATACAAGTTCTTGTTTTAAGTAAGTAATTCTTTAAAACTGATGAAAAATACTATCTCCACTGGCAGATTATTTCACTAATAACAATAACTCTTCCATCAGTAATAAGGAATTATTGACTTAAACAAGCTCTTATTTCTTGCATAAAAGTTATTTGTAAGTTAGTTTTGTCTTATTTTAGATGTACTGAGACATTTGCACTAAAAACCAGACCATAAATACTTGTTGACATTTTGTGTTTTTTCAGTTTATGTTGTTGAAAAACCAGATTTTGTCTGAGTTATAATTATTATGATTATAATCGTTTACGACGATCAGGAAACATCCGGGAACAAATGAATGAAGCGTCATTTCATTAAGTCTGTTCAGGTTCATTATTAGTGAGAATATTTAGCTTTGTAAAAACGCCGTTGGTAAATTATATGTTAAAGCAAAGTTGCATTAAAAGTCTGTTAATAATGTTAACTTTGCATTAAAAGTGTCATAATTTACTGACTGACTTCATGCAACAGTGATAAACATTTATGAAAACTCATGTTTATGATGCAAACACCTTCAAACAAAGTGAATCAAACTGATTGAGAAGGAAAACATTTTGTTGCTGTTAGATTTCAGAAACGTTCAGCAGGCGGTTCCTTTAAAAGACGAATCACTTCAGAAGTTTCTCATTCACTGATGGAAGTTGGTGTCAGTTTCCATTAAAACCAGAAAATGATCAATAAGATGATCAACCGGCTGCATCTGGAGATCAAACTTGCAGCAGGAATAATTTAACACCTCCTCCTCTTCCTCCCTCTCCTCCTCTTCCTCATCACCTCCAGCCGTCATTGTTCTCTCTTCCCGCGCTTTGTGTAGGTGAGCAGTTCCAGCCTCCAGCAGCTCTGCTCTTCATTTTGATTTTAACTTGGTGTGTGTGTGTGTGTGTGTGTGGGGGGGGGGGGGGGGTGTTACCATCCCACTCACCTGCCTGACATTTCCCGCTCCTCTTCAGACCTCCATTCAACTCATTTTCACTGTTTCCTTCTCCGTAGTTAAGTGATTATAAGGAGCCCGCAGCTCGGACGGAACTCCTTATATGGTCAACATGGAGGCGGAAACACCGGGGCAACGTAGCGTACCTGCGTTACCATGGCTACACTTTCTCTTTCACAAAAACATTCATACAAATATCGATTTGATGGAAAAATAAGGAACATAAGCAGCTGCAGGAGAATTGATCTCAGTGTCATTTAAATTGGTGCATTTATATATTTTATGATTATTTTATTGGTATTTTACTGACAAGTTTATTAGATATTTTTTAATAAAACTATTTTTATTTCTTATTTTTTTAAATATCAGTCTGGTCAGCTGAGGTTGTTGTGAATATACTTTATTAATAAACTTTGATTATAACTAAAAACAGAAGAGGGCAGAGTATGCTAAAATTGTAGCATAAAAATGATTTAGAAATAAATAATCTAATGGCAGATAAAAATCTGCCATTAGATTTATATTTGTATCTGCCATCTACAGATTAAAATATAAAGTTTTGTGCAAATTCTGATATTTTAAACACTACAAAAATCATACATATAATTAGAAAATGACCAATTTAAGCAGAAGAATCAAATTTCCAAATCATGTTTTCTACATAAAACGTATAAAATGAGCAGCTACAATAGGTGAAATATGTAAAAACAGGTCAAAGTATTTAACGTTTCCAGTCTTGACCTCCAAACGGCACAAAAGGCTCACAGAAAATAACAGGAAGTCTCACTTTAGCACTAAGCTAAGTGAGACATTTGGGTCAAAACATTTTCCTCCATCTTTAATCCTGAGTTCCTAAGAGCAGCAATAATTCAACATTACATTACTCAAGTAAAAATAAAAAGTATGGTTCAGAAAAATTATTCATGAAATTACATTCTCCTAAAAACTTACTCTAGTAAATGTAATTAGTTACCTTTGATTGAATAGCTGCTGTATTTTATCCATACAATTAGATGTTAGCAAACAATAAAAGAAAATTAGCAGCAAAACGTTTTTGCATCGTTCTGTGATAAAGTTACAGCGCCACCAATGGGCCTGGCAGACCTACTGCATGTGAACTGGACCGGAACCCGTCTGTCAGTCCGTCTCCTTCAGATCCAGCTGCAGCTCAGTTTCTCCTGGAGTTTTTGGTTTTTCTTATTTTATTAGTAAACTGTTTCATTTTTATCTCCCTGCAGCTGGGTCCGGTTCTTCGTCTCTTTGTGACACACTCGTCTTCCTCAGCTCCGTAATGAGAACATTTCTGACCGCTGCTGTTCAAATGTCCGTTTTGTTGACTTACCATCAACTTCTCCTTTATTTCCTTCCAGACTTTAGTTTTTCTGTCTAGTATTGACATATTTTCCATGTTTTGGCTGCAGAGCATGTTTAATTGATCAGCATTAGAGAACAAACTGGTGATTTTTTGGAAACTTTCCACTCAAACCATTGCAGGACCTGGTTTAATTGTTTCAGATGATTAATTGTGAGCGTTCTCTCCCAAACAGAAGGAGAGGGAACCCAAAATATGTTTGCAGGATCTGTGAACTCTGTTATTAACTGGCTCCTTCCCAGGGCGCTGAGTTGCCGTTTCCTCTTGGATTCATGTGAACTTCCCATCGCTCCCAGTGCTCCCAGTGTGTGTTTGCTGGAGTGAAGTTTGGGGTCACTCTGTGGTGAACTGTGGTGTGATGAACACTCTTCTGGAGTTTTTTTTTCACCAGGATCCTTCAGGTTCCTGCAGTTTTTATTTCCCAGCATCCTGCTGGTCTCATACTGGGCAGATTCTCTAACTGATCTGCGTTCCCATTAGCTGAGCTCATCCAGCACTCCCTGCAAACCACTGTGGGAAAAGGTTGCAGAAATTAGACAAACCCAGAAGATATCTTCAAATTAGGAGCCCCACCCTTAATGCACAATGCTTTTCTGTAGCCCAGAGAAACCTTTTCCCAGCCACAAGTTAAAACAGATCCCAGTTTTAACATCCCACCACGTCTGCAGATGGAAGCAGACGTCTTCGTCCTCTCTGTCCAACTGGTTTGTCCTGATCCTGGACCCGGTCCACAGGTTTCGCCTCCTGAAGCTCCAGTCCCGAAGGAAAACCGACACCTTATCCAGAACACTGTGATCCCAACAAAGACACAGGGAACTGTTCTTCTATCATTATGTCTGCAAACATAATGTATCATAAGCAAAGCCCCAGTGAGAGCAGCTACAGTCTGTATGTAATCTGTACTCATTACTGTGTTTTTATTCTCTTTCCTCGCCTAAAGCTCAAAAAGCAACATTTAAATCCCTCAAAAGGAGCAAAATCCTTCAAATCACCATCAACCTGCTGCTTTTGTTTTCTGTGGGAAAAACTTCCAGCAGAAATTATGTCAACTTTTTATAATTGTTTCTGATAAACCATGCAGCTCTTTCCTCTGGAGCCACTGTACAGATTACAGTAAAATAATCTGTTTGTACTCCATAAAGAAATCACACAACCAAACAAACTAGAATCTTCTGCATGGACCTTTTGCACGTGGAGCGACGCTCTGCCACGACGGGCGTGAAAACAAACAATGGGTGTTAACTACTGTAAATCTTCAGTTGGTTGATCATAAAATCATTGATTTTATTTAGTGTAAAAGTGGTGATAAGATACAAACTAAACTTTATCATGAACCCTTTGATGACAGCGATGGATTGAAACCTCCAGTCATAAGTAACTTTACAAGGTTAGAAGATGAATCAAACTAAGTCAGGTTAATAAGATGAAATCAAATATTTCATTATGGAGAAGATATGAACCTGATCATTAGCGGCAGAATGCAGCTTAGCATGTAGAAAAACAACTGGTTAGCATCTAGACCTGTTTGTTTTTAACTCTGCTCCGGTGTCAGAGGAAACAACCAGGTGAGTTATTTCCATATTAGCACGACTTGAAGAAGTGGAAGTCACGGCTGTATTAGCAAAAACAGTCACTCCATTCATCCATTCATCCATTCATCCATCATATTCCATAATTTTTATTTCCAGAGAGCATTTCTCCGTCTGCCCTCCCCGACGAGACGTTCTCGTTCTTTTTTAAACTGAATCATCAGAAAACAAGCTAACACGACCATTTGCAATTGCTTTTTTTTTTGCCAGTGAAAATTGTAAAACCATAACCGAATATCTGGACTTGTCTGCCAGCGGAGTCTAACCCCTGTGTCTGCAGGATTCCTGTGTGATTAGGCTGATTTACTGCAGCAAAGAACTACAAATAATCCTCCGTCACGTCGAGCTGCTTCCAGTTTCCCAGCAGTAAAGTGTCGCTGAGCTCTTCACACAACAAACACTCCACTGATGCAGAAACCCAACACCGCTGTGTGTGTGTACGTGTTTGTGCCTGAGAGCCGGCAGGGTGCCCGGTGTCACATGACCGGACAGAGAGGAGGTAGAGGGGGACGAGTGTGAGAAAGAAGGGAGAGGAGGGCGAGAGACACCGACAGAGACAGTGGGAAAGGCTGGAGAGAGAGAGAGGCCTGGGAACTGACTGTGGGAGTGTCCCCACAGCTGACTGCGTTCACAGCGCAAAATTCATTTCAGCAAATAACCTGCAGTTAGGAGCATTAACAGGTTTTACCTCACAGAGGAGAGGAAACTGCACCCCAGCAGGAAGAGTTAAAAACGCTCAGTTAGCTGTAAAACGCATCGATCCCACAAGTCTGGACTGGGAGAGATTCTACCATCTTGGTAGGCAAACGCATACGCAATGCATAGTGAACCCATGTTGACAGAAAGAAAATAAGTGGACACTCTTGATCAACGTGCAAGAGAAAGATACATGAACAAAATGTCGGGATCGACCCGGATGAGACGGAGAATGTAAACAAGTCAGACGATGTGGACAAGCTGCCTCTGATCTCAGACTACGATACAGTTATTTCCCTTCGAGATCAATAAAGTATTTTTGAATTTGAATCTAATCACTTAGTGAACTTGAAGAGTGCGAACAACATGGAGGAGCTTCGCGGCCTGAACTCCATGGATCATACAATCAGTGTTTAAACAGATTTCTAAAAGACATACGAACTCTTCGTGTGAACAAAGTTCTGGTGACCAGCACACAAGTACATGTAGTAACATAAACTGAGGCTACATGTCTCTTAGCTTGCAGCTAAAAACTGTTAGCTAAGCTAATTTTGCTAGTTCTTCAGTAAGTACTGTATATCACTGATATGTACCTCAGTATTACATTTAGGTGGGTAGAGTACTCAGATAGCTTTAATGCACTTTTATTGTTTATAAGTTAGACAGGAACAAGTCGAGAGAGTGTGGCTTGTTTATTGTTGTCATAGCAACTGCATGCCAAGATGGCTGTCAGTTACAAAGTTCTGAGACCTGAGGAATATTTATGGCAGTAAAGTTTAGAGCAGAGGTTCCCAAACCTTTCCATGTGACGGCCCCCAAACAGCACCGGCTTCTGGATGAGGAGCCCCTGTGCAGAACCACAGACAATGTTACAGAATAAATGTTTTTGTCCCTCTGATTCACTGTTCAATAATAATTTCATTTGTTTGGCGTGGTACCTTCTGGTTTTGTTTGGGCTGCTGGACGGTTCATTTGATCTTGACACAACATGGTCATTTTGCACTTGCTCTGCTAGCTGAGGAGAAAAGTAGCTTGATGAATTTGACCGGCAGTCAATCACAAAGATGAGCATTAACATTTGGATAAGTTATAAATCTTATGATGATGATTGAAAAACTGACTGAATTTTCTGATTTAAAAAAATGTCATTAAAAATGTATGATTCATAATGCTTTTGCTTTTTTAAAATCTTCTCTGCAGCCAGGTCACTTTTAAAAAGACTGCTAAAGGGTGAGTTCACACCAGCCCTGTTTAGTTGCTTTAATCCAACTCCAGTCCGTCTGACTAGAAGGCCCGGTTTGTTTGGGGAGGTGTGAACGCACAACCGGTCCAAGGAACTGAACTCTGGTCCATCTACAAAACCCGGTCTCTATTTGGTTGAAATGAACTGTGGTTTGATTCGAATCAGTATGAGAACGCCAAGTGGACCAGAGACCGATCCAAAAGCATGAAGTGGAGCACAGCGCAGGGCATTCTGGGTAAAAACAGCTAAAATAAACGTGCTAGGCTAGCACTAGCAGGAGAATTTCTTTTTACAGAAGACAAATAATCACTAAAGTCTGAAGCGACTCCATGTTTGTTTACATTTTGTGAAGAATGAAGTTGCCCTCACATTTTTTCATGTTGTTTCCTTCAGTGGTTCTTGGTGCAGCGCCCCCATAGGTGAGGAGGGGAACAGGTTTTTCAAAACGTTTGGTTCTCACAGCAGCTGAAAGTGAAACAGACGCTGCAGTTTTGAGTCTGTCAGATTCAACCTGAATTGGATCATCAATATTCTTTTCAATAAGTTTTGAAGCAGATATAAAAGTTTTAGAATCCTTCCTGCAACACAGGGGATTAAATAAAGATAAACAATCCCGTTTTCCCCCAACATTTCACATTTTACTGAGACAGGAGTTTACAGTAAAGCAGCTCAGCTCAGCCTGACAGCAGAAAGTCCTGCTGCAGGACGGAAACAAGCCTCAGTAAACTGACTGCGTTGTTTTCTCACACACAACCCGCCGACGGTGACGTCACGTCAGCCTTTTCCCTCTCTGCCTCGCTGGCCCCGCCCTCTCACTCCACCCGCTCCGATTGGCTGGCTGAGCCCGGCTCAGTTTGACTCGACCAATCAGAGCGGCGGTGTGAAGGAGGACGGTGATGTCACCTCCAGCTGCTGAGTCACTGATCACATGAGATCAGAACCATCTGCGTTTCAATCAGAGCCATGGTCTCTTCCAGTAAACACATCATCTGACCCAGCTGCCTGTGTGTGTGTGTGTGTGTGTGTGTGTGTGTGTGTGTGTGTGTGTGTGTGTGTGTGTGTGTGTGTGTGTGTTGCTTCACTCTTCTCAGCTGATGTCAGACTATATTTTAAAACATGACTTCATTCTGCAAAAACTCCAGGGAAAGGAGAAAGTGAAAACCCAGCATCATGCAGGTATTTGTGAAGTTTTGCATCACATGGAAGAAAACAACATTTTAAACTTCTGGGTAAATATTATATGGTTTAAGCAGCAACAATGAAAAAATACTAAATCTTCAGTACATTTTGTCTGGTCTTTAGTTCCAATACATTAATACACTTAACATTAGACAAAACTAACTTATAAATAACTTTTCGGCAAGATTTATGAGCTTGTTTTAAATAAATAATCTCTTAGTACTTATTTCACTCATAATGTCTTGTTTGAAAAATGTCTTGTTTTCTTACTAACTGTGTTATTATATACAGGTATGTATAATAACACAGTTATATGTATAATAACACAGTTATATGTATAATAACACAGTTATATATATAATAACACAGTTATATTTATAATAACACAGTTATATATATAATAACACAGTTATATATATAATAACACAGTTATATTTATAATAACACAGTTATATATATAATAACACAGTTATATGTATAATAACACAGTTATATGTATAATAACACAGTTATATGTATAATAACACAGTTATATATAATAACACAGTTATATGTATAATAACACAGTTATATATAATAACACAGTTATATGTATAATAACACAGTTATATATAATAACACAGTTATATGTATAATAACACAGTTATATGTATAATAACACAGTTATATGTATAATAACACAGTTATATATAATAACACAGTTATATGTAAAATAACACAGTTATATATAATAACACAGTTATATGTATAATAACACAGTTATATATATAACACAGTTATATATAATAACACAGTTATATGTATAATAACACAGTTATATATAATAACACAGTTATATGTATAATAACACAGTTATATATAATAACACAGTTATATGTATAATAACACAGTTATATGTATAATAACACAGTTATATGTATAATAACACAGTTATATATAATAACACAGTTATATGTATAATAACACAGTTATATATATAATAACACAGTTATATATATAATAACACAGTTATATGTATAATAACACAGTTATATGTATAATAACACAGTTATATGTATAATAACACAGTTATATATAATAACACAGTTATATGTATAATAACACAGTTATATATAATAACACAGTTATATGTATAATAACACAGTTATATATATAACACAGTTATATATAATAACACAGTTATATGTATAATAACACAGTTATATATAATAACACAGTTATATGTATAATAACACAGTTATATATAATAACACAGTTATATGTATAATAACACAGTTATATATATAACACAGTTATATGTATAATAACACAGTTATATATAATAACACAGTTATATATAATAACACAGTTATATGTATAATAACACAGTTATATATATAACACAGTTATATGTATAATAACACAGTTATATATAATAACACAGTTATATGTATAATAACACAGTTATATATAATAACACAGTTATATGTATAATAACAGTTATATATAATAACACAGTTATATATAATAACACAGTTATATATAATAACACAGTTATATGTATAATAACACAGTTATATATAATAACACAGTTATATGTATAATAACACAGTTATATATAATAACACAGTTATATATATAATAACACAGTTATATATAATAACACAGTTATATGTATAATAACACAGTTATATATAATAACACAGTTATATGTATAATAACACAGTTATATATAATAACACAGTTATATGTATAATAACACAGTTATATATAATAACACAGTTATATGTATAATAACACAGTTATATATAATAACTGTGTCATCAGCAGGAAAGGAGACCAGAATCTGAAACATAAACAAAATGTAATTTCCAGGTTTGTTCACTGCAAAAACACAAAATCTTACCAAGTATTTTGGTTTAGTTTTTACTGTAAATATTTTAGTAAACTTTAAATAAGAAAAACTAACTTACATTCATATTAATGAAAAACTTCAGTTCTACTGGCAGATTATTTCATTGATAACAAAACATTTTTCCATGTTTTAGGTGAAATAATGAGGCAGAGGAATTATAATTAGACCAAAACTGCTAATGAAGAATTTGTGTTTTTCAGTGTTTTATCCACATTTTTACAGTAATTCACTGAACCTTAAATCACCTTAAAGGCCCAGATACAGTAAATATCTGACTGTAAATGTGAGTTTTCTGATCCAGTCAGTGCAGCGTGAGCTAAAAGTCCAGATCTGGCCGCAGCTACGATTCTGTTGACGGGTCCGGAGGGACGGGAGGGGATTCCACGGAAAACCAGAGCAGCTCAAGTCTCTGGAGCGTTGAGTCAGAGCAGACTGTAAGGAAACAGCCAGAGCCAGGGCGGAGGGCGCTGCCGTCAGCCGGGGGTCAGGTGGTGACGGCGGTTCACGACGACCCGCAGACTGACCTCAGCAGACTGACCTCAGCAGACTGACCTCAGCAGACTGCGACTGCGCGTCATCGGCATGGAAACAGAGGCAGGCGGCGTTGGCTGACGGTCACCTCAGAGGGTCAGCAGCTGCTCCGTCAGTCACTGAGTCCAAACACAGGAGAAACCTTCAGAAACATTTACACACCCGGCCACTTTATTAGGCACACCTGCTCTCTGGCCTGGTAGAAACAGCAGGGGATCAGCCAATCAGAGGGCAGGAAATCAAAGCATTTAAGATTCAAGATGTGGAAAAAATGGGAGTTGAGTCATTTTGAATGTCCAGACATTCAGATATGGGGTCAAAGGTCAATGTAATCACCATCCGTCCTGCCTTCTATAGGCAGAGTATCCAAAAGTGTCAAGAGTCTTGTCTCTATGCTGTATCTGCGAAGTAATGAATAAAGTAATTCTATTCTATTCTATTCTATTCTATTCTATTCTATAAGATACTTGAAACTAGAAAGTAATCAAGCATACTTGTTAGGATTTTATGTTTTTGCAGTGTATCAATAAAGATCCAAAACAAAAGGCCTTCTGACTGTTGCCTCATTAAGAGAAACTGACAATCTCCAAATGTGTTTGGTCATTAACTGTTTTCTATTTTTTCATGTCCTTCTGGACATTAAAATGTCCCTATGACCTTGTGTCCCTAATGGCCAGGGGCCAGATAATATCATTTTCTGGGCCACAAATGGCTCCCGGGCCACACTTTGGACACCCCTGGTTTAAATGTTTTATGTGAATCTGAGTTCTGTGGCTCTTTAACTTCTGATTCAGTGCAGCAGCATTCGTTTACAGAGCAGGACATATTTATGGACCCTCTGCTAAGTGAGAGAAACAACCAAACTGACTTTGTTGCATCATTAATTAGATATCTGGCTCATGCACAAGTTGCATTTTGTGCATCTTTGCTTTCTTTTTTTGCTTTTCTTCACCTGATAGTTTTCACATTTTGCACTTGCATCAGATAAAGCTGTGCTGCAGGAAGCAGAAGGGTGTGTGTTTTCTGCTTGCTGTAATGCAGGTGTGTGTTTTCCAGCAGGTTTTCTGGAAGCAGGTCAGCTGAGGCCTCCTCCTGCCTGGAAGGCTCGAGGCGCGGCCGGTGTCTGGCAGGCGGACAGGCGACACCACAGCAGCTTTTTGTCCAGTTTAGGGAAAGTGAAGAGGAAGAAGGCGCTGGTTCCTTTGTCACACACACAAGGCGCCCCATGAGAGAGTGTGTCCTCATTCATGAAGCTCTGATAAGTAACCATTCCTGGTTATGTAACATAAACGAGTCGGAGTGTTTACAGGAACACGGTTTGCTTACAGGCAGACTTTCAGCTTCCTGGAGTCGTTTTACTTTCCTTTAAACGTTGGAGGAAGAGAAGCTGCAAAATGTTTCCACCTGCGAGAAACTGAGGAAAATGAAGAGATTGATGCTCCGGCCTCCTGCACTTTCATTGACCATAAGATTGAGCAATTTGACATTTTGAAAATAAATGGAAACACGGCAACTTTAAAAAAACTTGTTTTTTATGATGAGGTGGCTTTCATGGTCGTATCAAAATGGATTTATTTCCCAATTTAATTTAGTTTGTTTTCAAACTTTACTTAGAGTTTTTCTCCTATTGCATTAATAAGAGTCTGGAGAAAATAGAAACAATAAAAAACACAGGATAAGTTATTTTGCAAAGCTGCAATGGAAACACTTTATCTGCATCACAAGTCACATGATCAACAACCGGATGTTACTACTGGTGGAAACCATGAAGAAGAAGTCAACAGGAAGTAGTTGAAGGATGATGTCACTGCATGTTTGTTAAGGCTTATCATGTTAATAAACTTATTCAAATGTGATTTTAATTATGTTTCTTATTTAATGGAAAAACTGCAATTGCAAAAATTTTGACATTAGTGAAATATTGACAGTTTTGACATATTTGTAATGTTTTTCTTTCATTTTCCACAAAATCACAAATTTAAATGATGAATTACAGAGATGTCAGTCTTTTCTGCAGAAGAGTTTCAGCAGCAGTAGAAAAGTTCAACATCGCATCAAAAACGAGAAACTTTCTCCTTTTAAAACATAAAAAAAAATTGTCAGATTATGATTTCTTAAAAACTCCTCCCTCTTACTCTATCTCAACATCCTGCAAAGTGTTTGTAAAAACCAGGACATTTTTTTAGAAAGCAGTTGATCTCATTTCCTTATTTGTGCTAAAAGTTCAAGCATTCTGCAGACATTAGAGGAGATAAATATGCAGAGTTGTTTCTCTATTAGACTTTCCTGAATACGTGTCGTTCAGTTGACGTCCAGGTTACAGCAGCTTCCTTATATGGGCGCTTCCTGTCTGAGCGACGACTAATCCTGGAGAAACTCCCAGTGACTGAACGTGTCCGTCACTGATCCAACACTGAGAAGATTATTTTTTTATCATGTGAAATGCTGCAGAATTAAACAAACTTAAACAAAGATGTTTACATTTGCATATTAACCTGACAATAGTAACCCTTTACCTGCAAAGAAAAGGTTGATTGGAGGTTTAGTTACCAGGTAAGGTATTGACTCAACACAACTACTCCACAGAACCCCACTTTGGAGCAAACAGGCTGTTCATTTAAGAGCTAAGCTAAATACACTGCAAAAACACAAAGTCTTATTAAGTATTGTTTCATCTAGTTTCTAGTTCAGATATCATATTACACTAGAAATAAGACAAAACTAACTTACAAATAACTTTTCTGCAGAAAACAGCCGATTGTTTTAAGTAAATATTTCATTAATATTGATGAAAAATTACAAGTTTCACTGGCAGATTATTTCACTAAAAATATGGAAAAAATGTATTTTCAGTAAAATAATCAGCCAATGGAACTACAGTAATACCTTTTCATCAATGTTAAGAAATTATTAACGTAAAACAATCCTGCAGAAAAGTTACTTTTTAGTTAGTCTTGTCTTATTTCAGCAGGAACTAGATAAAACTACTTGGTGGTTTAGGTTTTGCAGTGCAGGATGAACTTTGCTTTGTGTCTCTTTTGTTCTTCTCAGCCTGAAGCACAGAAACGTCTCTGCAGCTGAACAATCAAAACATTTAGCTTTGATGTGCAGAAACATGAAGCGTCAGGAGTTTTTCTCTGAACATGCAGAACATTTTGAACCTTACACAAGATAACTGATGTCCTTCTGCTTTATCTCAGACCTTCAAACGTGTATTTGAACATCTCAGTGTAAACTGAAGCGGCGTGCAGCTGGGCGAGCAGAAAGCTTTCTGCTGCAGAGTAGGAAATCTCTGAACCCTCACCCATGTGGGTTTCTTAGAAATCCCTGAGCTGAGCCCCCCGTTCAGACCAAAGCACGCATAAACACTCTCTCTGCGCCATCCTGCAGCCCCACTGAAGGCTGAAGGAGCCGGGATTTATTCCAAACAGAACGCTTCGCTCCAAACGCTCACTTCTAGGAACCGAGTCTGAGGTTTGACTCTGGCGGCTGCAGAACAAGCCCAAATATCACAGACACTTTGTTTCTGGTTTTCCACAGATTTCAGGTGAATTGCAGCTTTAAACCTCAGGCTCTGTCCATTCATGGACTAAATGGAGTCGTTTTTACACTCAGCCTACCTGGTGACCAGCCTTATTTCTTACAAAACATGATTCATTTAAATTGACTTCATTTGCAGCACTGAGTTAGCACATCAGGTCTTTACTTTGTTGCACTTTCTCCAAGGAAAGGTGAAGTTGAAGTGAAGCCTGCTGCGGTTCGAATGTCGAGACCGCTCCAAATGGACTACAGCGCAGGGCATTCTGGGTAAATACAACCTAGATAAACATGTTAGCCTAGCGCTATCAAGAGATATGGCTCATGGTCTTTCACCACAGACGAAAGAGAAATCCTACAGAAATCTAACCCCACTAAATTTTGGTTTCCATTTCTTGAAGAAGGACGTTGCACTCAGTGTTTTCTTCTGTGGTTTTTGTGTTGTTTCCTTCAGTGGTTCTTGGTGCAGCGCCCCCACAGGCCAGGGGGGGAACAGGTTGCTCACATGGTCTGGTTGGTTTGACTCAGCAGAAAGAAAGAACCACAGCAGCTGGAGATGGAGCAACTTTGGTCTCCAGTGGAATCGAATCTACTGGACTATCAGGTGGGAAAACACTGTAAAACAGAAGCCGCTTGGAAGTAAAATATATACAGATCATATGGCAAGGCTCCATCTTATCCTATGATTACTAAAACAAACAAATTGAATTTCTTTCTTGATTTTAAATTTAAACAGAAACTCTCAGACTATAAAGTTCCCCTCCTGCAGATTTTACAAGGTTTTTTAGAGGTTTCTAGTTTAGTGAGACACCACTTTTCCTTTGATGTGTAACAACAAACACACCCTAGTTATTTTGGCTCTATCACACTGAAACGGCACGCTGCTGGAAACCTATCTGCTGCCTGCTAAAAAGCAGCTTTTTACTAATTTACTCTTAAGGTTTTAACATTGCTGATGTGGTAACTGTAGAAAAACATGTAACCTCATAAAATAAAAGTTTCTCCTTGGATAGAGTGACGCCTGACTTAGGCTGCATTCACACCGGCCCTGTTTAGTCTGCTTTAATCAAACTTCAGTCCGTTTTTCTAGAAAGAACAGTTCGTTTGGGTGGGTGTGAACGCCAGTCGACCAAAAGAGCTAATCTTTCTTCATGTTCATGGTATCAGTGAAATAATCTGCCCGGAATATTAAGGAATTATTTACTCAAAATAAGCTCATGTATCTTGCTTCGAAGTTATTGTAACTTAGTTTTGTCTTTTTTAGTTTTGTCTAAGATATTTCCACTACAAACTAGAGTAAAATTACTTAGTAAGGTTTTGTATATTCACTGTGTTTGTTTAGAGTGTGAAAGAAAACCACAAATGTAACAAATGTTGCAGCTTTGGTCTCCAATCAGACTTTAGCATCGCTCATGTAGGAATGTTGCCACGGTAACAGCAACAACTGTAGTAAAACAGGCAGTTTCAGCTTTTCCAAGCTCAGCAAATAAAAGGTCCTTGTTAGATAGCCTGAGTGTGACGCCTGTCTCAAAGGTTTTCTGACCTAAAAATAGAAAATCAGGAAAAAACCTGAACTTTGCAGAAAACATCAGTGAAACTCAGAGTAGAGTAGCCAGAAATTATACTCAAGTAAGAGTAGCACTACTTCAAGAAAAAAGTAGCCATCCAAAAAGTAAGTGTAAAAAGTATTTGGTAAAAAGTCTAGTCTAGTACTGAGTAACTGATCAAATTATCAATCATTTAATATTTAAAAATTACATCACCAGACAGATCAAAATACAAAGAGAAGGTGAAAGGATCAAAATGACAATAATTCATATAAGTAACAGAAAATAACAAAATCAGACAAAAGAAAATTTAGATTTTTAAGATGAAACTTATGAAACTTTAACAAAAACTGCAGGTCTGTGTCTGGTGAATTTTTCTTCTTCATTCAGTGGGTAAAGAATCCAGAAATTTTACTCAAGTGAGAGAGATACTTCATAAAAAAATTACTTAAGTAAAAGTAAAACGTACAGTAGAAGAAATACTCTGAAAATACTCAAAAGGTTACTCCAGTAAATGTAATGGAGTAAAATGTAACTAGTTACTAACTCTGCAGGACCGAACTTCTGCTGTTCTGGTGTTTTTAACACAGGCACCGTTAGGTCAGCCGTCTGATTAGCGGGTCCTCTGTGGGGCGGCGTTGCCTAGCAACGGGCCTCCCTCCACCCCGGTTTGTTTTCGGAGGGAAATGGCGCCGCTGCTGACCCGGGATCGGCCCGGCGGGATAAAGGGCGGCTCTGTGGGGGCGTCGCTGCGCTCAACGGCCTCATTGAGCGCCGAGGCACTGAGCCCAACATGGAGGAGGCGTCATGTGATCCCCGAACATGCGTGTTGCCCTGTGAACACTGAGCCGAGTGTTACAGTAACCAGGCTAATGGGCCGCAGTCACATGGTTCCGTGACTCGGACAGACACAAGACTCCGTCTTTGTTCCCGTGGTTATGATGTTAAAGCCAACTGGTTTTTGGCTTTACTTTTATCTGAAAGGTCACAGCGTGACAGCCACTCACCTCAGGTCATAAACACACAGCAGGGGTGTCCAAAGTGAGGCCCGTGGGCCATTTGAAGCCCTTGGATTGATTTTGTGCGGCCCCCAACTGTAACTCAAAAATGATACAAATTTTTCCTGTAGATGCAGAAGGAGACTTTTAATTTGTAGTTTTCTTATAATGGAAATGTAAAGTAGAACATAAAGTATTTTATAGCAAGCTTTAACAAAAGGTAAAACCATGTTTATTCAGAGACTTTTACTGAAAACATGCACCAGAACTGTCTTAAAAATAGAAAACATTTTGGAAGAAAGTGACCCAAATTCTGTTCTTATTACTGAAAATAAATGATCCAAAAACAAACTGGAAACTAGCTGCTATTCTTCAATACAGTACAAAAGTCTACAATAGCAGGTTAGGGCTGTTGTAGCCATAAATAGCTGCCTCTGAACTTAAAATACTTCAAATTAAATCATGATGAACATCTTCTCACATTGATCAGTCACTCCAGAATTTTGAGATTGTTTTTACAATCAGAATCACAGTTTTTGTGGTGCGAATTTAGAAATATTTGCAAAGAATTTTGTTATATTTGTGCTTATGTGTATCAGGGCCATTGTAGATAGAAGAAAATGAGAAAATTACCTAAAAAAAAATTGCTTGAAAAAAAGAAGGAAATTTTGAGATTTGTCTGAAATTTCTAGAAAAAACTCAGAAATGTTTAGATTAATCTCAGAAATATTCTAGATAAAAAGTGAAATAACTTTTGATTTTCAAAACTCAGACATTTCCAAGTTTTTTCTGGAAAAGTTCTGAAATTAACTCTTTTTTTTTCAAGCAAATGTGAAACTTTTCATACTCAGAAGGTTCCTTGTCTTTTCCAGGAAGTTATTAAGATTAATTTTAAAATTTCTGAGTTTTTTGGCATAAACTAGCTCTTTTTGTCTATTTATAATGGCCCTACAACATTTGGAGCAGACGGTATTAAAATAAGCTAGTAAAGGTTTTCTGTAAATATCACTAACCCAACATGATAAGTCACTTGGTGAAACATTTGATACCAAGAAAAGTAAATTTCTTCGTGTTTGAACTGGAAGAACGCCATTTCTTCCAGTTCTGCTACTTTTGAATCAAATCTCGTTTCTAATTTTTCTTCACTTTAAGTGTGAAAATATTCAGACTTCGTTGTGTTTTACTGGGATTTTTGCTGATAGACCAAGTAGTTCATCATTTTGACGTTGAAGCCAAACGATACAGATAAAGTTTTATAAATAAACATCTGAAAAGTGTGGCAAACATTTTATTTTCACCCCCATAAAGTGAAAATAATCTGCAGAAGCAGCTTGAGCTGAAGATGCAGATGTAAATCTTTTGGTTTTGTCCCCCACAGCATGATGCAGCCACCACCATGCTTTACTGTGTGATGTAGCTTTCCTCCAGTTTCCCTTCAGGGACGTCGATCTGCTCTTTTTACAGATAAATAATTTCCTTGTTTCAAATCAGAAAGACTCTCCTGCTGAGGTTTCAGGTCGTTCATTTGCCCACGTTGGTCAGTGAACAGAAACTTGTTTTCTCCTTCCTGTAAACATGCAGGGCGACTTTAATCAGACTGAAACTGCGAGGCGTTTCCAGGATCTGAGCCGTAAACTCGGTTCTGTCACACTGAAAACAAACTGTCAGAATGAAATCAGGGTGTTTTCTCATGTGAATGGGTCTTTTGAAGTCATGTGACTGGACCTTCAGCGGGGCGAATGTTCAGATGACCCACTCTGCAAACGGGACACGGCGCTGACATGACGCAACGCATGTGATTGGTTAGTCACGGAGTCACATGCAGCCTCATCAGTCCTGGTCTGTGTTTGCGTGTGTGTGTGTGTGTGTGTGTGTGTGTGTGAGCAGACAAAGGATTGTCTGAACCAATCAGCCCTGCAGCTGTTTTCAACTCCTGCGCTAAAAATGGAAACAAACTGGATGCAAATTAGGCAACAAGTGACAAAATAACTAATGAATGTTCTCTTAGACTGGAAAACAACCCAAACTATACTGAAGTATGAGTAGTACTACTTCAACATATTGTTACTCAAGTAAAAGTAAAAAGTATTTGGTAAAAGGTTTACTGAGAAACTGATCAAATTATCAATTAATATTTAAAAATGACATAATCAGATGGACCAAAATATAAAGTTACATGGACATGTTGGTATTTTAAGAAAAAGTGACAATAATTCATATAAGAACCAAAAGAATAATAAAATCAGGCAAAAGAAAATTTTGCTGAATCAGCTTCTTTCAATAAAAAACCAAAACAAAAGATGTTTCATATGAGATGTTTTTATTTTCAACCAAGTGAAGCAAAATCTGCTGGAGAAGAACAAACCAAACCTTAACAGCAAAATGTGGAAAGTTTCTGTTCAGTTTTACTCTAATTACATCTCAATACTTTACTCCGGTTAACTATTAATCGGTTAATAAATTAGATGATGAATATTTCAATAATCAGTGAATTAATAATTAATTAATTAATCTCGATTAATAATCTGGTTAATCATTTCAGCCTTTGGTCTGATTTTTGGGTCCAGTTTGTATTCGACTATGAAAAAACACAAAAGCTGAGATTTAGCTAGTTTCAACCATTTCCAGTGTAATTTTATTTTTCTGTTTAAAATCTCATTTCTTGGTAGCATTTTTTTAGGAACTGTAACTTTAAGAAGTGCGGACCGGTCCGTAAACTGGAACCAGAAAGTTGAGCGAGACGACTCTCTTTAAACTGATCCTAACGAGCGCTTTAATTAACCTCAGTGTGTGTGTGTGTGTGTGTGAGTGTTTAATCTACACTCATTCATCAAAAACGTACCAGGTTAGGTTTGTCCGTAACCATGGCAACAAGGTGGCGCAGAAAACGGAAAGGAGTAAAACCAGCAGCTCTTTTCGTCATGATTCAGCGACAAACAGCCAGAAATACAGCCAGGAATTTCACCGGTGCTCAGAGGCAGCGACACACACACGCACACACACACACACACACACACACACACACACACACACACACACACACACACACACTGCAATGACTGTGAAAATCAAATCAAAGATAATTTGTGAAGTGATTTATGAGAGAAGATGTGATTTAAATTGTTGCAGTGTGTGAGATGGTGCAGCGGCAGAGTTTAATGAGGAAGAAGAACCGATTCACTTCCCTCTGTTTCACTGACGGGTTCAGAACTTCTGGTTCTGCACAGATCTAAAATAATTTGTCTCAAATCGGAGAAGCTTGTCTTAGAAAAGAGGAATCTGAACTGCGACAAAAACACAACGTCACTTCAAACAAAGTCTGTAACAAGAAATACATGAAATTGGCATAAATAATTTAGCTAATCACTGTTGTCTTTGGCTTTTCCTGTCAAAACTAAATCAGAAATAAAATAAGTGTTTTTGTCCAGTTTTAAAACCTAAATATAAAAATGTTTGATTTTTGCTTGCAAAATAATCTTTTAATATGTAATGAAACAGAAGAAGAAGAATCTAAAGAAAAATGACTCAAAGATGTCGGTTTGCAAATGAGCACAAAACCTTTGATATTCAGCTCATGTTAAAAAAATCTATTTAGTAATTGTGGTTTTTCCATTAATAAGAAACAATTAAAATCCCATTTCTCCGATAAGGAGTCAGAAATTATGGCCTGATGTTAATAATCTTATTTCAGCCTGAATTGGAGAAACAAGATGCTAATATCTGAGACTTGCTCTTTCCCACATGGAGCACAAAGTCAAAATAAAGCTTTACTTTGCTTTTACCATTTTAATTAATGAAAGACAAAAACAAACATGAATGTAGCATTTTCTTTTTTTTGCAGTCTGAATTTTTCTTATTTAGATTTGAAACAAAAAAATTCTGATTACGTGAAAAACCAAAGAACGAATCAACAGATTTGTTTTACGTGTTTTCCACGACAGCTTGGAAAATTACCTCCCAACCCTTTTCATATTAATGATGTTATTGTCGCGTGTGTGTGTGTGTGTGTGTGTGACCAAAATGCCAAACAACCATAGGTAGCGACTGAAGTTGAAAAATAATAATAATAAATGATAAACAAAACTTACAGTAAACAATCTGGGTCGTAAACATGAAGAGAAACGAAGCGTGAAAGCTGATTGGCTAACAGGTTGCAGCTGTGAGGAGTTTTAAACAAACAGGAAATACGAAAACCAAACAAAAACGAAGCACAAGAAATAAATAAATAATAAACTAACAGACTGAACAGAAATATGACAACAGAAAAACAAATGTCATCACATTCATGATGTCTGAGACTTCAGTCAGAGGCGTCTTCAAATTCACTGTAACAGACTGCTACAGGAGATTCTTTCTGCCCACGGCCATCAGCAACTCTGAGTTACAACATTTAGTTTCCCTTTGAGATCAATAAAGTGGTTCTGAATTTGGATTCAAACAACCAACAATCCTGACAGGTACTGCTGCTTTCTGTCCTTCTTGTTGTTAACACACACACACGCACACACACACACACACACACACCCCCACACACACACATACACACACACCCACGGACACACACACACACACCAAGAAGAGCTGTAAACCTCCAAAAGGTCTGCTTTTATCGCCGTGGTAACGCTGATAACTATGCGTAACCACGGCGAGCTCGTTAGCTGTAGCTCAATCAGTTCACGAGCTACATTTAATCAGAAGCACCTGGCTGCTAATTTTCTATTCAAACTCAGGGAAATAAAAAGGAATAAAATCAATCAATTAAAGTGGTCAGGTTATTTTATTTTTTATTTTTTGAGGAAAACAATGTTTACTGAAGATCCAAAACCTAAAACAGATTTTGCACTGAAAGATGAACAAATTTATTCAGAGTACAAAACAGGGTTTGTGTCTTTCTTTCAAATTACTTGCTACATTTAGCTGAGTTTAATAAATTAAATAAAGTAATTGTCAGTAAAAGTCGTTCTTATTATAAAAGGAAAGATAAAAGGTTTCCATCTGAATCTACCATCTGTGCTGGATGGGTGAAATTCGGATCATTCTTCAGTTACAGTTGGGGCTGCACAAAATCAGTCCAAGGGCCACAAATGGCCCCCGGGCCACAGTTTGGACTGCAGGTGTCCTAAATCCTCTGGAAGCATCAAAATTAAAGTTAAATTTTTTTTCTTCATATTTGTATGTTTTCACTACATATTTAATAAGCTTTGTCTTCCTCTCCTTTGAACTGCATATGAAAGTTTTGGTTTTTATGCTTCGTATCTTTTCTGTTTTCTTTAATTCTTGTGACATTTTAACAAATTAAATCTAAATTTCACTTTATTGACAGAGTTGGGTAATAATTAGTTACATTTACACAATTATATTTACTTGAGTAACTTTTTTGAAAAAAATCTGTCTTTACGAGTGTTTTTAGCACGCTCTACCTTTTAGTTTTTGTCTTTAAAATAACAGATTTGTCACTTAGTTTTACATTTTGGTCCATATAATGATGTAATTTTTAAATATTAAATGATTGATATTTGATCAGTTACTCGGTCCGTGAGTGGAGTTTTTACTGAATACCTTTTTACTCTTAATGAGTAATTCCTTGGACGTTTACTTTTTACTTTCACTTTACTGAAAACATGTTAAATTGGTGCTACTCTTAATTGAGTGTAACTTTTGCGTACCGCCTCTGTTAATGATTATGTTCATGTTGCTTCAGGTTAGCATCGTTTTCATCAGTGACTCACAGAGGCTTTTGGAGTTTCCTAACCTTTGACCTTTAGCAGTTCGACCTAAATGCCACCTTCCAGGTTTCTCCCTGCCAGCCTCGGCAGCTGAAGCATCCGTGACTCAGCCGGTCTGAATGTCTTCACGCCCCGCTGTTAGCATGTTAGCTCAGGCTAAGCTAGTGTTTTTAGCGGAACAGACGTTGGTGTCTATTTTTAGCTCGCCGGGGTCAGCGCCATGTTGTTATTCTGCGCAGCTGTTGCTCCAAGTGCAAGACATGACATACTTCTGCTGGGTGGTAACAAAAACACACAGAGGCAGAAAAATGGGCAAAAGTTTTAGAGCAGGCTTCATTATTAACACAAAGTCCCAACTTTTAAGCTGTAAAATGTGGTTCTTCCTTTACAGTGTTCAGTGTTTAGACATTTAAACTTTTTGTTTCTGGAAAGAATATGGTAGAGAGAGACCTAACTGGGTTATAAAGTGGTTTGATTATAATCTATCATTATATGAACAAAACAAATTTACGCGATTTCTGGAAATACAATAATGTAAAGTTGCTTATAAATGGAGTTGAAATCTATGGCAGAGTATTAGGACCATATAAGAAAAAAAAGATAAAACAAAGAAATTTCAAGAATAAAGTCATAGTATTATCAGAATAAAGTCAAAGTAATATCAGAATAAAGTCATAATATTATGAGAATAAAGTCATAGTATAACTACTTTTATACTATGACTTTTTTCTCAAATTATTTAGAATTTATTCTATTAATACTATGACTTTATTCTTTTCATATGATTTTATTCTTGTAATAATGCGGTTAGTTAATACTTTGGGATGTTTGGTTTGAGCAGCAGCTCTGCTGAAGATGAAGCCTGTTGTGAAACCAGGTGAGCGGCGCCGGTAGCCCAGGTGTCTGTAAACGCCTCCGCAGGTGTGATGACCTCACAGGGCCGTAGGTGTGACAGCAGCAGAAGGCGGGTGACGGTCGGGTTTGTTTGGTGTGTGGAAACGTTTGTGATGATCCTCATGATTCTGACCTTCCAGAAACCAGCAGAACCTCCTGATCCGGGTCCTGCAGGCCTGCGGGGAAACGTCGGGCTGCAGAGCGAGCTCTGTGTTCAGATATGCAGAAAAATGTCTAAACTATAAAACCCCAACGCTCATCTGATGTTTTAACTTCCCAATTTTCTTCCATCTGCTTCTTATTAAAACCAAACTGTCGGTTTCACAGACACCCACACCCTGGGATTTCCATGCAAATACATGCAAACGTGGGTCTTTCTCTGGATCGCCTGGTTATGGAGAGGGAAATCACCAGGGAATCTCTGGGGTCAAAGGGCACAACATGGAATCCTGTCAGTTTTACACAAGCAAACAAAACCTGAAGTCAACCAGGAAGTTGTTTCTGTTTTTCTCCACTCTGTCAATCTGCGTGTCTTTGAGCAACATTTGGTTACGTCAACCTCACCGGGTCTGACAACAGCAGCTGAAAGGCGATTATGCAAAATTCACATTTTACATTCATATTTAAGCTCATTTTTTAATTGTCTGGAAAGCCTTCCAAATGTTAACGTCACAACTTAGCAGGCACTGCCCCGTTACCTAGCAACCCCAGCAGAGTTTCACTTGTTACCTAGCAACCAATATGTTTGGTCAGCTGGTTTTCATGCTGTCTGTGCTGTGCAATGGCTGCTGGAAGAGACAAGAGTTTTGTTGTTGACATTCAGAAACCACTTGCTGCATTTTTGTTGGCTGTGCAGGAGCGTCCACTTCTGCTTTTCAAAGATGTGCTTTTGAATAATTGTGCATCGTTTTGCAGTCATTTCCATGTACAAGTATAAACGTTGAGGTGGGGGGGGGGGGGGGGGGGGCAACAGCAGCTTACCAGCATTTAAAGTGACAGAGACCCTAAACAGACTGAAATCTCATTATTTTGTGCAAGAAATACAAAGAGCATGTTTTGTATAGGCCACAGATCTTTCCTAATCTGTTTAAGGAAGGAAATGCAAAATAGTTTTTTCAGCAATAGTGGAATGTTGACAAAGTTTTGTGTGCATTTGTAATAGAAATGTTTGTTTCAGCTGGTTCGACCTTAAAATTGTGCAAATTGAAAATTCAAAAACAAATTTGCTGAATGGAAATTTACCAATGTTGAAAAAAAACAACACTTTTTTGATATAAAGTTTTTGCAGTGCAGTGGTGTGATTATTCAGCTGTATCAAAATTTATTTATTTTGCAAAACTGCAATGGAAACACAAATGAGTTACATGATCAACAACTGGACATTACTACTGTAGGAAACGACAAAGAAGATGACAGGAAGTGGTCGGAAGATGTTTTATAATGAACAAACTTATTCAGATGTGATTAGAATTTTGTTTCTTTAATGAAGTTGTGTTTTTTAGACAACAGTGGAATATTGAAACAGAGGAGTGGTTCTGAATGCAGGTGGGACTAAAACAATGCTGGGAAGGTTCAGAACATTTTTTCAGACCGAAATGATTCAGCGATGCAGTCAGCCATTGTCTCCCTGGAGGCGTTTGGACTTTTGTCCTGTTTGTCCTGCAGAGAGCGGACCGTAAAGACATGAAGGAGGACAGGAAGTGTCCTCTGTTTCCAGGACAAAGCCTATTGTGTGAGCTGATTCCATGTGAGGAAGGCTGCGACCGAGGTCGTCTGCCTTCGCGGCGGGACAACAATAAACGTCTGGATGGAGTTTGAGGAAAGATCGTGGAGCTCGGTTCTGACCCGGACAAAGACAGGAAGACATTATGAGATGAGACAGACGTTTGGTGTCTCACAGGCTTCAGAAACTGGACTTTAGAAAGTCTGAAACGTCTGAATCGTTTCTCCGACATAATTAAAAAAGCATTTGAGATGTTAAATGTGGAGTTTGATTGTTTTTAGTGTCTGTCTTCTTAAAGACACGGATCACTTTTTCTTTTTCCAGGAAGCAGCCGAAGCACTAACCTCTGGATCTGACGTCATCATGGAGGAAAACGACTTTCATCAGAAACTGCAGCTGTTTCTGCAGAAACACAAATTTATCAGATGGTTCAGTTCACACCAGGTTTCCTTCACTGAGGTTTCCTTACTTCCCTTTAAGTTTATTGGTGCAGCACATTTCAGGAACAAAACGATTAAAGTGCTTCATGGAAAGACATCAAAGCGTCACCAACTGAAACCAGAAACAAGCATCATATTTATCATCAGCACAGCAAATATGTTGGTCAATGTTTTATTTATTATGGTTAAAAAACAACTTTGAAAAATGTTAATTTACTGTAAACAAAATCAGAGTTTCATCAATTTTCTGGAAGTTTGTTCCAGATTTGTGGTGCATAGAAACTGAATGCTGTTTGGTTCTGGTCCTGGGGATGCAGAGCAGACCAGAACCAGAACCAGAACCATAGTTCTGAATGGCATACTGGAGCAAAAAAAAGTAAACTTTCTAAAAAAATGTTTTTTTAAAAACTCAGAAAATTTCAGATTTTAGAAAATTTCTAGAAGAAACAAGGAAATTTATCAGTTTGAAAAGTCTAAATTTTGCTAGAAAATAACTATTTTCATTTAACTGGAGTAACGTTTCAGAACAAAATAAACTTTTAGCCATATTTTTACTTTGCTGTACCTTTTATTCTTACTGGAGTAAAAGTTTTTATTTTCCCACTGGATGAAAAAAACATCCAGTTTTTGTTAAAATTTATGCTGAAAGAAACTGATCCAGAAATTATTTTATGGTGTAATTATGTTATTTATATGAATTACTTTCATACCAAACTTTCCTTACATTTTGATAGACGACGTTTTAACAACCAAGGTTGTACCTGAGTAAACTTTTATACTCTTGCGTAATTTCTTGTATCTTTTACTTTTTTCTTCTAGTTGAGTAAAATACGTTGAAGTAGTGCTGCTCTCACTCAGTAACATGTTTGTCTGCCTCTGACTAAACCATAAGCTAATCTTTGGTTTGTTTTTAACCTCTTGAAACGTTCAGATGAAATATCGCTGAGGAAATTTCGTTCATTTAGTTCAGTGTTTCTGTTGGCAGCAGATGGTAAGACGAGTGAAAGGCTGAAAAACAAAAGCAGCGTTTGCTTCTTCCTCAGAGCTGCAGAGAAATGCGTCTCCAGCACAAACACGCTGCAGAGTCCGTTCTGCAAGCTGTCGTCAGCACGCCGACGCTGCCTGCTTGATTAAAAACACATGATTGCTTCCTAATTGGGCCCCCAAACTCCTCGGCCCCCATCAGGGTCAGCTGGTCCTCGGTGGACCAGCTGCCGCCCGTCTGCAAATCCCTGCAGACGCAGACAGAAACAGCAGCAGTGACGCTTCCCAAGGGAACAAAAACAGCATCATGTTCACTTATATCCACCAAACACAAAATCTCAAAGTGAAAAACTGCAGCTGCATTAATATTTTAGTTAAACTAAAAACACGCCTTCAAAAACATTTATAGTTTAAGCTTAAAAATTAACTATCACATGATAGTTTTTCATTTTAAAGGGGCAATATGTGCTTTTTAGTCACATAGTACCAATTTCATGTCTCATTTTTGCACAAATAGACAAAAAATACAGTTTTATTCTATTATTTTGACTGTAGTTTCCTATTTTGATGTCTGTTTTTTTTCATTTTTAACTTATTTTAGCCACTTTGGTTTTGTTTCTGCAGTTACACGCCATCCCATCAGAGCGTTTCAAACAGGTTCAGGGTTTTGATGGGACGTTATGAGAGATGTAGGGAAACAAACTGAAAAAGGTAAAATGCAATGCAAACATGTGATTGACTCAAACTTTAAAACATACAAAAAAAGCAACAGAAAAATCACTGAAAATAAAAGAAAAACATACAATCAATTAAACAAATCGATGCAACCAAAAGGGAAAATGTTACGAAAAGCAAAAAATATGAAACTCTCCACAAAACTGAAATCCTCCAGACCACTGGGGGGGTGTGTGGAGTCGCTAAAACTACCAATGTAAATATGCTGCTGTTGCATAATATTGTAAAAAGTATAACTTAGCATTTCTTTCTTCCTCCAACTTTCTTCTGGACGTCCCATTAAATTGCCTTTTCTCACGTTTTGGTCCCATTTGTTCGACGCCCCCTGGTGGTCTGGAGGACTTCTGCTTTGTGCTGCGAGTTTGCAGCATTTTATACTGACATTTGTTTGGAAACAATGTAATAAATTTATAATTTTAATGTTCATCCTACATGTTCACTATTTGGTTGGAAAATTGGTGATTAATGTAATTATATTTGGCAAATTTCATTTTCACAAATGCTAATTTTCATCATCTTCGCACTTTTATTTTACAGTTTTGATTAAGGAAATTGAGCTATTTTCATTCACTATTTCCAAGAGATTAACGTATAAGACTGAATATTTTATTTATTATAATGTCTGCTTCCTGTTTGTCGTAAGGCCTGGCGTGTTTTATTTCACGTTCTGTGTTCTGCTTCTCGTTTTTCTTTGTATGAGTCAACAGAAGTGTTTTCTCAAAATGTGTGTTTTTCTGTTGCATTTGTTTTGTTTGTTTGGGTTTTGTATCAACAAGCAGCATTAAAACTTTCAGATTTTCCAGTGTAAAAGCAAGAAGCTGTAAGGAACGCTGTGTTTCTGTTTAATTGAAGTAAACTTCTTGTTTTTTTCCAGCATCTTGTGCCACACCCAGAGTCCGCCATCCGTTTTCTGCAGTTGCAGATCCAGTTTCCGTCTTAAATTAGTTGTATAACTCTGCTACTGATAAACTGCTCAGAACACCGAGTGCCTGAGCAGAGACGTGACGTGCCGGCGCTTGTGGCTCCCGCAGGCCATAATCAGGAGACATTAAACAACTGTGGGCTTCTTTCTGAAATCGTGATTTAAGTTGTAGACAAAGGAAAAACAAAGGAGATTTTCTCACTGGAAACAGTGCAAAGCCTCTTTTATCAGCCTGACAGGGGATGAGTTTACAGTTACTAATTTATGCGTGCAGGATGAATTTTAGATCATTTGGATAAACCTCAAACTTTCCCCAAAACGAGCAGCTTTGAGTCAGATTTCATCAGGCAGTTAAACATGTTCCTGGGTTTAAATGGGAGATTTCAGGCTGAAAAAGCTCCTGAAAACCAAGGGAAGGAGTTACGATGGACTTGGAGAATCTGAACAAATAGGAAATCAATGCGGCACAGAAGTATAAGAGGATGGTGCAGGAAATGCTGCAAATTTAAATTATGCAAATAAATGCACTTAAAAGCGCCTCTTTTGAAAAAACTCTACATTTTTGAGTAAAAGTTTCTGCAGTAAAAAGGTTTTTTTGGCATCACACAAGTCACATGGTCAACAGCCGGATGTTACTACTCAAGGAAACGCAGAAGAAGACGACAGGAAGTGGTAGGAGGACGACGGATTGTTTTTGTTTCTAGGGATACTGTGCAGCTGAATCCATCACAGCATCGCAGCTCAAAGAAACATTCGCTTCATTCCAACATGATTCATCTCCATTTAGCCGTTTAGCCTGCGGAAATAAAACAGGAAGTAGCTGATTTTAGGTAACACTCTAATCATTACATTCTTCATTCAAAAGTTTTTCTCTTTCCAAATCAAAACAAAGAAATTCCAACAAAAATGCATCTGCTCTTCTGTTGCAGCTTCCAGCATTTGGTCAACATAAGAAGCATGTGGTTGCCACGGTTACGGTCAGCCTCATCGTAAACATGGGAACATGGTTTTCATTCTGGATTTGTGTTGAACATTTTTAGGCTTTTAACGCTGCAGTGAGTTTAGAGACTAATGGATCAGTTAAGACTGAACAGATTTAACTTGCAGGAATGTTTCCAGATTTAAGCTCAAGTCATTTTTTAGGATCTGAGTTTCATTTGTTTGTGTTTCTTTGTTTTTCCACTACAGGTCATTTCATTCACATTTATTCCTTTGTACGTTTAGTTTCTAATCTTCTGTTATTTAGATTTGATGGTTTGTCTCTCTTCATCAGTTCCTCCAGCCTGCTGGGTTTTGTTTCCTCCCACAGGTGTTCCCCATCACCTGACTGCCTCACCGGCAGCCAATCACAATCACATCACCCACCTCCACCCCGGTAGTTCTCTCTTGTGCTTCATTAGACGCACAATATGATACCATCCATTCCCATTCCTGTTTCTCCTGTAAGTTCTCAGTTATTGTTTATTAAAGAAACACACTATGATCATCCTAATCTCCTGTTTTCACTTTGGTTCTGCCTTAAACCTGTAAAACTAAACAGAATTTAAATTTTTAAAGATGTTCGGGAGACAAAACGATTATCACTGAGTGAATATCATTGAATTAAAGAGCTATAAAAATCCTAAAGCTGGTTGGATGTGTAACCTTTATGTACATGAACAGATTTATATCATCTGCATAAAAATAAAAATGCATAATAACAACAATAAGAAGAGACGTGTTCCTACAGAACAAAAGGAGGCCGAGGACTGAACCTGGAGGAACACCACAGATAATTACTAGTTTTTACACCACAAAGCTATTAAACAGGTTTAAACGTTGGCCGTTTACCAACTGATATGAATGGAGAGGATTTCATGATGATTATTTAACGCCTCAAATAGGAAAAGAACAAGTCGGGTTTCAGTGGAAGCCTCAGCATCTGTTTCCATTAGAAATGAATCTATAAAAGAAAAACAACTCTTTCCATTAAATAAAACACACAACTGAAATCACATGTGAATATGTTTGTTCACGAAATAAATAATTAAAAAACACGCAGTGCCATCGTCCTCCAAACCACTTCCTGTTGTCTACTTCTTCATTATTTCCACCAGTAATAACATCCTGTTGCTGGTTATGTGACTCTATGATGCAAAAAGGTGTTTTCATTGCAGTTTTACAAAAAAAAACAATAACCTTTTGGATGAAAAAGTGAGTTTTAAGTTAAATCCGCAAATTTATTTACAAAATGTCAAATTGAAACTTTTTGTTATCAATGTAAACGCATCTATTGACATTAAAAGTTTGTTGTTGGTCTCCAGTTTGAGACCCCTGACCTACAACAAACTCGAGGGCCGCAGTCCTGCAGTCTTTAGATGAGCCACAGATACAAAACACTGGAATGAAACGGCTTCATTCCTCCTCCTGGTGTAGATCAGGTAGATCTCTGAGCCTTAATGACCTAATTATTCTGTTCAGGTGCAGCAGCAGAGGCTCATCTACACGTTGCAGGACAGCGGGCCCCCAGGACTGGAGTTTGAGACCCCTGTTGTAGGTGAAGATCTGCAGTAAAATTCTCTTGTATAACTTTTATTTAGCAGTTGGTTCAATTCAAACGTGTTTACTGACATAAACACTCTGCAGCTACGTGGAAATAGGATGAAAACGTCGTCTAGTTTCAGCTTGAACGTTTTACGTCTTCTGACCTGAGAATTACCAAATCAGTGCAGACTGTTTATTATTAGTCGGAGCGCTGAGGCCCGCAGGGTCACATGTTTTGGCTGCGACTCTGATCTCATGTAAGAGGTGAGAGCGGCTTTGCCCTGCTGCAGTGATGCAACAGGAATACGCAGGGAAAACGCTCAGCGCCGCGGAAAACTGTTGTTTTTCCAAAGAGAAAGGAAAAGGGCAGCGCCGAGCTGCAGGGAGGGACAGAAAGCAACGGACAGAAAATAACGGACAGCCGAGAGCGAGGCGGGAAAAATCACAGACCGAGTGGGAGTGGGTTTCATTTTAACGGCTCCGAATACCAAGGAGGGCGGAGGGCTTCTGAGGAAAACTCCTGCTCTGATGCAACGCCCTGCAAGGCTCCTGACTGGGATGTGACAGCATTTTAGAAAAACAAGCAATAAAAAAGGTGGCATAAACTCTAAAGCAGACATGCAATAGTAAATACCCACTTTGGTTTTTTTTTTGCAGTTGTCTTTTAGGTATATGCTGTCAATTATAGATCAGAAATAAGAAACATTCAATTTTTCAGTTTTTCTTTTGTTAAGGCAAACATCTAAAACTGTTTCAGACCTGTAATTATAGGTTTGTCTAATTTTACTCATTAAGATATTCCAAGTTTAATGTATTGCTGAGTAGGTCAAAACAAAAAACATCACAATTAAATTAATTTTCTTACTTGGAATATATATATATATATATATATAAAACCTTTGCCAATTTCAACTGGACACAGTGGTGGGGACAGCTAATTAAAAAGCTAACTGTGCTAACCCTGAAGCACTAATCATAAATGTTTGTTCTGCTAACGCTAAGGCGCTACACCAGCAGGTTATTTAGTGAAGCTAACGCTAAAGCTTGTTCTCTACTGTTCATGTTTTATTTTGTTCCTGTATGTTTCTTCTTTGTAATGATAAGAAAAAAAGGAGTGAGCAAGCGAGGACAGGAAACAGGACTCGAGTCTTCAACCCCTTCAAAATAAGAGCATACACATGTCTAAATACTTGAATTCTTAACAGGCGGTAACCCAGTGGTTCCCAAAGATCTTCTGGGCCCCCCTATGGACTACAATAAAATCCCCCCCAAAGAAAAATCAACTGGGCTCATCATTTATTTCACACTTCAGGTTGCAACAAAACAAACCACTTTTGTTTAACTGTTTTTCTTGTTTTTTTTTTCATTCATCCAAACCGCTTCCTGCGCCCCCCCCTGCAATGGCACTGCGCCTCCTCTAGAGGGCGCGCCCCACAGTTTGGGAACCACTGCAGTAACCAAAACTTCAACTCAGATGTTGAACTTTATTCAACTGAAAGTTTACAAAACAACCAAGTAAATACATGATTTATAATTCATCCAGAAATAATTCAGGTTAAGCTAAGTGTGCTAAACGTTTTCAAAATTAGTAAAAATGCTAAAGTGCTTGCGACAGACTGGCGACCTGTCCAGGGTGTACCCCGCCTCTCGCCCGGAACGTAGCTGGAGATGGGCACCAGCAACCCTCCCGACCCCATTAGGGACAAGGGTGAACAGAAAATGGATGGATGGATGGATGCTAAAGTGCTATACGAAAAATTAGCAGAGGTTTGCTAATGCTCTAGATAAAAACACCCACTAGTTTGGGGATTTATATCTACGTAAGTTGACTTTAATTAACAAAAAATATCAAAACATTGTCGTTATTTTTAAATATTTAAGTAGTTTAGTAAAGAATGAGGAAGTGAAGCAACTTTAGTGTTAAAACCTTTGAATGCAGTCAATTCTCCGTTCGGTCTGACAGGATTTTGTTTTGCGTCAAACTGTGAAGAACGTAAACTTTGTCCTAAATAAGTTTCATACTGGCAGGCAGGACAGCTAACAGCCAGGGAGGCGGCTCTTCCTGCTGGACGCCAGCGGGTCGTCCTGTGCGCTCCGGAATCCTGCCTGACATGCGGCGGCGGCGGCGGCGGCGGCTTTCCAGGACGACCCGTCCTCAGGTTCGAGTTTCAGCACAACATGGAAAGCGGAGAAAAGGTCACTGTGGGTGTCTGACCTTTCAGGCTCAGGCGGTTTGTGTTGCCGGGTTGGCGTGGCCTGCAGCCAGGTGACGTCCTGTTCCTGCTGCTCATGTTATTGTTGTGAATGTACCTGAGTGAATATATTTATGGTGAGGATCATAAATCTGTTTGCACACACACTCCTAGGAACACAAAACAAGCTGCAGCGAGGTAAATCATTAAATGCTGGTACTGAGGGCCAGCAGAACTAAGAGCTGTTATTGTTTTTACAGAAATGGCTTTCAGAACGAACCGAATCAAAAGATAAATTTAACTTATTATTCAGGCATAAAAAGTTTTCACAGACTAAAAATGCCTTAAAAACCTGTACAAATACTAAAAACCACTAAGAAAAGTAAAAATATTACTGAAGTCTGCTTCAGGTTTACATACTGGCTGCTTAGATTAGAGAACAGAAACAGAATTTATAATTATTAAAAACAATAGAAAACTAATTAGGTAACAATTAATAATAATATCCTGCGCAAGACCGTAACAGAAATCATGAGAATGAATGTTAGAATAACTTGGAGGTGATTAAAATGTATGTAAAATGTTTTTGCATAATGTTTTAATTTAAAATATAAAATGTTCCTGAAGTAAACAAACATTTAATGGAGTCATGATGCAGTTTTTATAGACATGAGAAAAGCTAATAAATAGATCCATAAACATGAAAACAAAGGATATTAAATCTGTAATTTCAGTGTGTTTTAGTTTTATAAAAGCATTATATGGTTTTTCCCTCATTAATTTTTGCTTTTATTAATTTCAGTGAAAATATTTTCCCCATTCAGTCTGAGTTTTACTGATCTGTGTTGGTGAGAACATGGAACCGTGACTCAGGGGGATTTCTCACTCGTTCCTGACATTCCCAACATTCCTGTCGTGTTTGAGCTCCTGCCGCTTCCTGCGTCTCTCACTGTGGATGTTTCCAGTAAAACGGCCCGTTATCTGCAGCACAGCGTGCTGCTGCAGCAGCTCCTCTCCTTATATGGCTCCTCAGTGGGAGAACCAGCCAGAAACACAAAGGAAAGCCTCCCCAACCCTCAGTTTCCAAGGAAAGCTGCAGCAGCGGCAGCTGCAGCAGCAGCAGCAGGAGCAGCAGCTGCAGCAGCAGCTGCAGCAGCAGTGGTTGTTTCTGAGTGACTCCATGTTCATTTCTGGTGACTTTGCTTGATCTGAATCCGGGTTTTGGGGTCAGAACGGTGTCTGACCTGCAGGAGGAGGCGGTGTGTTTGACCGGCGTAGCGACAGTAACTAAGGGAGGCTCGGGTCACAGAGCGGCCTCCTGGGATCACTGCAGCAACCAGTGCTGTTTGTTTGGGTCCAAATGGTTTAATTAGGCCCGGTGTCACAGAACCAGCACACCTACAACATTGAACTGACCAAAGATAAAGAGTCGCTTTTTATGAGCTGATTGTGGATTTTACTGCAAAAACACAAAATCCTACCAGACCAAACATATTTGATCCAGTTTCTACTGAAAGTATCTTATTACACTTGAAATAAGACAAAACTAACTTACAAGTAACTTTTAAGCAACATGCAGGAGTTTGTTTTAAGTGAATAAATCCTTAATCTTGATTTTAAAAAAGAAGTTGTTCCACTTGCAATAATCTCAGTGGAACTAGAACTTTGTTTTATTAATATTAAATTATTATGGACTTAAAACAAGATTCCTAGAAAGTTACTTGTAAATTAGTTCTGTCTTATTTCAAGAGTACAAAGATATTTTACCTGGAAACTAAACAGAAATACTTTGTAAGAGTTTGTGTTTTTGCAGTAAACAAGCCTGGAAATTATATTCATCTTGTTTATCTTTCAGATGTTAGCGTTAGCTGTGTTATTATGCATTTTCTGTGCATCATTAAAAAAATAGGACTTTTAATGTAATAACTGAAATAATCTGCCACTAGTAGCTTTTGAAATTCAACATACTTTATTAATCCCAAAGGGAACGAAATCATCGATATTTAGGAATTGTTTACTTCAAATGATCGCCTACTTCTTGGATTACCAGGACAGCAGCAGGGAGGCGTCTCTCATGGCAACAGAGCGTTGTTTGGGGTTTCCTGGTCTGGAACGGAGGGGTCGGGTCCGTCGGTGTTTTCTGACCCGTTAAACGCAGAAACAAGCTTCCTGGTTCTGAGTCCAGTTCGGTTCTTTTTTTTACTGGTTCTGGAAGCTGTGAGGCCTGAAGGAAAGAGAGAGAGAGAGAGAGAGAGAGAGAGTGTGTGTGTGTGTGTGTGTGTGTGTGTGTGTGTGTGTGTGTGTGTGTGTGTGTGTGTGTGTGTGTGTGTGTGCGTGTGTGTGGTCTGCAGGGTGAAAACTACCATCAGCCCCTCTGTCTGTGAGAGACCAGTGCTTGAACTGGACTGGGAACCAGTTTAGACTAACATCCCAGTTTTCTTGGAACCTTTTTGCTTTTAAAAGTCCAGCAGCTGCGTTTTATTGTTCCCAAAACCATCAGTAGTTTAGGTTTTTATCAGATTTATCAACCTTAAAACATTGAAAAGTTCTGCATCATAATGCATCTCATTTAGTAAGTGTGGTTCTCTTGAGTCGGTCTAAGCAGTCAGTATTTAAAGGCACCTTCTGATTGGATGGAGATCGTTTATAACATCAAACATGGAGCCAGAGTTGGAGCTTTAAGTCTGTCAGCACATATTAAAGGTGTTTATACAAAACATGTTTGTTTTTCTAAAGTAATGAGATTTTAGTTTGTCCGTTCTGTTTACTGAACTGTTTTAGAAAATAAGGTGCTGCTGGCCACGCCCCCAGCTCAACGTTTACACTTCATACATGTGAAAATGACTGCAAACTGATGCACAATTATACAACCGTACATCTTTGAAAAGCAGAAGTGGAGGCTCCCACAAACCCACCAAATGTGCTTTTTGGATGGTGAATTAACATCAAAACTCTTGTGTTTTCCAGCAGCCATTGTATAGCGTATACAGCGGTAAAACCAGTTGACCAACTGTGCTGGAAGTCTGATTGTGATGTCATAATCTGGAGGTTTTTGAAACAGCTCATTTTCCAGACACCAAAAATATCAACTTATACCCAGAAAACAGCAGGGTGGTTTTTTTTAAAGTGCTTGGCCTATTTTTAGAAGCAGTAGAGACAAAAATGGAAGAACAAAAACATGCAAAAGAATTATAACTGTCATGTAGTTTGTGGTGCCACTTTAGAGTTCTTCTAACTTTTTAAAGGCAGCCACCAGATGAATCTGTTGACTGATGCAGAAAGTTACAATCACATCTGAATGCAGCATTTTGTGTAAATGCACCTTTAGTCAACATGATTCCAAGACTGTAACCTGCAGAGAGGCGATCTGTGTGAGGCAGAGCTTGTTGTCACTCTACCTGAGTCATCAGATCAGGTGTAAAAAGCTCCTCCTGACCTTTGACCCATAATTAACGGTTTACTGTGAGACCACCAGCAGCAGCTCCTGGCCTGCAGGAGGATCAGCAGGAGGTCAAGAAGAGTCCAGAGGTCACATGCCAGAGGACCGACACCGCTTCCTGTTCCACTGATGACATTTCAATCAGACCCAGGAAGTGCTTATCTGAATGTTTTTTAGTTTGTAAATATAATTTAAGATTCTAAACCTAAAAAATCTCACTCTTCTAGTAGAGGACGACCCAGCAAATTCAGACCATGAGCTCCAACCCAAACTCTCCAGATCTCAGTTAGCAGGACAATCAGGAAAACTCTGCAGAACTACAGGTTGACCTCTGGAGCTCCATCCAGTAGAGAGGATCCTCCATGTTTGGAGGAAACTAAACACGACATGCTAGCAGAAATAACACGTCAGCTGTCAACCAAGATGGCGGAGGCAGGGCCGTTTCTAGCTGTAGGCAAACTAGGTGCATGCTTAGAGCCCTCCTGACCAGCAGGGGGCTCCAAACAGGTTTTATATGTTTACAAAATAAACATTGGATATAAATAAAATAAACTGCAAAGACTGATGTATTTTTGCCATGATAAGGTCATATTAGACAGACTGAACTGTTATGCGCGTAGCGGCTAATGACAGACTGACTCACAGCTAGCAATCATTACCGAAAAGTAAACCAGCAAATGGCGTCCAAACGAAGTTCAGTGGCACAGAGAAACCGAAGCACAAAAAATGAAGGAAGAAGAAAAACGATCAAAGAGTAAACTGGTGCATTTGTTGGCGTTGTGGGCAGGATTTGTGTTGGTGTAATACCGTTTTATGCTAGCTAGTCTCGGATAATTGCCTCTTAGCTGGCTAGAATTTGTTCATCATAAAATCAGCTTTAGTTTTCGCATCATGAAAGTCATGAACAGTCCAGACTCTGATTATTTATTGGCATTTAGAGGATTGTTTTTTTCCTTGCAGTCATTGTTTTTTATTGGTTTGGCTCACCTTAAATGTGCAGTATGTAACTTTTATTAAAATGTTTGGTACATAATAGTTGAAACTGTCACCATGTCAGTATAATATGAAACAGATAATCTGAGAAAAGATCATCTCCTCCCTGAGCTGCTGCTGCCGTCTGAAGAAATGCATCAAAAACAACCAATCAGAGCCAGGAGGCGGGGCTTAGCGCTGTCAATCAACTACATGTACTTGCTGCTAAATGACTGCTACCACTCGCAGTGCCACACCAAGGAGTGATTAGATGGTTTCCTAGATGGTTTCATCAAATATGTAAAACATCTTTTATTAAAGCTGCTGCCTGCAGCTTTAAGTTGTGTGGTTTTAGCTGTAGCCTGTCTTGCTAGCATTGTCACATTTTGTTGACCCTGAAGGGTTAAAAAAATAAGGAAGCTACAAACGGAGGGTTGATGACTTGATTTTTGCAGGACTTGAACTCCTTGCAGGTTTTGATTCGATCATGAACTCCTCTGTACTCTGGAGTCGAATGTGAGTCCATCTGTTCTCCAGCTGATTCTCGGCCCAACCGGGTCACCAACAGGACAATGATCCAGAAGAAAGCCACCAGATCCCAGCGAGCCTTTATCCATCTAATGTCTATTAGATCAAACCCCTACTTAGGGTCTGCAGCCACACAGCCAGCTTCTGTTTCTGCGCTTTCTGCTGGTTGGACATTAAAGGGAGCGAAGCTAAAAATAGTCTCATAAAGACCCCCAAGAAACCACCAGGAGGCCCCCACCCACGCTGCAGACCTCCCCTCCCCAGAGCAGCGCTGCAGCTCCCAGACTCACTGCAGCCCCGTTAAGAGCCGAGCCACAGACACTCCCTGCACGCTGCCGCCGTGCCACAGGGCGGGGATCGAACCGCAGCGCAGAGCCCCTTCCCCAAACGAAACCACAGCCAGAGCGCAAAACAAACACATTTTAATAACCGTCTTCATCTGGAACAACTACTCTACTGCTGCAGTCCATGAAAGCACCGACTAAACTGATCAACTTGACCATCCAGTTCTTCGATCTGTGGTTATCTCAACTATAGATTGGTAGCTGATCAATCAATCAATCAATCAATCAAAGTTTGTTTGTATCAAACATTTCAGTAATAAGGCAGTTAAAGTGTTTCTAAAAACAAAAATCAACAATTGAAACGAAACATTTTACCTTCGTAAAACATCAAAATGTTTCAAAAGCAGCTCTAACAGGTTTGGTCCTGCTTTAAAGGAACTCAGTGTTTCAGCTGCTTTTCAGTTTTCTGGAAGTTTGTTCCAAATTTGTGGTGTATAGAAGCTGAAAGCAGCTTCTACATGTTTGGTTCTAGATGCAGAACCAGAAGACCAGAGAGGTCTGAGGTTGATCCAGCAGCAGCAGCAGCAGCAGATCTTTAAGCCGTTCAGTGATTTATAAACTGTGTGATGTGCTCCATCCTCCTGGTTTTAGTCAGAACTCCAGCAGCAGCGTTCTGGATCAGCTGCAGCTGGAGGATCGATTTCTGCTGCAGGAATCAGAGCCACTAAAGAGAAACTAAAGCCTGGAGGAGTTTCTCTGATCTGAGACTTCAGTCCTCTGGTCCTGGAAATGTTCTGCAGCTGCTAGAAGTTCCACTTTGGAACCGGCTTTATGTGGCTCTGAAGGTTTGGGTCAGAGGTCAGAGGTCAGCCTGATGTCTAGTCTCCAGCTGGAAGAACTGAAGCTGACTCTAGATCTATAACTCTAGATCGTTCCTCTTTAGGTCCAAAGATAATAACTTCAGTTTTGTTTTTGTTCAGCTGGAGAAAGTTTTGACACATCCACACATTTAACTGTTCAACTGTTCAGTGATTGGATGGGGTCAAAGGTCACCTGGTGACATCACAATGTAGAGCTGTGTAACATTGGTGTAGCCATGGTAACTAATCATATTTCCTGTTACAACCTGAGCTAATAGGAGCGTATAGATGAGGGTCCTAGGATGGAGCCTTGGGGAATCCCACATGTGACTGTCAGATTGAATGCTCTTAGGTTTTAAAAACTACAAACTGTAACAGAAAAAAGATGCTAATGTGCAACATTACACATTTCTTACTGAGTCCAAGTAAAAATGTTTATTGGAGAAAACCTTCAGGAATGCAGGAGCAAAGTAGAGTAGAAATACTTCAACATATTTTTACTGAAGTACAATAAAAAGTAGCCATTCAAGAAGTTACTTCAGAGTAAAAAAGTAAGTACTCGCAGTTTTCAAAATACTTTCAGTATAAAACTTTATCAAAAAGATGATTTTATTTCATTTCTCCTTGTTTTAATTTGTGCTGCAGCTATTGATTATTTTAGTAACTGATTGATTAATCGGATTAAATAAATTCATATTCTTCCTAACTTAACCACTGAGGCTTATATTATATAATATTAGAAATATGTAAGAAAATGCAAATAAATGCAGAATTCATTTAAATAAGAGGATAAAAATGTTCTTGCCTGAAATGCAGTAACAGGATCGGTTTAGTGAACTTTGATCGTTTGTAGTAAAGCAGCAAGAGAAAAAAAGTAAAATAATAAAATGTTTCTACTTATTATCAAAGAGCGTAAGAATAATCTGGAGATTATTTTTGATTAATGATGCAGAAGGTGGAGATGTTGTTGTATTATTTGAACCAAATCCGCCATTTAAGGAGTTCTGACAATTTTACTACTAAATTAACTGATGATTATTTCAATAATCACAATTAATCGTTTGAATAGCATCAACACGTGAGGTGGCATCACATCATTCCTGCTGTCAGACTAAACAGATTTAATCAGGCGTTTTAAATCCAACATATCAACATTTTTAAGCAGCTCAACATGAACCGTGTGACTCAGAAACATTCAGGCAGCATCGTAACGTCTGACATTTCTCCCGCCGTTTCGGCGAGTCAGATGAAAGCCGCGGCTGGATCACAAAGGCTTTGCGTGCAGCGGCGTCACGCCGTCACGCCGCCTCTCCGCGCTTCATTAGCGCCGAAACACTTGGCACGTTGTGAAAAGTCACATGACGAGGCGAGTCCCAGCAGAGAGAGGAGACAATGTGCAGAACAGAGAGTCTGGAGCAACGCCTGTTCCCTCAGAGGAAACCTGGACCTGCCCTCGACCCGGGAACAGGATCCAGAACAGAACAGAACAGGATCCGAACCAGAACAGAACAGAACAGGATCCAAACCAGAACAGAACAGAACTGGATCCAGAACAGAACAAAACAGGATCCAAACCAGAACAGAACAGAACTGGATCCAAACCAGAACAGAACAGAACTGGATCCAGAACAGAACAAAACAGGATCCGAACCAGAACAGAACAGAACAGGATCCAAACCAGAACAGAACAGAACAGGATCCAAACCAGAACAGAACAGAACTGGATCCAAACCAGAACAGAACAGAACTGGATCCAGAACAGAACAGAACAGGATCCAAACCAGAACAGAACAGAACAGGATCCAAACCAGAACAGAACAGAACAGGATCCAAACCAGAACAGAACAGAACAGGATCCAAACCAGAACAGAACAGAACTGGATCCAAACCAGAACAGAACAGAACTGGATCCAGAACAGAACAAAACAGGATCCGAACCAGAACAGAACAGAACAGGATCCAAACCAGAACAGAACAGAACAGGATCCAAACCAGAACAGAACAGAACTGGATCCAAACCAGAACAGAACAGAACAGGATCCAAACCAGAACAGAACAGAACAGGATCCAAACCAGAACAGAACAGAACTGGATCCAAACCAGAACAGAACAGAACTGGATCCAGAACAGAACAGAACAGAACAGTCCTTTAAAGACACAATGTAAATATTTACTGATTTTACAAATTGATTTGATTGATTTAAGTCAGAATTTTGACTTTAGTCTCAGTTCAAACTGTTTTTCCCCTCAGAATCGACTTTTAGAGATTTTTACATTTTTCTAGAATTTTGACTTTTTTTTTACCCAAAATTCTTAATTTAATCTTATAATTCTAAAATTAACATCAAAATTCTGAGAATAAACGTCATTCAATGGGTGGAAAATCCAGAAATTTTACTCAGTTTAGAGCAGAAATACTTTATAATAATTATAAAATTATTTTTTTCAGTGGTCCTGCAGCCTTCCACACGGTGGAGCAGACCGAACTGTGCCGCCTGCCCTGCTGTGTGAACACATGAACACATGAACATGTGAACACATGAACACATGAACATGTGAAGTCATGAACACATGAACAGATGAACACATGCTCAGCTCGCTGTGACTCATCCACTTTCATCTCTCTCTCCCTCTCTCTCTCTCTCTCTCTGTGGATTTCAGCCGACAGACGTAAACAGGCCGAACCACCGACCCACACACTCGCGCAAACACTCCTGCAGAACCGAACCCTGAGTCAGAACCGAGCCGTGTGGCTGTAAATAGCCCCGGTCCAAATGCCAGCGCGGTGTGACGCCAGCCGGAGGCCCGGAGCGCAGGATGCGGGACCAGAACCGAGCTGAAGCGAAACCAGAGAGAGCAGGAAGAGTTAAAATCCCCAAATGAATCACAAACATGAAAAAACATGAACGTAATAAAACATTTCTGCACCTTAAAGGTCCAAATGATGAAAGAAATAATTCAGATGAATCTGATGATCAACTTTCATGAACCCATGCTGCTTTTTAACAAAACAAAAACATTTTCTGCACTTTCCGGCCTGCATGTGTCCAAATAATAATAAAAATAATAATAATAAAAATAATAATAAAAATAATAATAATAATGTTTTCCTTCAAATCACAAAAATTCTGACTTTATTTTTATTCTGCACTGAAAAAACTAAACAGGTGATTCAAGCAATACAAGCAATCAAATTAAAATACTTGCATTTGTATTTGAAATATCTCTTTTTTGGAAAGTTATGATCACAAACTTTAACTTTAAACTTTTTTTTTATTTTAACCTGCTACAAAATCAGTAATTTAAAAATCATCCTAAAACACATTGAGATGGATGCAGTTCTTCCTTCCACTGAACAATTGAGCTGATATTTTTATCCCATCATGAGGAAATGAACGGCTTCGCCTGCAGACGGCTCAGGTAGCTTCACCTGAGCTGCAGCTAAAGCTAATGACCGTCTTCTTCAGGTGCTCTGTAGTCTGGCGCTGAGTCAGCGTTTCCCTCCCAGCAGTGTCTGCAGCAAAACACACGTCTGAGCCGCAAAACGCTTATTAACGCTTCTGGTTTTAATGCAGATTGGCCAAAACCAGCGCAGAGTCAACAGAGTGAAGCCGCCGAATCCACCGACTGAAACGTTTTATTTCACGTCGTAAAGAGAAGAGAAACGGACAGAAACGTTTTCCTGCTCCGCCAGTTCTACCAGTGAAGAAAAACTGTTTGTACTGGTTCCCTTCATTCTCCTAATTTCTATTTTTTCAATTTTTTCAAGCCTCTGCATGTCACAGATGACAGCTCCATCTGCGTGTGCATGCGTGTGTGTGTGTGTGTGTGTGCGTGTGTGTGCGTGTGTGTGTGTGTTAAACGCAGACAGCTGACTGCTGGGTGCGCGGTCAGCATACTGGGAGTTCTGGGAGGTCGCGACCTCTGCAGTAAAGGACCGTTTCTCACCTCCTCAGGTAAACGACCACATGTTGGAGTCCGAACATGAGGAGGTCATGACCCTGAGAACAGGCACCATGACCCCTGTGACCTCTGTGAGGCCCGAGCGCGGCCGAGGCCCCACACACACCCACACACACCGACACACACCGACTCCACTGAAACAATTTCCTCCAGTTCTGTCTAAACGTTACAATGGAGAATTAAAAATCAGAAGAAAATTAATTAAATGACCAGAATAAAGTTGAATTAATTCAAGAATAAAATTGTAATATTACAACTTTATTCCTGTTTTAACTCAAATATTATCACTTCATTGTGATAATCTAATGTCATTCTTAATTTTAATTTTTGTATTATTTTGACCTTATTCTCATACAGTTAAAATGAATTAAAAAGTGTGATTTTTATTAGTGTGGCTCTAAAACTCTGTAGTAAATCTTATTATACAGTTGATCATTTTTTCCATGTTTTATCTAATTTTATTTCATTTTCTTCCTCCTATTTAATGATGTGATCATTTTACTCAGAAAAACTGTTTGTTTGTGATTTTTATAACTTGTTTTTCCCCATTTATTTTCTTTAGTTTATGTTTGTTTCTGTATTTTGGGTTTTTATTTTGTTGCCTTGATTGAGTTTAAAAATGTTGAATATTTTTCTGTTAACTCTAAGATGACACAAAAACAGAAATGTTTTCTGGATCTGTTGTTGGGTTTTCATTTATTTGAATAAAGATTTCATGTTTGTACATTTTGGACCAGATGGAGATTAAAAATAAATCTAAACCAGAACGAGTCCGGAGCATTTTAAAGACGCGGCGTCTTTATTTGCGGGTCACTGGGAGGTGAAGTGTGTCGTCTGTTTGCCGTTTCTCGGGGGTTGGAGGTGTGAATCTATCCTGCGGCCGGTCAGCAGCTGCAGAGAGGATCCGCCGGGTCAGCTGCAAGATCCGTCATCCAGAACCAGAATCCAGATGAAAATGCCCAACCTGAAGCATTCAGCTGAAACATGGCGGACGCTCAGATGAAACGGAGTGGGGCGCCAGCGAACAGCTGCAGCATCGGCTCAGCCTGAGCATCACACAAACACGACAAGTTCAGAAAAACCTGAGAGACGGAGGCAGGAGGACGCAGAGACAGCTGCTGCTTCCAGGAGGACGAGGAGGACGAGGAGGAAGAGGAGGGTGAGACGTGACCTCCGTGACCCCCAGGGAAACGTCTCTGACCAATCCTGTCTTCACGTCTTCCTCTCCGTCTGCAGAGTGATAAAAACATTTTCAGACTGGAAAACAAATCAATTAAAAATGTCTTGGTCAACATTTACTTTCTATTCTGTTATAGAAAGTAAAATTTTTACTTTCATTGACTTGTAGTCAGGGGCCGATCAAAGTCATTTTAAGGGCCACAAACGGCCCCCAGGCCACACTTTGGACTCTTGTTATTGAAAAAGAAGAGAGGAGAGCAGAAATGATCAAAATAAACACAATTTGGCTGCAATACCAACATTAGTGTGTTCAAATATTAAGGATCAAGTTTCCATCTAAAGTTAATGGACTTGCCGTACATTTCAACATGTCGATTTTCACAACGTAGGAGGAACGTTTAGCCTGAAAACCTTCGTCTGCTGGACGAACTGCAGCTCAGAGGAAGATCATTCACACAGTGGGCAGTGCTAGCTGCGCTAACCGCGGAGCGCTAATCTTAAACGCAAGTTCTGCTAACACTACGGTGCTAAACCATCACGGTATTCATAGGATGCTAATGCTAACGTGCTAAAGTTTGGGAAGATAATTACTGTTGCTAACAATATTATCGTGAATAACGTAACTCTTGTAAAATAGATGTAGCGCCCCTTTGCCTACATTACTGGCTAAACGTCCAAAACCATGTAAAATAACCAAATACGGGCGCCCTGAGTTGCTATCATTAAAAGGTGATAATCTGTAGTAGTTATTATCGGATTAGTTATGAGTTCCCTTATAGAATCTGTTAATAAAATAATGAATTGAAACAGTAAATGTCTTTCTTCTTTTTACTATGAAAATATATTTCAAATGAAATTACCCTGAATTTAGTAAAATGAAATATCTTACATTTGTAAATAAACCATAAACACATTCGAAGGAATGGGCACAACTTAAAATAACTCAAATTACCTTTAAAGCAATGTACAGTCAATAAGGAATGTGAATTAACTCAAAACCTTACAACTAAAGTTTCCCTTTAAAGTTCAAAAATCAAACCCTCGGTGTACATCAGTCACTTTCAGGGCATTAACAAACAAATACAACAAACAAAATCATCAGAGTCATTAGCAAATCCTAAGCTATGCCGGCTTTATAATAACTAAAATGACCCAAAAAAGTACCCGTTGCAGGCCTGAACGCCGCTTGAGTGCGTTGGGGCCTGGAAACTTAAACACTGGCCGCTTCACTCAATGAGCAAACAAAAGAAATGGACTCGGTACCTGACTCGTTGAGTTTAGAAGTGAAGAGTAGAGCGCTCACGTGCTCACAGCGTGGACCTGTCGTGGCTCGTGGCTCCGCACGCGCCTCCTGCATGGACTCCCGCAGCACTGAATCTCCCGGTCCCCACCGTGTAGTCGATCTCGGTCGCCTTTTCCAAACGAAACCACAACTCCTCCGGTGTCCAAGACAATTCTCACCTCTAAGTTCACAAAGAACAGCAGTCGTGTAGCTCCCCGACGCGGTAGCCAACCCTCCTCACCGTCTTTTAACTTAGCGTGCTCTCACGTGTGTCGCGTCAGTTTTCACAACAGTCCAAGCTGCGACTTCTTAAATAAAACAGAGGAAAAGTGTCCCACCGCACATAACCAAAGTCCACTGCTTTCATAAATGTCCTGGCCGAACACTTGACTGCAGCTGCCTTTCCTTAGCTGGGAAAATTTTAGCTTAGCATATGCTAACTGGGAGGAACAACCCAGCAGACTGTCTCCTTCACCTCCCTCCGTCGAACTCTCTCTTTTTTTCCTCCCCTTCCAATTGCGCAACAAGGATCAGTATTCTTAACCAATTAGAAACTAGTAAAATAATTTGGCAATTATTAAATACAGAAATAAAATACAAAATTGTACATAACAAAGGCATTTGACATAGAAATATTACTAGTGTTTGGAAATTGCTTTTTAAACATTTTTAAACATCTTAACTCTTTTTTTCTTTTTTCTTTTTTACCGTTCACAGGAATTGAAATGAATGAACCCAAAATATAACGCAGGCTACACTCTCCCCCACTCAAACGGTTTACATGTCCCTATGAAACCTAATTCCCATGAACATGAATGAAAACATAATTTCAATAACACAGAAAAGTGAAACAAAAAGTCCCTTAACCAATCTTTATGACTACACCCCTATGTACTATAGTCAAAGGCTGGTCTCTAGGCTTCCCCACCTCATCATAAGTCAGTCTGACAACAGGCCTAATAGACCTCTTCTCACGTCTAAGGGAATTTCTCTGAGGTCGGACTTCCTCAGCCATCCTAACAGGAGAAGGTCTTTCAAGCTCTGCACTACCTGCTAGTTCAGCAGGCGTCTCTACCTCATCGGAAGCATCAATTTCACCATCGCTAGAGTCTGCAATGGCTTCTGACATCACATCATGTTCAGTCTCTTCATCATGATCAGATGCACTGTCCTGCACAGCAGTGTTCTGTACTTCACACTCACAATCTCTTTCTGCGACAGGATCTTCAAGATCTTCAGGTTCGGACCTCCATCTGAACATAGGCTGATATTCAGACTCAGAATCACTAGACACCTCATCCAGCGAATAACCTACATTGTCTTGAGACCTTGCACCATGTGGTTGACGTGTCCTTGACTTCCTCTGACTCCTAGTCACCGGTCTTGTGGTTTGCGGTTGAACATCTGAGTCCTCAGAAATCCTCACCAAACTTCCAATAGGCAAAATATTGTCCCTGTGAATAGTTCTCAGCTTCCCCATCCCACTCTCAGGCTTCACCCTGTAGACAGGCAAATCAGGGAGCTTTTCCATGATCACATAGGGTAAAGAGTTCCATCTACTCTGCAACTTATGTTTCCCCTGCAACCCCAAGTTCTTCAAGAACACTCGATCACCCTTGACTAAGGCTTGATTGCGTAGAGCTCTCTCATAATTCCTCTTGTTTCTCACATGAACTCGAGTTGCAGACTTGGTAGCTAACTCGTAAGCACTCTTTAAGTCTCTTTTGAGATCTTCCACGTAGCGTGAATAACTAACTGGTTCTTGGTCATCAGTACCAAAACATACATCAATTGGCAATCTGGCCTCTCTGCCAAACATGATGTAGTAGGGTGAAAACCCTGTAGCATCATTCTTGGTACTGTTGTACGCATGTACTAACTGACTCACATGACGACTCCACTGCCGTTTGTGGGTATCTCTCAAGGTTCCCAGCATAGATAACAGCGTCCTGTTAAAGAGCTCCGGTTGTGGGTCGCCCTGCGGATGATAGGGTGTCGTCCGTGACTTACGGATTCCCAAGGTTTTCAGAAGCTCCTGAATCAACCGGCTCTCGAAGTCCCGCCCTTGGTCCGAATGAATTCGAGCTGGAAGACCATAGTGAACGAAGAACCTTTCGACCAATACCTTCGCAACAGTGACTGCTCGTTGATCTCTAGTCGGGTATGCTTGCGCATAGCGACTGAAATGATCGGTCACCACGAGAATGTTAGTAACTCCACTGGAGTCTGCCTCTAGTGAGAGAAAATCGATACATACAAGTTCCATAGGTCCTGCAGAAGTGATCTGGTGTAATGGAGCAGTTCGTGGACATGGACTCTTCCACGTGACACACTTCCCACAGTTGCTTATGTACGTTGCAACAGTGTGACTCATCTTCGGCCAGTAGAACCTTTCTCTCATTAGTTCTACAATCCTCTCTACCCCCAAATGTCCCATGTCATCATGCAATGCACGACACACCTGTATTCTGAACTCTTCGGGTAAAAGCAGCTGGCGGTGTTGTTTACCAGAAGCTTTGATTTTCACTCGGTAGAGTAATCCGTCTTCAATCTTCAGTTTGGTACTCTGTCGTTTCAGCAAAGAAACATCTGCATCAGTAACATGAGAAGGCCATCGACCTGTGTTCAAGGCCTCCCTTGCTATTTTGAGGACAGGATCTTTGAGCTGGGCCCTTTGCAAGTCTTCAGGGGTTAACCGTTCTAGTTGTCCAACATTCAGGTGGGTTGCAAAACAGTAAAGCTCAGGAATACCCTCTACAGGAACTCCCAGTCTTTCAGCCATACATACACCTTGTGCACGCACTTGACTACAAAGTGTTTTTACATCATCCTGGCACAGTTTCTTCCAGGGTTCTGCTTCAACATCAGACCAGTTACGTGAGAGTAAGTCAGCGCCAATGTTCACCTTTCCAGGGTGATACTTGACTTCGAAGTCATACATGACTAGTGCTGCAAGCCACCTGTGACCTGTTGCGTTGAGTTTCCCAGTTGTCAGCACATATGTGAGCGGATTATTGTCAGTCATTACCGTGAATCTCACACCATATAGGTAATCATGAAATTTGTCTACCACCGCCCACTTGAGTGCTAGAAACTCGAGCTGGTGGATGTGATACTTCTGCTCAGCGGCAGTCAATCCTCTGCTGGCAAATGCAACAGGACGGAGACCTTCAGGATAAACCTGGTGTAAGACTGCTCCTAACCCTTTGAGACTAGCGTCGGTATGCAACACATAGTGCTTGTTAGGATCTGCGAACGCTAACACAGGCGCATTGGTAAGGCATCTGATAATGTCACGAAATGCTTTTGTGCATGTATCAGTCCATTGTGATCCAAAAGGTTCAGCTTCCTTGAAGTACTGATGACCTTTTGTGATTGTAGGCTTCTTGCCTTTCCTCACTGGAGGATACCCTTTGGTTAGGTCTGTCAAGGGCTTAACGATTGAGGAGTAGTTTGCCACAAATCTGCGGTAATAACCACAGAAACCGAGGAATGACCTCAGTGACTTAAGGTCAGTAGGCTGTGGCCACTGGGTTACAGCTTCGACCTTAGCTGGATCTGCCGCAATCCCATCAGCAGAGACGATATGGCCAACATACTTGACTCTGGGCTGACAGAACTGGCATTTGTCCAAAGACACTTTTAGGCCTACCTCCTCAAGACGGTCTAGAACTTTCATGAGTCTCTCCTCATGTTCTTCCAGCGTAGCACCAAACACAATTAAGTCATCAAGATAAACAAGGACTTGTAGCAAGTTCATGTCTCCAACGGCCTTCTCCATTAGACGTTGAAACGTCGCCGGAGCTCCCATCACTCCTTGGGGCATACGCTCGAACTGGTAGAAGCCAAGAGGACAAATGAATGCGGTCTTGTCTTTGTCTTGTTCTGCCATTGCGATTTGGTAATAACCACTACGTAGGTCTAAGACAGAGAACCATCGACTTCCTGTTAAACAATCCAATGCGTCATCGATGCGTGGTGTGGTGTATTGGTCTGGTATTGTCTTGCTATTCAGAGTCCTATAGTCTATGCACATACGCACGTTTCCATTCTTCTTTCGTGCTACCACAATAGGCGAAGCGTATGGACTCCTTGACTCCTGTATCACTCCAGCGTCTAACAGCTCTCGGAGATGTTTACGCACGTCCTCTATGTCCGCAGGCGCCAGGCGTCTGGATCTTTCACGGAATGGACGGGGATCAGTTAGACGAATGTTGTGCTCAACGCCTTTGGCTAAGCCAACGTCCCATTCATGGACTGAGAACACATTGCGTCGACAACAGAGTTTTCCCTTAAGTCTCTCTTTCCATTCATTGGGGATAGGCGAATCCCCAAAGTCTATCAAACTCGGATCCAGTTCTCCAGTGTTTTGACTTTTCACAATAGGTCTGGCCAAATCAGCTGACTGAACTGTACCTAGCGGGGTACCTCGAGGTATTGTAATCTCCTTCCTGGTCTCGTTCTGAATCAACAGAGAGAAGCAGTTGGGATCAATGGCAGAAGCGGGAGCAACTACAGGCTGGAACATCACTCCGTACGGTAATGCTACAGTTTCACTCGTCTCCACCACGATTATACCTTTAGGTACTGGCTGCGTGAGGTCCAGTTGACATGGTATACAGCGACTCTCCCGTGGGGTGAGTGTCAAGTCATTAGGGCCCATGTACTTCACTAAACCCACGGAATCATCAGTGTTTGTGTCATTGGCGTTAGGCAGTACCAATTCTCTCTTCTGTCTGGTGTTATTGATTCTCAAGACACGGGCTAAAGCCTCACTCTTTGGATGACCACACAAGTCAGCAAGTCTGTGGAACAAATTAGCGTTCGTGCCTAGGATCACTGGGACCTGATCTGGTGTGTTAGGCCCAGGGCAAATCAGTGCCAACACTGACAATGTCTCTGACTTTCCAGTCAGCTCCTTTGGGAACTGCATGTCAACTACAACGTATCCTGAGTAGGGATAGCTTGTATCACTTAGTCCCCAAATGGCCAATCCAGACACTGGTTGTATGGGTATATCTGACAAGTGCTTCTCGTAGAATTCCTGGAAAATTATAGTTACTTGGGACCCACTATCCAATATGGCTGTACATGGGTTACCGTTCACTCTCACTTGTACTGTAGATGGTGGACCAATGAGACCTTTAGGAAGCGGGGCATTTGCGTTTGTGCATACTTCCTGCTTTTTAGAGAAGCAGTTGATGGTCTCACTGTTTGGATTGCTCTCGTTCAATTGCTTGCCTTTTGCTTTGTTAAGCGAAGCTATGAGTCTCTTTATGACTTTTTTTTCATTCTTAGGAGATGAACACTGAGTGGCGATATGGCCATCTTCTCCACATCTGTAGCAGAAACGCTCACCACCTCCAGGACTTTGTGCTGGCCTAGAACCTTGACTTAGGCTCTTAGTCCCGATAGCGGCTACCGTAGCCGAAGGGTCAATTGTATTTCCTCCTTTGGACTTCAACTTTTTGCTTAATCTTTTAACTTTCTTTCGTAAAGCAGCAGCCTCCGACTTATCATTGCCTGGGTGACTCGGACTTAGCATAGGTGCAGGAGCCCTATCTCCTTCATTTGCCGAGCTCTTACTCATTTCAAATACTTGAGTTTTCAAAGCTTTAAAATCAGCCCTTAGCACCTCTATGCCCACATCATCATCAACTGAGTCTTTACTAGCAGCAACATTCCGAATACGTGCATTCACCTTCTTTCGTGTTTGCTGGTATTCTTCTTCTGTTCTGATTTCAGACAGTAAGTCAAGAAAGCTGGGAGGTTTACTACGTCTCTCCTTCAGGCGTAGCTGAAGCAACATCAAGTCTGAGTCAATTGCACCACGAAGCAACTGTTCAACACGCACTTTGTCTCTTTCATTAGCTGAGACCCCTCCTTTCTTCACCACTTTGGCCAGAAAAGGTTCAATTCGGCGAACATAGTCTGACAGCTTCTCACCAGACCTCTGCTGTATGAGCCGGAAAGAAAAGTACAGATCTTCAGCAGACTCAGCAGAACCAAATGCGCTGTCCATTGCATCAAGAAACTCTTGGGCTGTGGCTCCTGGCTTACTGAGGCGTAGTGACTTGACAATTTCGAGAGCAGGCCCTCTCAAACCCTCTAGGATTCGTCGCCTCTTCTCTTGTTCAGTGAGTTCACTCTCTTGAACCATCAATGTCGCCTGTTCTAGCCAATATTCTAAAGTTTCTTCTCCAGCTGGGGTGGGAGTGATACCAGAGAAAATCCGCAAGCGGCGGTATCCATGGCTCTCAGTTTGACTTCTGGTAGTGCGGCTGACCACATCGACCATGGCACGCAAGACTGACTAATCAGTGGAAGACATGCTTTGAATATCGGCAAATGTCTTTCCCTCTGACGATAGAAACCGTTGCAACTTGACTGAAAAGTCTTCAGCAGGAGCAGGAGTAATGGGTTGTTGAGCATGAGTTATGATCTACGGGTGCCCTGAGTTGCTATCATTAAAAGGTGATAATCTGTAGTAGTTATTATCGGATTAGTTATGAGTTCCCTTATAGAATCTGTTAATAAAATAATGAATTGAAACAGTAAATGTCTTTCTTCTTTTTACTATGAAAATATATTTCAAATGAAATTACCCTGAATTTAGTAAAATGAAATATCTTACATTTGTAAATAAACCATAAACACATTCGAAGGAATGGGCACAACTTAAAATAACTCAAATTACCTTTAAAGCAATGTACAGTCAATAAGGAATGTGAATTAACTCAAAACCTTACAACTAAAGTTTCCCTTTAAAGTTCAAAAATCAAACCCTCGGTGTACATCAGTCACTTTCAGGGCATTAACAAACAAATACAACAAACAAAATCATCAGAGTCATTAGCAAATCCTAAGCTATGCCGGCTTTATAATAACTAAAATGACCCAAAAAAGTACCCGTTGCAGGCCTGAACGCCGCTTGAGTGCGTTGGGGCCTGGAAACTTAAACACTGGCCGCTTCACTCAATGAGCAAACAAAAGAAATGGACTCGGTACCTGACTCGTTGAGTTTAGAAGTGAAGAGTAGAGCGCTCACGTGCTCACAGCGTGGACCTGTCGTGGCTCGTGGCTCCGCACGCGCCTCCTGCATGGACTCCCGCAGCACTGAATCTCCCGGTCCCCACCGTGTAGTCGATCTCGGTCGCCTTTTCCAAACGAAACCACAACTCCTCCGGTGTCCAAGACAATTCTCACCTCTAAGTTCACAAAGAACAGCAGTCGTGTAGCTCCCCGACGCGGTAGCCAACCCTCCTCACCGTCTTTTAACTTAGCGTGCTCTCACGTGTGTCGCGTCAGTTTTCACAACAGTCCAAGCTGCGACTTCTTAAATAAAACAGAGGAAAAGTGTCCTACCGCACATAACCAAAGTCCACTGCTTTCATAAATGTCCTGGCCGAACACTTGACTGCAGCTGCCTTTCCTTAGCTGGGAAAGTTTTAGCTTAGCATATGCTAACTGGGAGGAACAACCCAGCAGACTGTCTCCTTCACCTCCCTCCGCCGAACTCTCTCTTTTTTTCCTCCCCTTCCAATTGCGCAACAAGGATCAGTATTCTTAACCAATTAGAAACTAGTAAAATAATTTGGCAATTATTAAATACAGAAATAAAATACAAAATTGTACATAACAAAGGCATTTGACATAGAAATATTACTAGTGTTTGGAAATTGCTTTTTAAACATTTTTAAACATCTTAACTCTTTTTTTCTTTTTTCTTTTTTACCGTTCACAGGAATTGAAATGAATGAACCCAAAATATAACGCAGGCTACATAGATTTCTGATCTGAGGCAGTTTTTTTGTCGGCTGCTGATCTGCGGATCATAAACGGTCTGATGCAACGTTGATGCAGACAGTCCTGCGCTGTCAGCGTTGTCACATGTCTGCTGCGTTCCTCTCATTCCTGTCCGGCTGCTCGGGACGCAGGAATGCATGGCAGGGCCAACACCCAGAAAACCGTCATGCAGCAGCAGAAACACCAGCAGCTGCTGCAGCAGCACCAGCAGCTCTTTGAGGAACAGAGAATCGTTCATATAGAGGCTCTGCTGCTTGATGAACTGTGCAAACTGTGATGTGGAAAGTGTGTTTGATGTTTGGTTTGCACACAGTTTAACAGGCCTGAAGGGAGATCTGCAGAGAGACACCCAGACTGAGACTGAGACAGAAAAAAAGCAGGAGGGAAAACTGAGCAGACTGGAGATTAAAATATCTGTTAAAGCAAATGATTCCTGGGAGAAGTCTGCCGGTGGAAACACCTCTCAGACGCCTGAATCACTGTCTGTAAATGCTGTGTAGGAGTCAGACTGTGTGAATCCGGTCTGCAGCGTCTGTGTGGTCCCCCTCCGGTTTCTGCAGCGACGGATTAAAGTCTGGAGTTTGGGTTTACCACACGTCTGGAGCCAGAGCAGCTTGATTTAAGCGCAGACGGGCGGAGCCATTGTGGAGCAGAGCTGGAACAAACGACCACATCGTTGTACGATAGGTGCAGAGTTTAATAAAACCATTTCTGTCAGTTGATCCAGTTCAGCTCTTACTGGGTCAGGGCCTCAGCTAATCCACTTGTTCTGTGCAAGAAATGTTTCCTACTAAAACAACTGAAATGTTTCAAATTCATTTCTGCAGCTGGACGATAAATTGTTCGGCTTTATCACGATAAACGATGATATAATATTTTAAACCAAGATGGTGGTAATAATGGAAAAACACATTGTCAGAGATTTCTGCACTTTAAATTGTAACCAGTATTTAACACTGGAACTGGAAGACATTTTAAATATCCAAAACAAATAAAATGAACAATGAAGAATTGGACTAGCTGAGACCAAAACCCCAAACGATCAATCATGCAAATGAAAATTATTGATCTCATTTAAATTTAATCATGATTAAAAGATTTATTTGTCAGTTTTAACTGCTGAGGTTTTTCATTTGAGTTTTGCATCTAATTTGCATAAAGACTGAATCAAAACGTCTCGGTTGCTGCAGCAGGACCGGGACGGTTTCACTGCGCCTCCGGTGGAAACTTTCTGCACTGGCTGACCTCTGACCTCTGACTGATATTTGTGCTCAGAAGGAGCTCCAGGTCATAACGTGGATTAATTCAGGACTTATTTAAAGCTTTTTATTTTACACAAACATCGTTAACATCATGTAATTCAAGATATCTAGAAATGATGACGACATTAATTTCAATGAGACAGAAAAATAATAATGTTGCATTTATTAGAAATTTAATAAATGCAACAATTAAAGACCCACAGTGGAAAACTGCAAACGCTTCAACTTGGCTTCCTGCCCAGGGCTCTCTGCAGCTGCACCCGGGACGAGTCACCACACACACACACACACACACACACACACACACACACACACACACACATCTTTCACCACATAATTGCACAATTTGACATTTTGAAAATCTATTTTATGGAAATACTAATTTTAAAAAAAAAAACATCTAAATTGGTTTATTTTGCAAAACTGGAAAGGAAAAACTTTTTTCCTGTCACACGAGTCACAGGATCAACAGGATGTTACCACTGGCAGAAACCATGAAGAAGACGACGACAGGAAGTAGTTGGTTGAGGCTCTTCATGTTTTATTTATCATGTGAACAAACTTTTTCACGTGTGATTTTATTTATGTTTCTTTACGCCGCAACAGATTACAGACAAAGTTTTGAACACATTTGTAACGGAAACGCAGCAGCAGCGTTACGGCAGATCCTTCCTGCCAGCAGCTGCAGCCCATCGCTGCTCATCAGTCTGTCGTCTTTCAACGCAGAAATACAAACACACTCTGTTGGGTTTGTAAAGTTACTCAGTTGCTCGTTAATTTGGATCATTTTGTGCTGCTTTTGGTAACAATGTGTTTTATGTTGCAATTTTTATTACTATGAAATTCTTATTTTTTTCCACACATCACTGCAGAACTACAGAGTGTATTAAACCAAAAACTGTTAATAATTTACTGATATCCTGCATGATTTCTGGTCAAATGAGCAAAATGATCAATACAGTACAGAGCTTTAGCATCATGCTATCCTTTTGGTTAGCGCTGCACACTGCCTTCATGAGAAGGAGCAGCTATAAAGAGAAAAAAGTAAAACCTGGATAAAACACAACAAAGGAAGAAAAAGGAAACATGTCTTTCTGAGCAGAAAAGTTCAAAACTGCAGAAAATGTGGAAAAACTGAGTCATAGTCTAGATTCTTGTTCAGACACTGAGACATGAAAACAGTATGCAAACTTTGTCAGCAGCTTCTATTTTCATATATCTGAGACTCGGAAACCCAAAATATTCAGGTCAACTGAAGCTGCAGTCCAAACAGGACTTCCCTCTTTCCTTCCCGGTGGGCCGTAACACTTCAGGACTTCCTGAAAACAACTCAGGCACAAAGTTTTTCTGTGACTCAGGCTTATAGTGAGAGTTCAGCAAAGACCCGATGAGTCAGAGAAGGCAGAACCGGGCCGGACAGACACAACACAGAACCAGACAGGATCTGAGCTTTAATCACGTAAACAACTCCAACATCTGGGCAGACGGCAGATGTTCTCCGCCAGACGGTTACACAACAACTCCAACTTTCTTCAGGAGAAAAAAAGTTTTTTAATGATCCCAGAAGAAGAAGAAGTTCTGCTGAGATTTCAAGGTTTGACAACAGGAAAATAAAAACGTGTCCTCAAACAACCGAGAGGGAAGACATTATGATCACGTTTTCATGCAAGGTGATAAAACTCTGCAGCTTTCTGCAACAACAATGCAGCAAATGCATGACTGCTTCCAGTCAATATGGATGAGTTCCAGCTGGCCATCATTTAGCTTCCAGATATTATCATCTGAATGGCCTGATAACAAGGAATACCTATAAATATTATCTGTTTGCACAATGAAAGCTGATCTGACTCAGTTAGGGTTCGTTCACATCACCTCTGTTCAGTCCGATTTAATCAAACTCCAGTCCGTCTGTAGAAATTCCGGTTCGTTTATGGAGGAACGAACCGGACTTTCGTTCCAGTTCTGATCCGCCTACAAACGTCGTTCTGGGTTCGGCTGAAGTGAACTCTGGTTCGGTTTGAATGCCGAGCAGACAGGAGATCGCTCCAAAAGCAGGAAGTGGACTACAGCCCCAGGCATTCTGGGTGAATACAACCAAAACAAACACTTAACGCTAACGCTGGCATGAGAATTGGCTGTCGGTCTTTTGCTAAAGACAAAAGAGAAATCCTCCAACCTCTAATATCTGACGTTACTCCATTTCTGTTTGCATTTCATGAAGAAAATGTTTTTGATTTGGGACCAAAACTGCATCATTTCAGCTCTTTCTGTCTTCCTCACAGAGTAAAAGCCTTTTCCCCTCCTGGCCTGTGGGGGCACTGTGGCAAAAACCACTGAAGGAAGCGACACAAAAACCTCAGAAGACACTTAACGCAACTTCCTTCTTCACCAAATGTAAGCAAAAATGGAATGGGATCAAATTTTAGCTGGATTTCTCTTTTGTCTTTGGTAAAAGACCATGAGTCATTTCTCCTGCTAGCGCTAGGCTAGCATGTTTGATTTATTTGCATTTACCCAGAATGCCCTGCGCTGTAGTCCACTTCCTGAACTCCACAGCTTTCACACGAGTATTAGGACCTTTCTAGTTAGAAAAAAGATTTCCAGGCAAAAACTTATATTTTCTAGAATTTTCTGAGTTAAAAAGTTGAAAATTTGCAAGAAAAAAAAATTAAAAAGGAAAATTTAAAATTAATCTCAGAATTATTTTTAGGAAAATCTTTGAAACTTGTAGGCTCCAAAAGTTGAAGATCTGTGAGAATTTTTTTTTTTTTAATTTTAGATTAATCTAAAATTTCATCCTGCTTTTCCAAAACGTTGCGTTGCAGCAACAGCTTCTCGGTTCGAACCCTGCATGAGCAATAAATAACCACAAACTAATAAACCCCGTATAATTAGGATATTGATTCCTTAACATAACTGCATGAATAAACTGTTAAACTCCAAACTTAACCCCATTGTAGGGATGCAAACACATTGTTAAATTACAAAAACTTTATGAATTAGCACAGAAAACAATGTTTCTTTTTCTAAACTGAATTTTTATCATCTGGAAATGATTTGACTGCAGCAGTTTATAATCACCAGCCAAGACTGAATTGTTCATGCTGGTTAACTTCCCAGAATCCTCCTGGAGCTGAGCATGCAAACAAAAACACATCAGCAGCGACAGTCGCAGCGTTTCACAACCAAAGTGATTAAAATCCCACGGCAGGGTTCGACATTCGGTTGCCGCCTCGCTCGTTTGTCTCTGCAGTGACTGAAAGGTGAAGCTCGGTCTGATTCACAGCAGAGAGATGTAAATCCGTCCATCAGCGCTCTGAGTCAGCCTCTGGGTGAGAAAGTGAAGTACTGCGTCGGCCCTGACTCAGCGCTGCGCCTGAAGGCCTCGCGAAGGTTTGCTTCATGTTTGCTTCATGTTTGCAGGGTGAGAAGTGACTGAGCAGCTCAGGTGGAGGGAAGCGGCTCTGTGATTTCTGCTTCGAAGAAACAAAGGCAGAAAAGCAGACGAGCAGCAGAAATGGAGTCATTTTTACAGAAATGTTCCTTTGTTTTTGCTGTCAGAGGCAGAGAGTGAGTCAGGTTTCTGACAGGTTTCACTGTCTGAGGCGTCGCTTCAATCAAAGATTCTAAATGTCACGTTGGAAAAGCTGAAGAGCCGAGAATAATAAAACCTGTTTTCAGGACATCCGAGCAAAAACAGACAACTTTCAGTGAGATGCAACCAAATCTGACCTTTAATTAACACAAACATCAGCTTGGAAAATATTTTCATGCTGTGAAATGATTCCTTTCTCTGCTCAGGTGAGAATTTAACACATTTTTAGTCAAATCTGGAGTTTTTACGTTCTTGCTGTTCATCAATTTTCAAATATTTCATCCAGGTGACTGACTCGGCCATTCCTCTCTCTGAGACTAATTAAGAGGTTTTTTGGCATGAAAATGTTTGTCTTATTTTGAAATTCAGATTTGCTCCATCTTCAGATCCCTGTCAGGAAGTTTCAGTACGTTAGACGCTCACAGCTGCAGGTTTTACTTTTATGTCACCTGATGTTTGCCTCACCAAACGTCTCCGGTAGCTTCACGACATTAGAACCGTTTGTTCGTCAGATGTTTGTTGTTGTGTGGAACATCAGTTCATTCGCAGTCTTCTCTAATGGTGACCTGTTATGGTGGAAGTAACAACCTTCTCAGCATGTCAGTATTCTCCTAAGGCCTCTAACAAGCCATGATTGGATCCAGGTGTGTTAAACCAGGGAGAGAATTAAAACACGCAGGACGCCGGGCCTTTGGACCCCCCTGGGTTAGGATAAGTCTCTGTGTTTTGTTTTTTGGGTTTTTTTGCACAACATTCACACTCGTGAAAAATGCCTGAAAACAAATGCACAATTATACAACCGTACATCTTTGAAAAGCAGAAGTGGAGCCTCGTGCACAACCAACCAGAATGTGGAATGTGGTTTCTGGTTGGTAAGTCAACAGCATAACACTTTTTCTTTTCCAGCAGCCATTGTACAGCACAGACAGTAGTAAGATCAACTGACCAAACGGGGTGGGAATCTACTTGGGTTGCTAGGTAACGGGCGGAACGCTGCTGGGGTTGCTAGGTAACAGAGCAGTGCCTGAAGTTGTATTCCGAAGGTTTTTGAAACAGCTCATTTTCCAGACACCAGAAAACATTAAACCATGAACTTATTGCCCAAAAAAGAGCTGAGTGTTTGTTTAAGCACTTTGTTTTTAGAAGCAGTTGAGACCCAAATGGAAGCATAAAAAACCTAATAATTGACCAAAATCAAGCTTTTATAGCTTGCTGAAAAGTTATGAAGTTAGTTTTGTCTTATGTGAAGTGTACTAAGATATTTGTAGAAACTAAACTACAAATACTTGGTAGATTTTGTGTTTTTGCAGTGTATGTGCAGACAGCATGAAGAAATCACAACTGTTCAAACCCGAGTGAAATGTGGCCCGGAATAAAAGCTTGATGTGGATTTTACTCATCAGGCTCCACTTTGTTCTCACACATCCGAACCGCGGCTTTGATGAGAGTCTCAAACGTCCCAGGAAGCCCGCTCCTTATCGGGCCTCTGGTTCCCCCCGCGGCCCGGGCCTCCGCCTGCAGCTGCTGCCGGTGAGTCAGCTGATGAAAGGCGCATTCAGGCTCCTGAGAGCCAGAGGCTCCTCAGACTGAGCGCCAAGCGCGGGCTTTTATTGTGGCGGGTTAACATCGGTAAGTAATTCCTGCCACGCGCGTCGCCGCTAAGCGCTGATGGACTCCTCTCTCACACACACACACACACACACACACACACACACACACACACACACACACGGGTCCAGTCACAGAGATCGCTGCTGACTGATGTGGCTCCGACCGAAACCACATCCATCACATCCGAACTCAAAGCGGCGCGATCTGAAGAGCAGAACCATCTGCAGCGCCTCGCCGCTGGAGGAAACACGCTGTTCTCCTCTTTAACTCGCCCAGTGATGCTGCAGGATTCTCATGCTCAGTTGGACTTTAAAAGGTCTGCCTGTAAAACAACAACATTAAAGAAAAACACAATTTGTCCTCTTTCTGTGTGTAATTAGAGTTACATCAGTTAACCGTTTGCACGTTTTTTGGTTCTTTCCCGTAGAAAGTTCTCCAGGCTCTGTCTGTCTGTCTCTCTGTCTGTCTGTCTGTCTGTCTCTCTGTCTGTCTGTCTGTCTGTCTGTTTCTCTGTCTCTCTGTCTGTCTGTCTGTCTGTCTCTCTGTCTGTCTGTCTGTCTGTCCTCAACAAACACAATGACTGTGACCTGTTGTCATTTACAGGACAATTATTGATTTTAACTTTGTGCATTTTTCTTTCCCTCACTCAGTGCTTCAAATTTAGCTAAAACTAAAGGTATAGTAGCTCTTAAAGGGACAGTGTCACATAAAAATCAACTTTTTAAAAGTATTTCTATGATGTTATAAAATTGTTCCCTGCAGTGTTGCTTTGATTAATCCTTTAATCTCCATGGCAACCATTCAGCTGTGCAAAACACCTGGGTGGACCTAGCGCCACTTTCCAGGCGAAGCTCCTCCCCCTTTCAGCTCCTTCAGACTAGCCAGCAGCAATTAGCAAACAGCTGCTGAGCTCATCATAGGAGCTGCTGCTCAGAGCAACGCTGGTAAAAATGTTAAAGGGTTAATAGAGGAGCCATGTTGGGATGACTTCATGGAGGCGGAGCTTCAGAAACAGCAGGAGCTTCTTAAAGAGACAGAGGCCCAATTTTTGGAAGTCAGCTGAATGGTTGCCATGGAGATTACAGATTTTTTGGAGATGGAGATTTTTTTTTAAAACATGGATGAGAGAGTCAAGGCAAAACTCCAGGTAACATTATGACATGATGAAAAGATTATTAAAAAGTTGATTTTGATTCTTCCCTTTTAATCACATGAAATGTTTTATGTTTCGGATCTACAATTATTTAAACTTCCCTTTCCTACAAAAAACACTGGCTTCTTTACTTATTTTATTAGAATTACTGTATGCTTTGTTTATTTATTTCTGATTTGACAAAAAGTTTGTACACCCCTGGTTTAAAACCTCGAAGCAAATCCGTTTTTCTGTGGTGGAAACTTCCTGGTCAGTTTGTGAATTCTCGCTGCAGCGTTTTCCTCGGACTCCTCCGCCGGTGACCCGTTCCGTCAGAACGTGACCCGACTTCCAGGAAAGAGGAAGAAGACGTGCTGCAGCCGCTGCGTCTGGCTTCACTTTTCTTCTCAGAAACCACACACACTTCCTCACACACTTCCTCACACCCAGAGAAACGGCGGAGTCAAGAGGAAGAGCTGATTGTGTTCATGCTAACGTCTGTTTTCTGATTAAACTCTGAGGATTTTTCATCCAGGTTTCCTTTTGATTCCTGACCTTTTCCTGCTGCAGCAGGTAAAGGTCAGGAGTAACTAGTTAATGTAACCAGTTACATTTACTCAGTTACTTGAGTAACTTTTTGGAAAAACGTACTTTTAGGAGGATTTTTACTACGCTGTATTTTTTACTTTTACTTGAGTAATTTTATTATAAAGTATTTCTGCTCTAAATTGAGTAAAATTTCTGGATTTTCTACCCATTGAATGAAAAACAAACATGTTTTAAATCAAAATTCACCAAACACACACCTGCAGTTTCTGTTAAAGTTTCATCAGTTTTTACTGATTTGGAAAAAAAAAAAGTTTTGGGGTTTTTTTTTTGTTGCTTGTATGAATTATTGTCATTTTAGTCCTTAAAATACCAAAATTTCCATTTGACTTTATATTTTGATGATGTAACTTTTAAACAGAGGTGTGACCAAGTCACTGTGTTGCAAGTCTCAAGTAAGTCTCAAGTCTTTGTCCTCAAGTCCGAGTCAAGTCTCAAGTAAATACAGGCAAAAGTCGAGTCAAGTCTCAAGTCAGGAACCTTTAATTTCAAGTCATTTCGAGTCGTTTTTATTTTATTTTTTTATAATTTGCAATTATACATAAAATTCAAATAATAGACCATTTGTTCGTTTTAAAATATGTATTTATCTCAAATGATAGAACATGTGTAGCTGAACACAAAGTATAAAAAACATTTTTAAATTGGACCACTTTATTGCCCAGTTCTGTTAAACTTGATATTCAATAAAAAAAGACGAAAATGCTGACATTTCCACAGCACAATACAAAGAACCATAACAGCAGTTTTTTCCTCTTTTCTCTGACCTGTCAAAACAATATATTGTCAATATAATTTCCCAACGTAGATGTCTTCAAATACACCAACCATCCTTAGATGATACTAGACCCGGCTCATCATCATGATGGGACAGAGAGACTCTGTTCCCTGTGTTCAGGTCCAGAATCTGCTTTCTGTTCCGGAGCCCCGCTCACTATCCACCGGCTTCCTGAGCTAACACGGTGCACATTATTTGTGGAGGCATTTGAAGGACCGGATTTATGGTAAATAATCACCAATTTAACCCGGAGTACACATGCTAACACGAAGTTAGCTAAAGTCAGCTATCTTACAGCAAAAGAAAAGCGCCACCTACCGATCTTTGTGAAGCTTCAAATGCCGGACAAAGTTGGACGTCGTGGCATCTCCATCCGATATTCTCTTCTTGCATGTTTTACAAGTTGCAGTTCGTTTTTTAGTCGAAAGTTCATAACCTACGTAGTCAAAAGAAATTACTCGCGGAAGCATATTCGAGCGGTTATTTCGTATTTCGTTCCCTGAGCTCTGTAGCTTAGCCGCGTTTTTTTAAACGTCCAAATCCTGTTAATTTGATTGGTTGTGCTGCAGCTACGTACACATACATACATAAGGAGAGAGGAAAACCATAGTGACGGTCTGCGCATATTGATACGGAATGAGTGACATTAATTAATGACGCCACTTTATAAATAATGTGTTTTAAATTTTAAGACTTTGAGTAAAAAATATCAAGTCTTTTCAAGTAAACAGCTTCAAGTCGAGTCAAGTCCCAAGTCAATGGCATGAAAGTCAAAGTCAAGTCCGAGTCTTTCAGCATTTTTTCAAGTCAAGTCTCAAGTCGTGATTTTAACGACTCGAGTCTGACTCGAGTCCAAGTCATGTGACTCGAGTCCCCACCTCTGCTTTTAAATATGAAATGATTTGATTAGCACTTGAGTCGACTTTTTACCAAATACTTTTTTACTCTTACTGAGTAATTTCCTGGACGGATACTTTTTAGTTTTGCTGGAGGAAACATGTTGAAGTCGTGGTACTTCAGTGCAGTTTCCAGCCTCTGGTCGGCTGCAGGGCCTCACCACGCATCAGAAACGGATTTACACCTCAAAGCGCTAAAGTTAAATGGTTTATTTAGATTTTATCTATCACAAACATTCAGTGTAAAGAAAATAACTCCACAACGTGTGACTGACTGACAAATAAAAAAAAATGACCAGTAACAGTTCGACTAGCTGTTAAATCAGGGGGTGTACTTACTTTCTGTTACTTTTTTATTTAACATAGCAGAAAACACTCAAAGATTTAATAAATTTTAGTTGCATTTGCAGCTCATAAGGATATTAACTCTTACCAAGTATTTTTTGTCTAGTTTTTGTTGCAAATATCTTAGTTATTGTTTCACTTCTAACATGGGAAAAATGTCTTGCTGTAAGTGAAACAGTCTACTTGTGGACCTAAAACGTTTTCATCAACATTAAGGAATTATTTATTTAAAATGAGCTGCTGGAAAAGTGTTTTTGTTTTCAGGTTTATAGTGTATAATTTTGTTATATTTAAGTTTCACAAGATGTAATAGTAAATAATAAATGATGTCATATAGTCATGAATTGAAACTGTCTATTTTTTATCTCCAAAATATCTGGAAAAGTTTGAAAACTTACCTTGAAAAGTTCTTGAATGTTCCTGCAGAAACACGGTTTGAAGTTCTGATCCATGTTTCACTCAGACTGTCTGAAAAGGCTTTGCAAGCTTGATTTCTGTAAGTGTTTATTCTGCAGTGTGTATTTGCACCTGATTGGATCACAGTTTGCGGCGTGACGCCTCGGCCTGCTGATAACGGAAACCGGCCGGACCCGGCCTCGTTTGCATCAGACACCTGGAGGATGACTGGAAGGTCCAGATCGCGGCTCCGCTGCAGGGCTTCAGCTTCTGCTCTTCACATTTGAATAATGAGAGAAACTGATACCAACAGCAGCCTGAACGAGAAATCCACCGACTGAAAGGTCGTAAAATAAAACGGTGCGTTTGACTCTTAACCAACTGACTCATCTTGTTTCTCAGTTCAAGCTGAGACTGAAAGCTAAAAATTGAAGCAGCTTTTAACTTTTCCTCTCTGAGAAAACTCAAAGCAGCTCCTCAGAAATGATTAAATTTGCTTCAAATGTCTCATTTCACATCTTTAGTTATTAGTGTTGAGTCTTAAAACATTTCATGCTCCTGATTCAGACATCAAAACAGAAAATGAAGGGCCTTTGAAATAAATACTTTAAATTAAAAAGTTGATAACCTCAGCAATCTTGATTAAAAGTGTAATTCTCGGGGAAAAAATAAATATTTTTATTTTTCTCAGCATTTTACATCTCATGCACTATCTTTAAAAATCTCAAGTCAACTGTAACTCCATGCAGATCGCACCGCTGCTTCAGACATGATTCCAGGAACATATAAGATATCCTCCAAATAAGTAAAAGTTGCAGAAGCTGCAGCCTTATCAGAGCAGGAGGTTTTCTGTGCTACCTGCTCGTTTTCACCAGCCTGGTATCACCTGTGGCCTCTGGGGCCAGAGACGCTAAAACGTGGTAAGATTATCACTTCCTGGCATGTTATGCAACATAATCATGGGAGATGAGATCAGAATCTATGCTAAACTCTACTATATGTTACCTAATAAGGAAGATGAGAAGCAACATTTACTGGCATTGCAGCAGGATAGCATAAAATATCTCCACATTTTACTTCTGCTATATTTTTATCTTACCTATTATTACTGAGAAAAAAATCCTGAATTAAAAAAGAGAAAAGAAATTCACAAGGGATCATTTGTGCTAAAAATAGACAGATAAAGACTTTATGCCCTCTGCTGCAGCCACACATCAGGGTGCAGGGAATGCTAACTCTGCTAACTGCCTGCTATATTCCCTCAAACTCTTAAACCAGGGGAATAATAAATGTACAAACTATTTTAGATCACATTTTGGTTTTCTTTTTAAAATATTATAATGAATGTTTATGGTGTTGTGTAATTTGTGTTGTTTAATGGAAGTCATTTGATAGATTATGTAACCCAAATTTCCATTTCTATGGACAATAAATATCTTTCTAATCTCTGCTAACCATATGCTAACTCTGTTACTTTAGCTAGCCACCTATAAACTATTATTACTACCTGGAAATTCTGCTTATTGTCTGCTAGTTTAGCTAACTACCTGCTAACTCTACTAACTTTCCAATAATAACTCCATTAACCATCTGCTAATTTTGCTAACAGCCCAATAATTCTGCTAACCACCTGCTAACTGCCCACTATGTTTGCTAAGTGCTAGATAACTATACTAGTTGTCTAATAAAACTGCTAACTATTTGATAACTTTGTTAACATTCTGATAGCTAAGCTAATCACCTGCTAACATTCAAAACACAATGGAAACTCACCACCAGAAGAGTGTTGGACTAGCTAACAGCTAATCCTCATCACTTTATTTTATTATTTTATTTCATTTGGTTAAAATAGTTGTTCTTGTGTCACTTTCCATCATGTTGAGAAATATGCTTATTGCTATAAATGTAATCTGTAAACATGGCCGACTAAATGGACGTTTCAGCTTCGGGGGAAGGAAATGGGGATCCAGGTTCTCCAGTCTGATCTCAGCTGGTGTTTCCAGCATTGGACTCGGATTTGCTCTGGTTTCTGGACCAGCAGCAGCAGGAGGGAGGGGAAGCTGGGTTTGACATCAAACGGTGGTTTTGGATGGGTGGGTGGGGTTGACGTGCGGGTGGGGGTTACCTCAGCACATGGCCTGTAATTGTGGGCTGTTGGACGCAGAGAAAGGAGGCTCTGTGATGGTGCTTAGATGAAGCTACTGAGGAGCTCTGACCCGTTTTTTCTCCTTTAAAGTTGAATCAGAAGCAGCTTCTGTTTGTTTGGCCACTCAGATCAACTCAAACACAGAAAATCCCTCAAGACTTAAAGCTTTTTTGTTTTCAGGCTATAATTATCTGTGATTGGACATGCAGAACACATTTATCACCCACCCAACACAATATGTTTCCTTATACAATCTGTTTCCCTTTGACCCGTTTCAAATTCAAAGCTGCGTCTTTATTTTTCAGACTCACTGACCTCAGCTCTTTGGTTTGGAAACGGGTGGGGGAGGGCCATCCTGCGGCAGAACGGCGGGGAGACGCCCGGCTCAGTAAATTTAGCCTCAGCTGGGATAAAAATAACTGTCGGCAACCAGAGCAGATATTTATAGCTCAGTCAAAGGAAAAGCCTGCTTCAGTCTGCACGTAGCAAACACGGAGCAGATCAAAAACAGCCACTGTTGAAACTTTAGACTTGGAAAATGCAAAATGCATTAGTTCTAACAGCATTGATGATTAGAGTTTTTAATTCAAATGTTAATATCTCAATATTTTCTGGAAAGTGATTAAAAATTCATTTCTGAAAATCCAGTTATTTGCTTATATTTTTCACAAATCATGTCAAAAATACACAAAAGAATTGCAGCTTGGGAAGCTGAAATTCTTAGCTGCATGCTAGCTGCATGCTAGCTCCATGCTAGCCTCATGCTACCTGCATGCTACTCGGCTAATCAGCCAATCCAGGAGCTCCGTTCTTGATGTTGATTGGCTTACCACGAAGAACAGAGACCAGGTGTGGTGCGTTCTGTTTGTCGACAGAATTCGGAAATTCAAACTTCGAAGACAGAAAAATCAGGGCAAACGTCTCATTCAGAAACCCGCAGTTAGCATTTCAAGATGGCCGCTCCTTGCATCAACAGTAAGCTGTTTATTTTGCAAGACACGCTGGTAAAAGTTACACGTAGCACCTGAAACTCTAAGCTAAACAAATAAAAGTGCTGTTTGCTTATGGAAAGTAAACTTAAAGGGAACCTTTTGTGCAAAAAACACATTTTGCAAATTTTTACATTTTCATTTGGGTTTCAACTGCTTCTAAAAAAAAACAGCCCAAATGCTTAAAAAACTCAGATAACTGATTTTATGGCAATAATTTAATGTTTTTTGGTGTCTAAAAAATGAGCCGTTTCAAAAACCTCCCTATTGTTAAGTGACATTAAACAGGCACTCCCCCGTTACTTAGCAACCCCAGTCCCGTTACCTAGTAACTCAAACTGAGCTCCAGCATGTTTGGTCAGCTTGTTTTACTGCTGCATGTTCTGTACAATGGCTGCTGGAAGATAAGTGTTTTGTTGTTGACTTATCATTCAGAAACCACTTGCTGCGATCTTGTTGGTTGTGCAGGAGGAGCCACTTCTGCTTTTCAGAGATGAATGTTTGTATAATTGTGCACCTTTTTGCAGCCATTTTCACATGCAAGTGTAAAAGTTGAGATGGGGGTGTGGCCAGCAACAAATTATTTGGATTTAAAGTGATAAAAACACCTAAAACAGACTAAAGTCTCAGTATTTAAGAATGATTTTCTGCAAAATCTGGGAGGAACGTGTTTTAATAATAAATCTAACCTAACTTGTTTAAGGAAGTATAATAGGTCACCTTTAAAATAATGTTTGTGAGTGGCTCAAACAGCGTCTACCTGGGTGTCGCTATGTTTAAATCCAACTTCTCGGACTAAAACAATATTTTATTTGTTTTTACTTATTAGCTTATTATCTAATTTGCTTTCATGAAGTTTGTTTTTATTTTTGTTCTCTGTTTGCGAGGCGCTTTCTGTTTTTGATATGTGAAAGACGCAAAATGAATAAAATCTACTTAATGTTGACTGAGGAAGAGGAATCCCAGACAGAGAGTTTAGAGACACAGTAACAGTTGGATCTCTTCGTCCTCAATGCCACGCTGTAACCGAGGTGTCGTGAGGAAGAATGGAAACAGAACAAAGTGGAAAAATCCTGAAATACTCCGGCTAAATATAACTTCTCCCGGCAGTGGAGAAAGGTCTAAAAGAAAACACCGAAGGAGGAGGGAGAGTGGGAGAAAAACAACAGGCGGAGAGCTGCGGTAGAAGAGCAAATATGAACTTTTTCCTTCCATCACGTTCCAGCCACTCGGAAAAACTGATCCAGAGTCGGAGCCGAGTGTGTGGCTGAGACACGGGACAAAAAAACCTCTGAGCTGGGTCAGAACGGGTAAACAGCATCAGAACGGCTCATATCAGAGCAGCCATGTCAACAATGTCCTGTCACCGTGGCAACATGCAAACATGGCAGATGAGGGCCATGAGCACGAGGACGGACACACCTGCAGAAACAATCTTCTGATTGCTGCTTCGACCCGCAGCTCTGAGTGTCCATGATGCTAACGAGTTTATGAAGCCAATGAGCTCATGATGCTAACGAGTTTATGAAGCTAATGAGCTCATGATGCTAACGAGTTTATGAAGCTAATGAGCTCATGATGCTAACAAGTTTATGAAGCTAATGAGGTCATGATGCTAAAAAGTTTATGAAGCTAATGAGCTCATGATGCTAACAAGTTTATGAAGCTAATGAGTTTCTGATGCTAACTAGTCCATGATGCTAACAGGTCCACAAACCTGACGAGTCCCTGAAGCTGCTCGGAGTTAAACGGTCTAAAGCGGTTCTGCTTCTGGTTTCAGGGTAAACTGGACCAGAACTCCTCCTAACAGTGTGACTGAACAACCATGTAAACAATGTGTCTGCTGCCCTGTTACCATGGCAATAGCAAACATGGCACATGAGGGGCTAAGTTTTCATTACCAGCCATTTGTGGAAAAAAAGCAGAAGGATGTACAAAAATATCAGAAAATAAAATCATAATACGACTTTATTCTCATAATTTTATACTTTTACTGTTTTTTATATATATAAATTTATTTTCTTGGAATGGCCCTAAGACTCCATCGTAGTATCCAGCCCTGGTGACGTTTCATTTCTGTTCCAGCTTTGCACATCTAGACAGCCTGGACTTTGACTAGACCATTCTAACATTGTTTGTTTTTGTGAACTTCCAACCCAGTCTGAATCTTTTCGCAGCGTTTTGATGTGTTCAAAGTTTGTGACATTATTTCCTAATCTGACCTGCTTAATCCACCGTCATGACGCTGTAATCTCCTATTGAATTCAGACCAAATCACACTCAACTGGGAATTATTTTAGTTGATATGGGAAGTGTTTATACTGGGTTTTATTTAGGAGGGTCAGACTGAAAGGGGATAGATATTTTATTTTCTCTTCTCAGTTATGTGGTGAATGGAAAGCTGTGTGTTGGTTGTTTATTCCTGTTCATTCAGTTGTAATTCAGGCATTTTGACCGAGAGTTGACTGGCTGCCTGGTTCTGCTGTGATGTCACAGTTCTGTGGAAATTAACAGCAAAACACTGAAACGGAAACTTATCAGATTGATGGAGCCTGAGACAGGAAAAACTTTGAGTGAAAATGAGCTTTTGCTTTTACTGCCAGTAATTCCCCACTAATACCCCCAGTGACACTCACACAGACACACACACACCCCACACACACACACACCCACACACACCCCGACACACACACACATGCAGCTTACACACTGCATGGCCCTGAGCTCCAGGAAAACACTTCGGACCTGCTGAAGAGAAACTGAAGCGCCGAGGATTCAGCACAGGGTCCTCATAAGGTCTGAAAACACATGAGGCTGTTCAGATGTGTGAAGAAACACACACAGGAAGTGGTTTCATTTCTGGTTTGTGTTCATGTCGCTGCCGGTCAGTAAAACATGAAGGCGTGAACTCAACTGAACTCAGTCAGAAAATATCATTTAACCATGAACAAGAAGCTGAGCAGAAACCTGGAAAGTTATTTTCTCCAAACTTTATCCAATAATCACCCAGGAAATCAATCAGCCCACTCTGACCTGCAGCTTCTCTGATTTGCTAATCATCATCATGTTTGGACATGTTGACCTTAACTGACCTGCCGGGGAACCTGAAGTTCCTGTTTTGAACTAATATTGATGCCATTCTAACAGCGGAAAGAAGAGACTAAAATTAGCTTAAACTCAATAACACCTTTAGCTTTAAAGGTCTTAAATAAATGTATCGAAAATTAAAGCCTTAAAAGGTCTTAAGTTCATCAAAAATGAAGGTTAGCATTAAATACACCAATTACAAGTCTAAAATTTTGTTGTGGAGGTCGGACTATTTTATCTCATCTACACATAATCATTGCATTCATTGCATACTGCTAGCTAGCTAACTAACCCTAGCTAACTAACTTTTTTTATAATGGGTAAGGTGTAAATTTATCGCCTGTTAGTTTGATGACGTTTGTCTTTGCTATTGGTTCACTTCTGTTGCAAATCGTACGATTTATAAAATGCTGGCTTTTCTTTCCAGATCTTAAACTTCATTGTTAACAACCTTAAAAGGGTCTTAAAAAGTTTGTGTTGGTGAAACCTGCAGAAACCCTGGTGATTATAAACTGACCTGGTTTAGTAATTGGATTGTTGCAGAGCCAAGTCACATTAAAAATGAAATCCAGATAAAACAAATGGAGTAAAGATTTTTAAAAAGCCAGACTGCATTCAGAAATCGGAGAACTGGACGTCGGTGCAGTCGGTTACTCTGTTGCCCTGCAGGAAGAAGGTTCTGCATTGACTGTGTGTGGATGGTTTTTGACTGTTAGGTCAACTGAATCCTCCCACTTTGCTATGGTTGTGTGTCTGTGTTTCACCCAATGACCTCTAGAGACTAACCGCCCTTTGACCCTAAAGGTCAAGCAGCTACAGACAACAAATAGAGAGTTTCATTTGACACTTCAGGGTGTTTTCACACCTGAAGCTCCAGTAGATTCAGTTCAATTTGGGACCAAATTGCAACATTTTTTCCATTTCCAGCTGCTGTGGTTCTCTTTCTCACTGCACTGAGTCAAACCAACAAAAGCTTTTGAAAACTTGTTCCCCTCCTGGCCTGTGGGGGCGCTGCACCAAGAACCACTGAAGGAAACAACATGAAAACCTCTGAAGACACTGAGCACAACTTCCTTCTTCACAAATTACAAACAAAACTACAGTGGGGTCAAATTTGAGCAGTTATACTATTTCTCGAGCCACTGTTTACCACTGTGCTCAGCTTGAGGTCTAGACTTTGATTAGGCCATTTCCAGCGTTATTGTTGGAAACAGAGTCATGAGTCTTGCTCCACTGTGTTTGATTCTAAGACGTTTTGGTGCTGGCATGATGAGTTTGGTTTCTACTTTGGATTCAGCTGTCAGAGTTGTGTTTTATTCAGACTCATTCAACTATATTTATATGAAAAACCGACTTTCTCCTTCAACCTAGGAAGCCGTTTTTGCTCGGTCTTCCTACGCTGTAACCCGTCCTGTTGCCTTTCTGTCTTCTCACTGCATGAACACCGAGCAACAAACGACCTCAACCTCTGCTTGTTGGCAGATGTTGACGAGTTTGGGCCGTGTTGCACAGGAATTGTGTGTCTCATGCATGGAGGCGGTTGGTCTTTGACGTCTAATTCCCAAACATATTTACTGCATGTTTTCTGAAGATCATGTGTTCCTGAATGTATTTCTGCTGCCGCTCGCAGCAGTCAGGATGTACTTCCACCCTGCCGCTCTGTGATTGGCTGGTTCCTGTGAGTAAACACGGTGTGTCACAGTATGTTCCTGAACTCCCAGGGTTCACGGTGTTGTTGTCTGGTTGTGTTTGAGCGGCTGACAGAAAGCTGGAGGTCAGAACGCCGGGATGCCGAGGCCAAAGTCTAATCTGCAGCGTCGTCCTGACAACGCGCTGACATCACGTCATGCCAGCCAATCATGGAGCAGAAGAGGGTTTTTAATCTAGGATTCACTGGCCAGAGTTGGTTTCTTATTAAAGTCCTTCAGTTGTTTGGTCAGAGCAGTAGCCGCGTTTCCATCCATCATACAAATTTGACATTTTGAATTTGAAATTTGATTAAGGGAAATACAGTAATGAAAAAAACAACTAATATATTGAAAATGGGTTTAGTTTGCAATGGAAACACATTTTGTCATATCACATGAGTCACATGATCAATAACCGGATGTTACTACTGCTGGAAACCGCAAAGAAGAAGACGACAGGAAGTAGCTGGTCATTTTTTTAACGACTTATCGCATTAACAAATTTAATCATGTGTTTAATGGAAACACAGAAATTGCAAAATTTAGTTTTTTCCTCATGAGCCAAACAACGACAAAGTTTTCTGCACATTTGTGATCGAAGAACAGCTATTAGCTTCATTTCCATTCAACTTAAAAGTGCAAATTGGAATTGCGAAAATAAATTTGCTTAATAGAAACACTTTTGTTGCACTGGACAAGTCATGTGATCAACAACAGGATGTTACTACTGGCACAAACCACAATGATGGCGAGTTTTTTCAATGACTTATCATGTGAACAAACTGATTCACGTGTGATTTTAATGGGATTTCTTGTGTTTTTTTACGCTGGTAAATTATCAACAAAGTTTTGACATTTGTAATATAAACAAAGCTTGTGAAACATTCTGAAGACCGGTTTTCTGCTTACAGAAAGAGCATAAAAACAGCTTCTATTAAAGAAAAACAAGTTTGTGTCTTCAGAGGCCAAAATGCAACCAAGAGGTTAGAAACAGGAAGCAAAGTGGAAGAATGAGCAGCGACATTCCTGGCATTCCTGACAGGGAGCAGCAGCCCCACATTCATGAGTCAAATGAAGGTTTTCATGATGAACACATCAAACGAGTTTTAATTCTTCACAAAACTCCCAAAGGGACAGGATTTACGCCAACTGTGGGAGAGGGAACAAAAAGGTGTGTTCTCAATCCAAAACACAACAAACACACCTTCCACCCACAAACCGCAGCCTGCGCTTTGTGCCCTCATCTTGAGGGCTTTTTCATGTGGAAGAAGAAAACAAGGTTCAGCAGTGATAAGTGATAAGCAGTGATCTCCCTGCTGCAATTTAACAGATTCATCAGCCGAGCAGCAGCTGCTGAAAGCTCAGATCAGGAGGGAATCAGCAACAGATGCCTCCCACGCCCACAGAAGAACTGACACACAGAGCTAAACGAGCAAATGAACAGATTAACAAGACAGAGATCCACAAGATGCAATAAAATGGTTAAAAGACAAAAGAACAGGGCAACAAACAGAGGAAAAAAATAAACAGGAAGAGATAATTAATTCCAAAATGGTCAGAAAATAGAAGAAGCAAACCAAAAAAGAGCAAAGAGGGAAACAAGAGTAATGTTGTTGGGACCACAACATCACCAAAGTTAGTAAAAACATGGTCAGAAATAGAGAGGGTGACTAAAACATGTCTACGCAAGACACAATTATTACAACTATGACTCTCCCTCCTGGCCTGTAGGGGCGCTGCACCAAGAACCACTGAAGGAAATAACATGAAAACCTCTGAGCGCAACTTCCTTCTTCACAAAATGTAAACAACAATGGGCGGGTCAGGGTTCCCAGGGGTACGATAATTATCGTATTTTTGCGATAATTCTGCCTCTGTACGATGAATCATCCCAAAAAGGCCAAATATACGATAATTTGACCATTCCGTGAATGTGTGGAAAAGAAAAAAAACACAAATGAACACATTAATTCAACTGCAGGGCTGCTGATGAATCCATTCCTACTGACGCCTCTAAGCTGTGAGTGCCTGGAGTCACTAAAACGCATCAATGCACTTCTTATTTCGGTTATGATGGGTAATTTCCCTCTGAGTGATTTTATGTCTCTGGTAACACTGGTAACACTGGTAACACTGGAGTGGGTCAGATTTTAGTGGTTGTTGGATTCCTCCAAGTCATTTCTCCTGCTAGCGCTAGGCTAATGTGCTTGCTTTGGTTTAATTTACCCAGAATGCCCTGCACGTTCACTTCAACCGAACCCAGACCTCTGAGTTCACGCCTCCCCAAACGGACCGGACTTTCTAAACAGTCGGACTGAACAGGGCTGGACTGATGAACACTAAATGTTGCACAGAATAATTCATTAAATCCCAGCAAAGATCACATTTCTGCTTATGGATCATGTTTCTGTTTCTGTGCTTTTTAATGTAGCCGATGACTTGGCTTGATAACCGTTTCAGCCTCATATTTCTGTTATGTAACCAGAGTTGGATATTTTCAGACTCCGATGGTGTAAAAATGTTGTGATTGTGCAGAAATGCGCGCCTCTTCACCGGCTGGCTGCTCATCACTTCTCCTCCTCTTCCTCCGGGTCTCTTCCTCCGTCTGACTCATCCTCTCACTGCTCCAGGTTCAGCCTTACATGGTCAGTGACGCTGCAGCAGGATCTCCCTACGTACCGGCTCCCACCGGCCCAATGGGCAGGATCCAGCCGTTTCCACGGCGACGTGACGCAGCCACAGCCTCCTCGCTGCTGAAGGACACAGCTGAACAGAAATAGCTGCAGAAGTGACACACTGAGCTCATTTTGTTCCCTTATCTCCCCAAAATAAAGCTGCTATTCTGGAACGATGAAAACGTTCTCCGTCATGGAGCCGGTACCCGGTCGGTTCTGATCATCAGCTCCCAGAATGACCCATTTTTTCTGAGCTGACTCATGCGGGAAGAAACCCAAGTAAACCGGTCCAGGAACGTGGTCACTCAGATCCAGATCTTAAATTCAGGCTCTCCTTCAGCTGCTGCTGTCCAGATGTTTCTCAGACGGACGTTTGGAGTCCAGGTTGTGACGAACGGAGTTTTTCACCGATGCAAATTGAACTGTTCAACAATTTGCATTTTCCATTCATGCTCCTGCAGAGTCAGCTCATTTCCTCCCTGCACTGCAAGCCGGCTGAAAATATGGTTCCCCGATGCAAACGACCAGATAAATGACAATACGGATGAGGATGGGGAAACACGGGACGCTCAGCCACCGCTCTGCTGGTTTGCATTTCCTGGGTTTTCATTCATTAGGTGTTTATTTTTGTTTACCTCACAAAACATAAAGGCTAGGCCTTATGGGAAGCTTTGCCGTGTTGTTCAGTGAATATTGGATCGGTTCTGGTACTGTGGGGATTTAAATCCAATGCGGTGTGAATAGAAACTAGTTTCTAATGCGTACAGCTTGGAACGCCATTTTACGGTCGGCAGTATTCAGCAGAGGCAGGCGAGTTAGTAAGTTTTTGTTCTCTCCAGGGTTTGGTTGGTTTGACTCAGCAGAGAGACAGAAGCAGAGCAGCTGGAGGTGGAGCAGATGTTTCCGTTTTTGGCCCCAAATCGAACCGATTCTCCTGGACTCTCAGGTGGGAAAACGCCCAACATGGCGTCATGCTGTGATATTTTTCTGTCTCCCAGTCGACAGACTGTGTTGTGTGACACCAGTAGCTCCTCACTAACTGAACCACACTTTTTCCCATTGACCCACAACTTTGGGTCTGTTGAATGGTTGTTTTGTTACTTATTTTAATTATTGTCATTTTGCTTCTTAAAATACCTAAACTTTATATTTTGGTCCTTCTGATGATGTAATTTTTAAATATTAAATGATGGATAATTTGATCAGTTACTCAGTACCTGAGTTGACTTTTTACTCTTACTTGAGTAAAACTTTGGCTACTTTATCTGCCTCTGAAAGTAACTAAGTAATTAAAGCTTATTTGAAGTAACTGGATTATTGGATAGTAATTAGTTATCTCTGTTTGTCTTTTGCTCCAGGAAAAAATCTTCCCATGTGAGTTTTTATCTGCATTCCAATCATTTCTACAGTATTAGTGATTTAAAGAATTAAAATGCTCCCTTTCTCACTCCCTGACACACACACACTCCCTGGCGCAGTGTGGGTGTGTAACGTGATTAGCCGGTGGTTCCTCCCATGCCATCAGAGACGGCATGTTGACCTCTGCTCTGCCGTCACTCACCTTCGTGCAGCGGACCGGCTCCGCCCGCTGCACGCTGCGTTCAGGGTGTGAGCGGCCGGGGCGGAGACGGCGTGTCCCGGCCCGGCCCAGCCCGGCTGGCGCTGGCTGCACTATTTACTCTGTTACCATGCAAAACATCCCTCTGCAAACGTTTGGACCTGCTCAGCAAATATTTACAGCTTCCACATGGCTGAAAGCAGAAAAAGTCAATACTATCAAAAAAAGCTTTGCATGCTGAAGATGTTTCTGTCAGGAAAACAATTCCTTATTTAGTTTTGAAACTTTTCTCTTTGTTTACTCCCTTTATTATAAAGAGAAGTCATAAAGAGATGAGTGGTTTATAAGAAGAGACGTTCTTAACAGAAATACTTTCCTTACAGAAAGTGAAGCCAAACACCAAGACTGAGAGATGTCTCAAGGTTTTTCATCATCTGCCAATTCCACTTTCAAAAGTGAAACTTCATAGATGAGAAGTGTGAAAATGAGAAGCATCTGTAAGCTGAGCTCTGGCGTAAACATGTCAGGGTTACAGTGTCAGAGAGGCTTCGTCACGGAGACGGAGAAAAACACGTCTGTACGGGGGCCAAGCGGCTGCGTCACAAGGCGGGAGCGTCAACCTGATGCAGCGAAACACAGCGACAAACACAGAGACGCTGAAACAGGTTCATGTTTGTCCTCACAGGAAAGTCAGGTGTGAACACAGGACTTAACGATGAACTCTGACCTGATTTGCAGCCGAAAGAGAACAAAAAGAATTTGAACAACATCTTACCAAACATTTTTTGTCTAATTTCTATTTCGAATATATCAGTGCATCTGATATAAGAAAACCTAACTTACAAGTAACTTTTATAGCAGCTTGTTTTATGTCAATAACTCCTGAATACTGATGAAAAAATATTAGTTCCACTGCAGACTATTTCACTGAAAATATGGGAAAAATGTCTTATTTCTTTATTGACGCACAAAAAATGTATAATAACACCATCATCAGCATAAAAGGACACAAAAATCTATGAAAATAAACAAGGGGAATGTAATTTCTAGTTATGTTTACTGCAAAATCACAAATGTTTAGCAAATAATTAAGTCTAGTTTCTATTTCAAAAGTCTTAGTACATTTAAAATAAGAAACACCAACTCAAACATAACTTTTCAACAAGTCAATAATTCCTTAATATTGATTTAAAAGGAACTATTTCCACTGGTAGATTATTTCACTTGTAATGTGGAAAAAAATGTCTTGTTATAAGTGATTGAATCTGCTAGTTGAACTTTTACTTTTTCATCATTATTAAGGAATTATTGTCTTAAATCAGGTTCCTATATAATGCCTGAAAGTTACTTGCAAGTTAGTTTTGTTTTATTTAAGGTGTATTAAGATATTTGAAGTAGAAATTGGATTTAGTATTTCTGCAGTGAACATGTTGGTTGGGTTCAGTCAAACTTGCCGGTAAGCAGAAAACTATAAATGATTTGGGTGCCGAGGACAGAGCTGAGGGGTCTGCCATGTGACAGCGGCCCCCAGAACCTCAGCTTCATCAACCGTCTGTCTGAATGAAAGGCAGATTTGTTATTTGGTTTAAACTGAAGGACAGAAGAGGAGTGTTTGCTCCGGTTGTGTTTGCAGAAACAGATAATTTCCTCTGAGAGTCGTTGCAGCTGATTGGCTGAGCCAAACTCCACGTCACTTCTAGGACTTTGTTGTGTTTTACAAGAGTCGTTGACCCGTTTGGCCTCAGCTGGGTCGGGCGGGCCGGCCGGCCGGCCGCCAAAACCAACAGTCCTGCAGAATTCCCGTCAGCTGCTAACAGGATGTGACATCACACTATGACATCATGGGCAGGGTTGATGCTGTTTGTTCTCACTGAGCTTCAGCTTATAGCCCAGCAGCTTTCACAAAAACACAGGAGGACGACCAGGATGGGGGGGGGGGCTGCGTTCTTCTTCTTTACTGAAATATTTTCCCCACAGAACGACTGAAGGTGACGAGATGCAGACATGTGATGACGTTCAGGTTTTGCTCCTACTTTTATCACAAAGTGGTGAAATTCAAGAGGAAAAATTAAAAGTAAGCTCATTGAGACTTTAGTTGCCACATTAACATTAGGAACCTTCATGCTAAATTTAAAGAGGCTCCAAATGGACCATAATGAAAATATAAAGATGGATGAACTGTTGGATGGATGATTGGCTGGATGGATGGATGGATAAATTAATTGATGGATGGATGGATGGATGATGGATAAACTGTTGGATGAATGGATGGATGGATTTGTGCTGCTGGTTCCACACCGCTGATAAGCTGCAGCCCGTTGCCGTGGAAACTGAGACAGTGGGCAGATGTCCGCCAACACACGCCTCCGTGTGAACGTCCAATTTTATCCTGAAGCAGAAATATTCATTCAGTGTTTCTGGTTCATGCTGAGGAGGCGGAGGACTGGATTTCTCTCTTCACCGTTTCAGTTCATAAAGATGCTTTGATGCTACATGTTTGCTAATCATTTTAGCGATGTAGCGATGCTATGTGTAGCTTGATAAGCAGGAGCAGGACAACTAAGAAAGCTTCTCATTAGTGAAATCTGACCTAGAAATGTTTGGCATGCAAATGTTTAAAAACCCTTGAACTCTATACCTTTTGATAAAGAAAACTAATTATCACCTAATAGCCACTTTTGCTCAGTTGTGTGACATTTAATCTCAGTAAAAATGCAGCTGCTCTTTGTTTTTTAATATTGTAAATAATTTTTTGTTAGTAACTCACCTGGTTAAAGAAATATTAAATGAAAAACGTTCACACAGCAGGTCGTTTTGTTCTGCTTTTTTCTGTCAACTGTTTACGTCCCGAAGCGCCCCGCATGCGCAGAAGATCGTTTACGTGACGCGGCAGTGCTTTGTTTACGGAAGTAACAATGTACCCCGCCGTCTGTGGATCGATTTGAACGTTTATTCAGCAATGGATGCCGATTGTATCATCACAAGCTAATGACAAGACGAAGGAAGATGACAAAAAGAAAAAACAACCATTAACGGCTTTTCGTGAAGCATTTACTGCAACTTACGAACTGTAGTTCTGTAGTCTGTTTGGATGTGGAGCCGGACCAGGAATTGTTAGGTTGGGATGTGATGCGTTCACTGACAAACACAAACTGCTTTCTTAATTTCATAATTAGAATTGTCAGCCATTAATATTGTTTACATCTTGATTTTACCGCGTCTGGCTTTTTCTGGTGCAGAATTATGACGTATGTCTCATGTCAGTGACGTATAAGTCGGCTAAAATGCGACATGACCGTCCAGTCTGAAGTCATGAAGACGCTTTAAAAACAGTCAGATACACATTAGGTTCCATATTTGGGGGATGAAAAGATCGAAATTAGGCCATTCAGAGCACCGTCACTTGGGTCGCATGAACGTTGGAGATCATTAGTGAACTGGGAGGTTTTCAGTAAATCATGTGAAGATGTGAAGCTACCAGTATGGTCCGGAAAAGAGATGCTGCCGAAGAACCCGACTCTGCAGGAGCTCAGGTGGGAAAATCTGTTAATTGATCACGTGGTTCTTTGATTGGCTTGATGCTCTCAGAATGTGACTGATATTGTAGTGATTCATGAACAGCCTGAAGCCTCCACAGTAAGTTTAATAACAGACGGCTGGAATCTGATGGCATTCATGTGAATGAGCAGAACTGCTGTGGATTAAAACTGTGAAATTCACATTTCATTTTTCACACTCTGACTTTAAAGAGTTTCTGTATTTGAATAACGGCAACATGTCTTTTTCTGATGTTATGTTTCTGTTGGAATGTAGTTAAATCTATCTACCCTGAGCTTTTAGCTGACGTCGTTGCACCAGCATTAATATTTGTTATATATTCTGCTCCAAACTAAATAACCAAAAGTATAGATAAATTAGATTTGAACTGATGCAATTCAGATCCCATACAACACGTATTTGTGTCTAGTTTCTAGTTAAAATATGTTGGTACACTTGAATTAAGACAAATTTAATTTACATGTAACTTTTCAGAAAGACACAGGAGCCAAGGTTTTAAGTCAATAATTCTTGAAAAGTACAGACATTGGCAGTTTTTTTCACTTATAACATTTGAAAACATCCTGTTTTCTATATTTTTTAACTTGTTTTAAGGGTATTTTTTGCAGTGTTGGTATCAGCTCCCAGTGTTACCATTCAGATTACTACAGGCTTTAATGCTGATTCTGATGGAAGAGAAATCCAGATTATTTCTGTAAGATGAAGAAAGTAAGTTTATCAAAAGTAAAGTTAACTTTGAAAAACAGAAATCCAGACTGACTGAAGAGCCCTGGGGTTTAATGAACAACTGAACCATTCTTTTTAAAACTCCAGTTTTAAGTAAAGTTATTGAAAGTTTTTAGTGCTGTCAAAGTTTTTGTTTTCATTTGAAGATAATTCTGATTTGCATCACTTCATCTTTATTTATTTTCAGCAGATTACCATCAGCAGTTTGGTGAAATGAATCTGTGGATAAGGACCGCCTGGATACGTTTTTAAAGGACCACAAATGGCCCCTGCGCCACATCTTTAGCATCCCTGAACTGGATTCATGATTTGTCCTTTTAAGGTAGAAGGCATGCACCACACACACACACCCACACACACACATTGATGAATGACTCAGGAATCGTAAATGTATTCAACAGTTTATTTGTCAGATCCAGTCAACATATTGATTAATCTGAACATATGATCTCATTGTGTCTGAAAGTTCATGATTAAGTCCGAGCATGCGCACAGGTAAGCCGAAACACCTGCAGCTCCGTTCACATCTCCACGTGCATCTCTTCTTCACTCATTCATCAGTCCAGTCACGTGCTGTCTCTTTAAAACAGCTTCCTCTTTCTCTTCTTCCTCAGCTGCTCCTCCAGCAGCTCCAACACGTCTCTGTCCGGCTTTCAGAACCGGTCGACCCATATCACGCGGCTGGAGAGCTCCCGCCGGTTCGGTCCTGGCTCACGGGAGGGTCTGGCGTCCTTCCGCCCCCCCTCTCTCTCCTCCATCGCCGCCGCCGCTCCTCCTCTTCTTGCAGGAGGTCGGGTCGCTTAAATCCAACTCCTTCTCACCGCTGCACGGCGGTTCGGTTCGGTTCAGTTCAGTTCAGTCAGCCGTCCCGCAGCTCCAGGCAGGGGACCCACTGGTTGCTGCAGCGGCTTTGCTCGCAGAAGCTGCTGACGTGCTGCAGGGCCTGGCACTGCAGCGGCTGCACTGGAGGGTTCTGCACAAGCAACACGGAACCGGCCGTTAGGACACACAAACAACCGGAAGTACGAGTCAAACTGCACCGGAAGGAAGGAAGAGGCACCGAGAGGACCGGGGAGGCGGACTTACCGTGACCAGGATGCAGTGCAGGTCCCGCGGCTCGTTGCCGTTGCTGTCTCCGGTGTCTTCCCCCAGCAGCTGCGACAGCCGCCGCACGCCGGAAACCCGCACGATGTTGATGTCGTTGTCACAGCAGAAAGCCTGGAGCAGCGTGAAGTGGATCTGCAGCGCGATGTCATCCTCATCTTCCTCATCCGTGGCGAGGAGACACAGAACCACGCTGTCCGGATCTCTGCAGCGGAACCAGGAGGAGAGGAAAGTTAGAACAACAGACCTAGAAAATACCTAAATGTTGAGTCTAAACCACAGAAAACACCAAAATGTTGAACTTTAACTCCTACTTACACATTCATGAGCTTGGCGGACTCGTACACCCCCACCGTGAGGCAGTCCTGCCGCTGCGCCGCGACCAGCAGCTCCTCCACAGCCTGACTCACCGTCTCCATCCTGCAGAGACACCGGGGCGGTTAGAACCACGCACAGCTCACAGTAACGCACCAACATGTCTAAAAGTAACGTCTAAACATCTGTGCATCCTGGTGCATAATTTCGCACAGCCAAAACCCTTACTTTTGCTCGGTGCTGTTGGTTCCGACGACCTCCTCCAGAGTCATGTTGAACTCAGAATAATATTCCACCAGCTCCAGGTTAGAAGGATAAATTAAATCCACGGCGCTCGCTGTCCGGTTAAACTCCAGAAAGAGAAAAAACAAAGTCCAAACAGAACAGTAGAATAATCCAGATCGGAACAGAAGTGCTTCTGGTTCGGATAGAAGTCCGGTTCGGTGGAGAGTAAAGTCGCTTTCTGCCTCTGACAGCCGAAACTCCCGTATTTATACCGGCAGTTTAGCGGGGGGAGTCGCGCGCAGCAGAGCGCTTTCTGATTGGTCCGTGCTGATCAAAAGAGAATTCTTAGCGCGCTGCTGATTGGCTAAGCGCGGCGCTGATACCAGCGATCCCACGTGGGTGGTTTCGGAGAATCCCCCGCATTCCCTCCTCCTCTTCCTGCCCTCTTTCTCTTTCTCTCTCTGCCTGTTTTCTGACTGACTGGAGGAATTTCCACATCTTCCTCCTTTCTGCTCCCAGAAACTCTTCTGGTGCAAAAAAAAAAAAAAAAATCCCCTCAAAGCACACACCTGGGCTAATTCATGTCACATGGCATGTGACCCGGCGGGCGCGTGCGCTGGGGGCATGCGCCCGCCGGGTTGGATAACGGATTGCTGCTGCTGCTGCTGCTGATGATGATGCAGGTTGTGCAATAGTTAAAAATAAAGAATGGAAAATGTCCGGTGATAAACACGAGTCAGTCAGCTGCATGTTTAGGATTAGAAACTACCATGAGGTCAAAGGTCAAATGATCAAAGCCTTAATAAAACATTTTCTGAATGTGTTGCAGTGAATAAAATAAATGAGTGTGTTTGAGCTGTGTTGCTTCTGTCCCGCATGCAGGCTGCATGTTTTCACGCAACACGCGGGTTCCTGCAGGCTGAACCGGGTCGCATGCTGCCCCCAGCGGCCAGGCTGGGCACGGCAGCGCTGCAGGACGTGTCTGGACCGGGGGAGTCCCGCCAGGACGGTTCTGCTTGGGGGGATTTGTGGGGAGTTTCATGGGTCATCAGGAGCCGTTTGGTGCTCTTTCATATTTTCTGAGTTTTTTTTGAGAAATGAAAGTGAAACTGAGCGCAAGTTGCATGAAAATCACATGAAATGTCAGGAAGGAAAATGACATTTTAGGAGCGTTTGTCCTGCAGAGCTTCAAAACAAATATAATCAATATATAGTTTCAGTTGGGTGGAGTAAAAGAGAATTTCTGCAAGAAGTTTGAATAAAATTCTATATTTTCCTAGGCTATATTTTAAAATAAACTAATTACTAAACTTACAAAAATAATGAATAAAATAAGAAGCTTATGATATCTAAATGATTCCATTCTTGAAATAAAGAACAATCACGTGTTTGGGTGTTTAAAACTAAAAAGACAAAAAATAAATAAATATAAATAATAAATATTTCTGAGGATTATCTAATGTTGCTCCTGATGAGTCATCATGACTCATTCATGATGCAAAACGTCATTTTACAACCTGCTCATCACATTTATTCATCACAACATGAAACATCTGCTCGTTCCAAACATGTTTTCAAAATTCAGAAATATATTTGGTTTTTCTAAACTCTTTGTTTTGAGGTGAATCTTTTTATCTGTGATGTGAAGGTTTCATAAGAAGCCTGCAGAGAGAATGGCTGTCTGCTGGGAACAGAGATGATGTTATAGCACCACCTGCTGGTTCAGTTAAAAACCTACAAATCTTCCGTATTTTTTTTTCATTATTTATAGTTTTTATTCATTTTTGTTCTAAAATTCTTGACATGTATTTATTTAATCACATACATTTAAAATACTTTTCTATTAGGCAGAATGTTTTTTTATTTGCAATAAATTAAAATTAGATCCTAAAGGAATTATTATTATTATAAAACAGAATGAAAATAAAATCCAATGCGATTTAACTTTTTAAAAAAATGATAAACACCAGAGGAAGTCATTTCCTTAACATAATGAGAATAAACAAATATAATTAGCTAAGTTAATATTATAAAGCACAAAGTTATTCAGTTATTATATTAATAGCATTGCCCCATTTCTACTGTAGATATTTTGTGCAAATATTCCATAAAACACAGAAGAACAGATACAAATCATTTTATTGATTTATTTGGTGAAAGGGAAAGAAATTCATATTTTATTCATAAAATGTGCAAAAAGTCAAACTTTCTCAAAATTCCCTCCAACTTTGATGGCAACTGTTTTTATCTGCAGATTTTTAATTCAATCAAAGAAACCTTTATTTTTTTTAAGTGATTTATTTTTGTTTTGATGCTCACAGGTGATTAATGGTCCACCATGAGTGCATCTGATGAATTCTGATGTGATCAGCGTGATGAGGCTCGTTATCAGCCAATCAGAGCTGATCAAATCACCGCTTTGATCAGTCAGTGAACGCATCGCTGGGATCTGAAGAAGCTTCACTCAAACAAAAAGTTTCACGATCAGCAGGTTTTGTTTTGAGAAGCTTTAAATAATTTTAACTCCAAAGCTTCATCTGTCAGAGCCGATGTTTATCTTGTTTTTGGCAGCTTATTAAAATATTCAGGACTTTTAAATTCAGCAATTAAAAATACTTTCTATTAAAAATAAACACTGACAGGGCTTCCAAAGAAAGAACAAGCAGTGACCCTGAGAATTATTGCTGCTGAATATCTTTCGCTTGATGAGATTATAGCAAGATATTTTCCCATAAATAAAATAATCTGGCATTTTCATCAACATTAATAAATTATTGACTTAAAACAAGCTCTTATATCTTGCTGAAAAGCCACTTTTAAGTTAGTTTTGTCTTATTTAAGATATTTTCACTACAAACTAGACTAAAAATACTTGGTAATATTTATTCCTTTAGTACAGATATGTTATTTTTAATAAGTATACAGTTTTTATGTTTGTCCTTACTGCACAGTTATTTTTATATTATTGTTGTTTTGTTTGCCTTTCCCTACTTTTACTTTTCTCCTCTGAACTTTCTGTTGTTGATGGTTCTGAACATTTTACGTGAGGGGTGTACTAACTTTTTATCATGCGGTCCAAAATCATTGAGTTAAAAGTACGGAAGACAATTAGGGCCACTAAAAAAATAAAATAATAATAATAATAAAATAATAATAATAATAAATCAGAATTAAATTTGAATATTTAATTCTGATTTTTTTCTCAGAAATCTGACTTTAATCTAAGAGATTTTCTAAGAATTCAGATAAAAAAAAGTCAGAATTATTATTTTTTTGTCAAGAAAATGTAACAAAATAAAATCAAGTAATTGCAGTATTACAATTTTTATGTTTTGTTTTTTTTTGTAGGAAAGTAATGTTATTCGTTGTAGATCCAAAACCTAAAAATGATTTTGTATGATTGTTGTATTGAAAGAAAGACAGTTCATTTGGGCTCAGTTGAATACATTTATTTACGGCATAAAACCAGGATTTGGTTCACTGTCTTTTGAAAGTCTTCCTATATTTAGCCGAGTTTAATTAATGAAGTAAATGCAGCAAAGGAGACTTTCCAGTAAAAGTCTCTGGATAAACGTGGTTCTACTTATTATAAAAGCTTGATCATAAAAAGTTAAATACTTTATGTTGTAATTAACATTTTCCAGAGTAATAAAATTATGTTACCATGATTGCAAATAAAAGTATTCAAGGTAAATTTGTATAATTCTTAAAGTGCAGTTGGGGACCACACAGAATCATTCCAAGGGCAAGAAATGGCCCCTGAACCGTACTTTGAACAGTCCCGTTTTACTGTATTGTATAAATAACTTCACAAAAAGTTTATTTTACCAAGCTAAATGAAACTAAACAGATAAATGTGTAGGGTAACTTGACATTAAAGTTTGTTCCAACCTTTTAATCATGTTTCTGTTAAAACGTTTATTCCCTCTTAGTGAGCTGTGCCACTTCTCTGGAATCCACCAACCTGCTGACGGTTCCTTTAATTGAAAGTGTGGAGCTTCCTGCTGGTTTACGCTCTGCTGTCTTCAGTCTGCTGGTTTTCCTGCAGCTCTCAGCTCTCCAAACATCTCATTAACATCCTGAACTTCCTTTGTTTATCCTCCACAGTTTGGGGTTAGCTGTCTGTTCAACTGCCTGCTGGAATACACAGGCGGCGTTACTCTCTACTACAAATATTTGATCTTTCTTTTCCTTCCTCATTTGTTTGAATCCACAACTAACAAATTAATTTGCAATTTCAGATCCAGTTGATTCAGACTTTTGCTGTTGGTTCCTTAATCAACCAAAAAGAGGAAACAAAATACCAAAAGCAAATATTTAGAAAGGTTTTAGTGGTAAAAATGGTAATTCCAGCAAACCGCTGCTATGATCTAATCAAAGTCCAGACATAGGACTTTAGTGATTCCACAGACTAGAAAATAACCTAACCAAGCTTTATACAGTGTTGGTCAAAGTATAGATGACGCTATTTACAGTGTTTGTTAGTCTATGCAAATGTACATACGTCTTATATAATTAAAAAAAACAATAAAAATGTTTCTTTAACCTTAATTTGTCTTTTTTTATGGTTTCTTTTCATTTTATTCTTTCAAAAAACAGAATTTGCACACAACTTAATATTTTTTGTTTATCAAATACTATTTGATAAGCAAAACTATTATATTATTTCTAAATTTTAACTTATTGTTTAGAATATATATATGTACATATACACATAAATCTTGTTATTTGGTTGATACTAATGGAAAAATATTGTTTTAAATCAAAAGTGAATTAATAAAAACACAGGGAAGTTTAAACTTGGACATAAACGGGTTTCCATAAACTGCGTTCTATTCACAGCAAAGTGAAGGAAGAGTCTGCTTTTATTTTGAACTGCCTGACCGGAAGTCCTCCTTCATCACTTGGCTAGTGTCTGACTTACTGGCAGCCATGAAAGAAAACTGCGTTCCTCACGAAGCCGTGGAGCCGGTTTGTGTTTTTATTACAATTTCATATTCAAAAACGAAATAAAATACAATAAAAACGGAAGTTGAAAGGCAGCGGTAAAATGTAATCCAAGTGCCTCGCGGATTAGCCAAGGAGCTAACTAGCTGCTAAACAGCTAGCAAAAACAAATATGGCGGCACTTCCTCAGATAATCCGTTTTCCACTTTCAACTTCGCAGACGTGTCGAGAAGGTGAACTGTTGACATTTTCCCGGGTTTATAGAGGTTGTTAGCGGCCGTAACAGTTGGTGTTTTCGGTCCACAGGAGGAGCTTCCTGCCCTGGTTGCGGTTAACGACACCGAAATATCTCAAGTTCATGTCTGGTTTTGCTTCTTTATAAACTAAATCTATTATTAGTGGCATATATATATATGTGTGTGTGTGTATTTTACTTCATTCAAATTGTGCAGCTCAGAGAAGTGAAGATTTGGTGGAGATGGGCAGGAGAGAAAAGCTGGACGGACAGACATACACTGAAGAAGCCTCTGTTGGTTTCATATCACCGTTTTTATGAGCTGTAGGTGATTTTATTATAATTGTTTTTATTTATGTTTTTGCTCTGCAGAGTCCTCTGTCCTTCATCCCTCCTTCTCTCCCTCCTCTTCCTCCTGCTTGGACGCTCCATGGGAAGGAAGTGGGCGACTGCCAGGACGTCAGCGCCGTCACCAACATGTTCATGCTATGTTTCAGACTCAGCAAAGATCCACACCGCCCTCCGAAGACTAAACATCTCTCTGAACACAGGAAGACCTGGTAAACACACACTAATCCTGCAGTTTTAACAAATACTGACATCTGGTGGTGAAACAGGAGATAGCAACTACTGACTTTGACTTGGCTACTCTTGTTAGCTTCTGTTGGCTCTTGTTAACTCCTGTTAGCTTCCGTTAGCTCCTGTTGGCTCCTGTTAGCTCATGCTGAGTTTGGATTAATGCAGAGCAAGAAGATAAAACTATTTGACTGGATTTGGCTCCAGTTCATTTTCTGCTTCATCAAAGCTGAATCTCTGATTTTAGGTAGATCACTTCCTCCCAAACTGGATCTACAAATCTACTCCTAATTCTGGGTGGATTCTCTCCAAAGGTTGAGCTATGATCTGTCTTATATAGAAAGGTAACTTGATTCTGCCTGTGGCTTCCTGCTCTTGTCTCTCTTGATAAGATGATTGGATCAAACCAGAACCTCTAATGGAGCAGAAGCTGCTTCAGAAATATCAACTCTGCAGGAATTTCAGAGTTTTTCCCTTTTTTTTATAGTAGAGAACAAAAAGCTACAGTTTGTTTGAGTTTTTTTCAATTATCTCTTTATTTTTTATCTGTAAAAATATATATTTTTGTTTGTTTTTGATTTGATAAAGGTAAGTTTGTTCAGAGTTATTAAAATAATATGTGGTTATTTTCTGAGTGTGTTGTAAAAACTGGATGTTGAAGCAGAAAATAAGATCATTTTGTTTGATAAATCTGAAGTATTTTGCTATTAAAGAGACACGATAACAACGTTAGTGTTGAGCTGCCCGTGTCTGAGGCGTGTTGACTGACTTTGGTTGCTTTGACGTAAACGGTGACACAGACGGACCCTGTGGAGCTGCGGCTCTTCCTGCCAGCTGCTCCGGTTAAAGAGATGCTTCAAATACCTCTACTTTTTGTTTCCATGAGCTTCATCTCTGGCTTTCACTTGGTAAAGGATTTTACAGCTCTGATCAGATCTGCTAGTTTTATCCGCGTCTCACAATCTGAAATGTTATCATCTTAGTTTTATGACGTAATCTCCAAATAATTTTCAGGTAAAATTATCCAAATTTTACACAAAAGTCTTAAATCAAAGTAACGGAGGCATTAAAATGCTTTGAGCTTTGATATCTGAGATCCACTGAGGAGAAAAGGATTCTGTCTGAGTTTTTATTAAACCTCTGAGACGTTAGTGTAGCTATGGAGAGCTGATCCTGCCAAAAGTGACAAATGTAGAGCAAAATGCCTCAATAAACACAGTAATGTGCCAAATGTTTTATCCAAATATAACAAGTAATGACTTTCCCAACTTATTTGATTAGACAATAAAAAAGTAGAACAGTAAGATAATATAATAGTGCTTCAACAAACAAAATGACAACTGCACAAAGCAAATTACTACAACAACAAATTAGGGCCATTGTGGAGACACAAAAAATTCACCAGAAGATCATAAAAAACAACTTGGAGTGTTTTTTATTTAAAAGATTTTTTGAGATTATTTTCAAAATGTAATTTTTTAACTTGGCTTATTTCTAGAAATTTTTCAACTTTTCACACTCATAAATTTCCCTGTTTGTTCAGAAATATTCTGAGATTAATTTCTAAATTTCTGACTTTTTTCTGGTGATTTTTTGACTTTTCAGACTCAAACTTTCAATTTTTTTCTCAAAAGTTTAATAATCGGGCGTGCTGTGGTGGCGTAGGGGACAGCGCGACCCACGTTTGGAGGCCTTGAGTCCTCGACGCGGCCGTCACGGGTTCAATTCCCGGACCCGACGACATTTGCCGCCTGTCTTTTTATTTTATTTTATTTTGTCTCAAAATATAGTGGAAAATTTAGTGATAATGTTAAATTAATACTACTGAATGCAACCAATATTAATTTTACACAGTATAATCAAATAAGCTGGCAAAGTTCTTATTTTTAAAATTTTTAATTCAATATTTGCACATTGAGTGCTTTATGAAACCAGTTATTTACTTTTACATGTATCACTACTTTTGGCAGCATCGATCCTCCGTATATTCTCGGTCACCCAGGACATTAAAATGTTTAAAGGAAGACAGCTGGATTGTCCAACAGGAAAAGTCCAGTTGCCTCCAGTTAAACCAGTAGCTTTTTGTTGGACAGGAAACCAGTTTGGACCGACTGACTCCAGGTTTCAAACGAATCGCAGCCGTCACAGAAAACGTCTCATGTTGGTCAAAAGGTGAAAATGGTCGCGTCACTTCCTGTTTGACGGAGCAGAGCTCTTGACCTCCGCTGACCCCTGAGGCGAGCCGTCTGATTGCCTCGTTATGGGGTAAATATTGCCGTAGTGACGGCAGAGCCGCTCCTGCTGGGTATAAATGCTGCGGATGGAACGTCAGCCTCGGCATCCAGCAGGCCGCCGCAGCTCCACCGACCTCAGAGCCTTCAGCCTCCACCGCGTCCGAGTCGGTCAGCACCATGGTCAGCGCCAGCATACTGCTGCTCAGCGCCTCCTGCTGGCTGCTGGTGGCGCTGAGCACCTGCAACGAGCGACTAGAGGAGCGATCGCCCGAGTACGACGTCATCAAGACCGAAGAGGAGAAGGAGCTGGTGAGTCCACATATCGATATCATACAGGGTTCATACGGCAACATTAAAATGCTTCAGTTTTGTATTAAAGTTCAATTTAATGTTTGATTAAGAGCCTAAATTTATAAAAGCCTTACTTACAGTTGAAACCAGATATTTTCATAGACGGGTGCGTTTTTTTCTCTCTGCTTGAAGTGAAGTGAGACTAAACTTTTATTATTTTAGATTTGTCACAATTACCAAACTTGTTTCCATCTGCTAAATGTCAGAAAACTTAATGGGAAAATTCTTTAGAGAACAGTTTTGCAACTTTCTTAATTTGAACAGGAATGTAATTTTCCTTAGCAAGATTTGTTTGGATCTTTTCAATGTTAGGAATGTTTATTATTCCTAATGGATCAATAACTTATTGATCATCTATTATTTTATATATTAAACAAAGTTATGAAAATTGGTTTATTTTGTTAAATTAGTGTTTTGGTTTTGGATCAGTCAGGTCTACAGGGTGTGTAAGAGACATTTCAAAAGAAAAAAGGTATTTTAGTTTACTTATCCCTGAATATAATCAGAAGACGTTATTAATAAGAGCTTCTGTTCCATCCTCAGATCGAAGCTCTGCAGGAAGTCCTGGAGAAGCTGAAGAACAAACAGCTGCCGTCGTCGGAGAAGAAGCTCGGCTGGCTTCCACCTGTAAGCTCCGTCTCACCTGCAGGCACGGCGGGTTCTGGGTGTCTAACACAAACACTTTTCCAGTGAGATTAAAGTCCGTCACTTTTCCTCCAGGTTGCTCAAAACTTGAATCTGAGCGTTCAGTGAGACTGTAGCTATGTAAGCAAACAATAATTTGTGATGTGAGAGTTTAAATCTCAAACATTTGCTCAGTTTGTCTTCTCACGTGTTAATCTCTGGTAAACCTTGGCTCTCCTGCTCAAGTATGGAAGTCCAGGAGAGACAAAAAACATGCAACATTTGATGCGTCTTTCCACCGCCTGCAGGGTTCATGTTTCCTCCTCAATTAGAACTTGTCAGATGTTAATAATTGCATTTATTATTGTTTCATTTGTTATGATATCTTGTAATTTTCTGGGTCGTGTTGTCATGTGTGTGTTTCTGTTTTTCTGGCTGCCAGTGCGACGCTGGTGAGCAGTGTGCGGTGCGTAAAGGAGCGAGGATCGGGAAGCTCTGTGGATGTCCCAGAGGAACGTTGTGCAACTTCAGCGTCCTGCAGTGTGCATAGAGCTCAGAACGCTGTACAAACCAAACAATAAACTTTTAAAAAACTTTCATGCTTGTTTGTTTTTACGCTAACACAGTTTTAAAGTTATCTGATATAAATTAAAGTATCAACTTTAAATCTTAACAAAGTACTTTTAAACCACAAATCCAAACTTTTGACTTGGAACTTGGTTTCATATGTTTTAAATAATAAAAATATTGCATCTTTAACTATTATGTTAGTCACTCAGTTTTACTTTAATGAGCAGATATTTACGACTGCTCAAGATTATTCATGTGTGTGACTGATTTAAATTTAAATTTTTGATATTTGGTCATATTCAACCTGATTGAAATGCTGAGAAAGAAATTGAACCAGAAATTCATTTATAACAATTAACACATAATGGCGTTATTGATGCTAAAAGTGTTTCTGCAAGATTTTGGATAAGTTTCATCTTTTAGATGCATTTCTACATCAACACACCTGAATCGCTGCTGTGCAGTGACATCGATCTGTTTACTTCATGCTGCTAGGTTTTAGTTGACAAAGGGAAAGAAAACAGACGCATGTAGAAAGTGCTCAGGTTTATTTTTGAAATGAGTACATCCCACCCTGAGCTGTAATTTAAACCAGAATTTGATAACATCTAAAAGTTGAGACAAAAGATTTTGAGCAGTAATTGTGGCATTAAAACGAAGCATATGCAGACATTTAGTGGAGACATGACTGATGGCAGTAAATCCCTTTCCTCCCTGTCAGCCTGATTGAAGCCATAACAGAAAATAAACCAAACGCTGGCGTGAATGAGTTCTGACGTTTTGATCTGGACCCAGGCGCTGCTGGGGGAAGAGGAGCGAAGCTTGGAGAGTCCAACATGAAGCGGTTCAGATCCGGAGATGAAAGCAAATGAAAAGCAAAACAGTCTATCCAAGCGTCCGTCACATGACAGCGTCTCCATGGCGACCCCGTTGTTGTGCAGACAGGAAGTTTGTACAGCAGTCATGTTGATCCAGGCTCCGCCCCATCCTGGACCGCTGTGCTTGCTGTCGGTTTGACCCGCTGCAGCTCTGGACTCCTGGACAAAACCCAAACGGTTTCAGTGAACCACAATTTAATGGCTTCAGTGATTTCTATTTTATGGAAAGAAATTAAACCTTGTCTTGAAGAACAGATCCTGGAAATCTGCATGTTCACCAGAATAATAATATTAGATTTAAACTTGAGTCCAACAGAAGAGAAGCTTAATATTTTTATATAGTTATGTAACTTTCTGTCCAAGAAAAACTGAGAATGGTTGAACGTTACTTTCTTTGATGAAGCTACTATTTGATTGTTTGGGATTTCTGGAGAAGAAAATGTGGCTGCTGCCATCAAAGAAACATCCCCACCCAACAACCACTGTCACAGAAACCTCTCCAACTGAAACGTCTTCCAATCATCTGGGAATTTGCTGACAATCTGTGGATTTTTCCAGCATGATGGAAAGTTAAAACCTAAAAGAACAAAGCCGCTTACAAATTCACGTTTTGGACATGTGGTCAAACTTTCTTCAAAAGATCTTCGGTCTACAGAAGTTGTGTTCAGTTTTCAAAAAGACGGTGGAAACAGGAGCTAACGAAGTAGAATCAACTCTGAAGACGAAGACGAGAAGGAGTCGACATCAGGAATACTGGCACAAATTTTTATGAATATACCAATAAAAGCTGTTGTCCAGTGTTAATAGAAAACAGGAAAACAGTTTAACTTTAGGTTGACCTTGCCATTCATAGGGAGGTTTCCTTTATGAGTGCAGTAGCAACATGCAGCCAGCAGATGATGCTGTGACTCTTCCACTCCTGCTTTAATCTCATGTAAATTGAACCTCTGTAATCTGACAAAAGCTGCCATGTAGCTGTTACATCAATAATTTCAAACATTAAATTCAGCTTTTACTTCCCTACTTTCTGTCAATTCCACTTTCATTTAGTTCATGATTATCTGACATCCTGAGAAGAGATAAAGGCGTCGCACATTCTGTTACAGCAGTTTGGGCCCCAGAGATGACTTGGCGTCGTGTGTGAGTGATTATCAGAGGAGCTGTTGGTACTCACAGGTTATGAGATGCAGAGCGGCACAAAGGAGTAGCGTCAGCGCGGGAATACCAGCGAGGGGCGCGGCAGCGGAGTTAGGAGACGATGAGGCAGTGGAGCCTGCTTGGTTCACCTTACGAGCTTCTGATTCAGAAGCTTTACACTTCTGACTGTTGAAACACAAACAGAAACCAAGTCAGAACAAAAACCTTGAGCTCTAGCAACACTGAGATCAGAAGGATGGACTCACAGCTGCTTCTCCAGGTACTGCTGCTTGGATTCACAGGATTTGGTCTGACTCTGAGCAGCTGACATCTGGCTCTCAGCTGCCGTCTTCAGGCTGAAGCAGGACTCGGTTTGATGGAAAGCCTGCGTCAGGTTTTGCTGCAAGGCCTCGATGTGCTCTGAGGATGCACAGAAAAGGACCAGTTAATACCAGGAACACAGACTGTATTAAAGAAGACCAGCAGGATCATGAAACAAGCTAATAAATAATCAGTTACTAAACTCCAGTTCTTTAGAGCCACTGGCATGTTGGTTTTGGATGCCAGAAAAAAGTGGCAAAGAAAAGTCAAGAAATAGCTCATTATCATACTAAAGCTCCCCTCCCGCCCCTCCATAGCTCTTGCTCTTGCCTGTCTCCCATCTTCCCAGAAATAAGCAGCTGATCTGAACTTTCTCCATAGGGGGCTGGACTCCATCTTAGTGATGGGGCAAGGAGCTCAGTCATCCAGGAGGAGCTCAAAGCAGAGATGTTGCGTCTGCGTTGAGGGAAATCTGAGCAGGATGGCTCCTGGGCTCCTCCCTTTTTTCTGGGTTTGTCCCACTGGGAGGAGACTCCTGGAAAGACCCAGAAAGACTATGTCCTGTCTGGCCCGGAAACACCTTGGGATCGCACAGAACCAGCTGGAGGATGTTGGAACCCAATCTCTGAGAAGTGGAAGACGATGGATTACCCAACCTGTAGAGACTAATGCATCCCAAGGTAGCAACACTAAAGAAGCTACTGCTACCGTTAACTCTTAAGAGTATAGGTGTAGTACTCAAAGTACTCCTGGATCACAGCTTCTTTGTTTTTGTGTGTTTGCTTGCTCTTGTCAAACCTCCAGTTGTTAGCGGCAGATGGCTGTTCACACTGAGCCAGGTTCAAAGTTTTCCTTCCCATTTTTGCCACATGTTTGTCAGTATACTTGGTTGTAAAGTTTCGCTGTGTTCCACCTACAGACCTAAATCTTGGTTCAGTTGCATTGAGCTCTTTGAATGCATATATGAAAGCCAAGTGGACTATAACGCCGGGCATTCTGGGTAAATGCAACCAAAATAAACATGCATGCTCACTGCTAGCAGGAGAAATGGCTGAAGAGAGATCCAACAACCACCAAAATCTGCCAACACTCCATTTGTTTACGTTTCATGAAGAAGGAAGTTGCGCTCAGTGTCTTCAGAAGTGTCGTTTCCTTCAGTGGTTCTTGGTGCAGATGTTGGGTAGAAACTTGGTTTTACTTGTTTTTGTTAGAATATGTCAGACAGGTTAGTATAGAGAATTAAACACGAGTTATCCACCACAGCAAGTGGGACTAACTGATCCTGGATCTGTTTTCATGCTGCAGCTCTGCTCCGTTTCAGCTTTACTTATAAAGTTTGATCTGGTGTAATCACCAGGCATGTCAGGAATGTTGCATCCTGCCAGTGTTCATGTTTTCTCTCCTTTGGCTTGTTTTGATGAGGTCATAAAGTTCCTGAGTTCTGACCGGCTGGTCTGTTCCAGAACCAGCTAGACCAGTTCATACTTTCTGTTTTTATTCTGGTTGTGAAGTTAATCAGATTTTTCAGGATGTTTTTTTGATCCACAGCAGGTGTATGTTTTAATGCATCTGACTCGTTTCTTCCACATAAAGCAGAGATTAATTTCTGTTAAATTACCAAACACAATGCTCCTTTCATATCTCCACTATGCAGGAATTTATCGCTTCCTCCAAACACTGCAGGCCGGAGGCCCCATTTATTAACAATTGTTCACACTTCCCAAAAAATCCTTTGCTGCTGCTGCTGCAGGACTTTGGTCAGACAAGGAAAAAAATCATCTAACAGAAGACAAACATTTATTTTTTCCATTTAGGCTGAAAATGAACTGATAAATGTTCTGCATCCACCATAAATTCAAGGAAGAAACCAGCTGCAAAACTGAAAATGTCACACATTTCATCAATAACACAAAAAAGAAACAAAGTTGCCCTTTTCCACCTATTAGTGTAAAATTACTGTTCTGTCAGTGACCACCAAGGCCTGAACTAAAACCGGTCAGGCAGCCTAAAGAAGCCCGATTTCTAAACCATAGCTCCACCAATGAGACAGAAGTGAGAAAGTTTACTTATTTATTTGTAGTTCAGATTATAAATAAAAAGGGAATCCTGCTTCTTGTTGGTGTAAATCAGCATCTCCAAGGCAGTGGCTCCCAGTATTCCACAAATACTTGAGGCCACCATTAAAACCACTTCTGACTGAATAATTTAATAATTGAAACATTAAATATGCATTAACACACGCAGTGGAAACCGTCTTGAACTTGGTTTATGTTTGATGCATGTACATTCTGCACAGGGAATAGGGTGTGAACACATTTAGGAGCAACATTGTCCCAGCCTTGAGCAATATGGTCTTTAAGGGAAAAATCACAAAGTCTGTCTGTCTTTGCAAATCTCCACCAGCAGGAGCTCTAGCTCATCCACCATGCTTTTAAACATGAAACTGTCCGTGTGCGGTGCCAAACATTTGGTCTGCCAAGCATAAATCAGGCTTTAGCAACACAGTGGAGGCTAACATCCTCAGTCTTCCTTATCTTGGAGGTTCAGACAATCAGCAACAAGGAAAAGGAAATATGTTCCTGGATTGGCTAGAATTGCTTTGCAAACGCCAGCCAATAGCGTGCTAAATTAGGATTGCTGCTAGATATTTCAGCTTCCAAACTACATTTTCTATTGAATATTTTGCTGTTAGATCCTCATTGATCTTGGGGGTTTGTCAGAACTTGTTGCTTCCCTGAACCAACCCACAGGTATGAAAGCCTGATTCAAAATGCAAGGTGTGGAAAAAACCGATCTTCTGGACATAAAAATGCGTGATCTGAACTCATACTCATATTATCGTCCTGGCCACTACAATCAGTGTAGCTGACCATCAAGAGGCCACGAGCGCATTTTCACAGCCATCACTAAATGTAGATAAGACGACAATTTCAGGAAAACAGAGTCAGGTTTGGTTGGTTAAGCCGGATTGTTTTCTTTGGACGTTCCCTTTGAAGGAAGAGGAGAAGATGAAGGGAGCACGGAAAGATGGGCGGGTCAGCTACATGAAGGCCCACTTTGGATTCTGTGACATGTGGCACCGCGGTGTTGGGCCGCTCCCTCCGAGCCCTTGGCAGGTTTCTGTGATGCTGACTTCATCCCAGGGAAACCCACATTCCACAGTTCTGGCCGGGTTCAGCTGACCGAGCCGGGAACCGCTTCCATAGCTGCTGCTGGTTTAACCCAGACACCTGCAGCGACATCCAGACACTGTATTCACACATATGGTGGTAGGTTTTGACTGGGCCACTTCAGAACCTCCACCATGTTGCCTTCAAAGCATTTCTAACTTAGCTGGACGCTTCCAGTTGCTTCGAGAGAGTAAATGCTCTCTGAAGCTCTAATTCTCTTGTACATGGAAACAAATGGTCCTCTAGGATTTCTTTATATTGTGCAGCATTTATTTTACAGTGTTTGACTCTTGCATTACAGTTTGGCTAAATAACTTTTTAGTTAGTGGTTGTAGCAGCTTTTCTTTGGTACGTATTTTGTGAAAGAAGAGGCTCGGTTCCTAACCGTGCTGAACTGTTCCACCCTCTTCCAAACCAGAACCTCAGCTTAGAGAAGCTGAGTATCATCCTGGCAGTGAAGCGCTCCAGTGTTTGCCGAAGGTCATGGTGTGAAGACACCAACAGAACCACAACATCTTCTTAAAATAAACATTTAACTCTGAGGTTCCCAACACAAACTGCTCTGCTTTGGTTTCCTCACTTGGGCAACTCCAAACATGCAGAGAAATATATCATATTTCTCTGAATAATAAGGCTTATTAAAAGTAGTTAACTGTCATTGGGGGTTAAATTGCTGGAGTTGGACAAGTATTGACAGGTAAAAGATGAGTGGCTTTCCCTCTTGCTTTAAACAATTTTTCTTTTCTTTCATGTAAAACTCAGAAAACATGAACCATCAGAGCCTCTGGTTTATATTTTTAGCAGACCGATTCATTTTATGTTTTGATTACATGACTCAAGAAGAGCCTCGCCGCTAAGCATGCTCCTCTTTAAGCCTTTCCATCGGGTCGTATTTATTTACTCTGACTCACCGGTCGTTATGGTAACGGGGGGCGGGAAACGCAGCTAAGAATACCAGTGGAGAAAGTCTCCTTTCATGGCAGCGATGGAGTTTTTCCGACAGCGTTTTACCTTTCTGCAGGCCGAGCTGCTCCGTGAGGTTGGCCTCCCTCTGCTGCAGCAGCCTGACGTCGTCCTGCAGAGCCGTGACGTTCTCGACCAGGACGACCTGCAGGACGAAACAAACACACCCCAGAGAGGGGGAAAAAACACGTTACAGGGAGCGTGGAGGGGAAAAAGCAGTCTTTGTTGTCCTGCGTTTTCCTACATTTTTACAGCAGAAGAATTAACATTGATGTGGTTTGGGAGTGGGAACTTAAATGGGTTCAGTGGGTTTGCAACGAGGACAGAAAACTGCCAAACATTTGGGAAGCTCAGTGCAGAAAGAAAACAGGAATACTAATAAAAATAAAAAATTCACCATGTCAAGGTAGCCTAGAGGTCAACAGCAACTTGGGCCTCTGCCTGTTTTCGGTTCCAATTTCTCAGTGAAACGTAACTCCAAACTATTCCACAGAAAATTTGAGAAAATCTGAAATATTTGGCAGAAAAAGCAGATTGGGAAGCTGACATAGACTCAGTGCTACTTGACAATCTAGGAGCGCCATTCATTTTCCTTTGGATGTTAGCTTCTGTGTTAGCGCTCAGACGGTTTGCAATGCGTGCATCGATGCATATTAACTTACATTTGGTGTTTGAACTTTTAAAAATAGGCAGTTATAGGTGTTTTTAAAGAGGATCTAAAGCATTCACAGTCCCTAACCTGAACTGGTGAAGCAGTAAAATTAAAACCAATTTTTTGTTTTGGTGTTTCCTGAAGGTAACACTAGTTATAGACTGGGACCAGTTTCTCCCAGTGTGTAACTTTGACTAGCTGCATTCCCATTACAAATGTGTGAAATTGTGTGCAAAAAACACAATTTTGCGATTGTGTTTTCTCCTTAAATGTGAAACACATTGTAAATAAGTTTGTTCACGCGATAAGTTATTAAAAGTCATGCCATGCCAAGAAGCTCCAACTACTTCCTGTCTTCTTCGTGGTTCCCGCCAGTAGTAATATCCGGTTGTTGATCATGTGACTCTTGTGATGCAAAATGTTTCCAATGGAGTTTTGCAAAATAAACCAATTTTGATGTTGCCAAAAAAAACACCCACCTCATCCTAGCGCCAAAACTTTTAATCAAAAAACGAGTTTTTAAAAAATGTGTTTCCATTGAGCATGTTTATTGTCAAAATGTCAAATTGCACAATTATATGGCGAAATCTAACACAGTTACTGTTTCTTACTGCAGGTAAGATACTGGCTGCTTAGAACTGCTCCACATAACCACATTTTTAAACATTCTGAACTGTTTCTCTAAAGTCTAATGAACGTTCTCCATCAAATGCACAGATTGTGTATGAAACAAAAACTGGCTGAATTGCTCTTTAAAAGTTTCTTAATTTGCTATAAAAGCTTCAGGTTTGCGCAATTTGACCTAAAAATCAACCCGATTGCATGCAGAGAAAAAAATACTTCATATCCTTCATGCATCTGGTTCTTGGAGAAGCTGAGCAGGAAGTGAAGCAGAGGAAGCTCCACTTCGTTCTCAGTAGCTGTTAACAAACTGCTGGTGGGGTTTTTCCTGCCGACTCGCACACGCTGTGGTTTCTGCTCAGCTCTAATAAATGCACTGACCCAAATCAAAACGAGTAATATTCAATAATTAAGACATAGTTTTAGAGACGTTGGGGCAGAGATGACCTTTTGGAGCACAGTGACCTGACTGGACAGGAAAAACATCCAGCGCAAAGCAGCAGCTGCTGATTATTATAAAGACGGATTCCTCTTTCTCTGCAGATCACACCGCCGCTCCAAGTATCTCACTCAGTCTAAATATTTCGCAGCCGAGAGGAAGAGGAAGAACTGATAGCACCGGCGGTGGGTCACATGTCTCCTCAGGGCCGAGAAGGCAGCAAAGCGTTTAGTAAAGCCGATAAAACGACGAGCTGAAGCGGCTTGATCGTGATGACAGGAAGGAGAAAACTGACTCGCTGTTTTTGGGACTTTCCCGATGTGAGCGAATGTTAAAGAAAAAACAGAAAATAAATCAATTTCAAATCAGATTCACATTAATGAGGCGTCTACATTTCCTGCTGCATGTTAATGCTAATTCATGCTTCTGAATCTGAGTCACAGACTACAGTGCAAACACAACAACCACCAACGTCTTTACTGTTTGGTTACAAGCTGAGGGTCGCAGTTTCAGCCACAGAAAGCAGCGTAGAAAAACTTTTCAGACGAGACACCGTAACTCCTGTCCCACCAGCTGCTGCAGGAATCACCAAGAAAACTCAACATGTAGCTCTGATGTTTCATAAAAGCTTTGAAACCTCAGCCTCTATGGAAGGCCATTTCTGCCATAATAGAAAAATAAAATCCCAACAGGATGTCATAGTTATGCAACTTAATTTCATAATTATGATTTAATGTCATAATTTTGAGATCCAAAGTCATAATTTTAAGATAGTTAGAATTTCAAATTTCACAATTATGATATTTTGAAGTAAGCCTGCATAGAGAAACATCTTGACTTTGTATCTCATAATTATGACTGAATGTCCAAATTAGGACTTTTTGCTATTATGACATTAAAACTCATAATTATGAATTTCTGTTGGACTTTTATTTTCCTTCTCATGGCAGAAATTGGTTTCAAGCTTCTGCATGAAAATCGAACACTAACCTTTTTCTTTCACTCCCAACCCTTTATGTTATGGTGCCCAACCCTTTATTTTATTTACTGATGCAGAGAGAAAGACTGAGGAGAAAGACTGGGTAATACGGCTTAAAAATCAAATCTACGTTTTTTTTTTTTACTTTTAAAAAAAGGTAAGCGAGTATGGGGGCCATGCTAAGGAAAATAAAAAATGGAAAAATTAAATTACTGGAATAAAATAATGTTACTAGAATAAAGTTGAAATAATTTGAAAATAAAGTCATAATATTACGAGAACATAGTCATAAGATTTGGCAACTCTTTAATCTTTTAATATTAATATTTTCATTCTATCGCAACTTTATTCCTGCATTATTTTGACTGTATCTTAATATTTTTTATTTTATTTTCTTGCGTAGCCCTAATATTTTGTCGCAAAAAAGAACTGATAAATTACAAAAAATATTTTCAAAATGCGTTTTTTGTATTAATCATTAGGGCCAGGCTACCAGCTTTTGTTTGTTTGATTACAAGAATAAAGTCATAATATTAGAATAATAAAGACAATTTTGTTTTGTTCCACAAAATTTACTTTGTATGTTCACATATAAACCAATCAAGTTTTGACTTTTAGGTTGTGAAATCCAAATTAAAGATATGACAAAACTTTAGCATTTTCAGCGCTAACAAAATCTTTCCTTTTATTTATTCTTTCTTCCTCAAGATCTGTCAAACAAATAGTTAAAAGTGATTAATTACATTTCATTAAATATAGTGTTTTACTCCTTAAATATATCCATATGCAGAATGTTTTCCTTCTTGTCCAAAATAAATAATCAGCTTCTACATTCTGTTGATTTTTAATAACAGTGCTTGAGTTTCTCCTGATAGTTTTGAATGATTTAGCCTAATAGAAATGCTCATATTGATAATTTCCTCAGTTTAAGGTCACGGCCTAAAAAGGTGGGACCAAACACACGACCCTGAGGCGCTCCTGTCAAGATTTAACTCCTAAAACAGTAAAAATAACTCTAGAATTTCACTGAAACAATCAAAGCTGAGAGCATTTGGGCTACACAGAGTTTCTCAGACATTTAAAATAACAACAGGAAGAAATCTGACGTATCCCTTGATATAAAAATGACTTCCTGTCTACTCAGCATTATCTTTAATATATACAAATCATGTTGCAACTGGCTTCACGGTTGGTCACTGATGGTCATCAGTGTGAGTCCTCTATAAAAGGAAAGACATCATAGAAGCAATTGTTGCTGCCCATAAATCTGGGAAGGGTCATAAAATTGTCTCCAAACTATTTGACGCTGATCATCCTACAGAGAGAACCATGGAAACATTTCAAACAGCAACGAGACTCTCCTCTCTAATAACAATATGGCAGCATGACTTACATTTGTTAAGCTAACAAAGTAACGACGTTTGGTCAGAAAACCAATCGCAGCAATCTGACCTGAAACTTTGCAGTTTGGAGTTAACCAGGAAATCCTCTGTATACGAGAGTATGAATATGAATCCATATGAGACCAGCATAAGCTAACGCCAAACTGGGTCATCAACTGCAGAATTGCTACGTTTCTATCCAACTGTCAAAGTGGGAAATTTTGAGAGAACTTTTTAAATGTCGCAATAAAGGAAAAAGGAATGGAGTGTTTCTTTCCATCGACTGGTTTGGAGAAAATCAACACAAAGCCAGATGTTGACGCTGAAGGTTTGGGGTTTTAGAGTTTATTCTGTAAATATGTTTCCATTTCCCCTTTAGTTCATTAACTTTTCCCCCCCGGAAAAACCACCTCAAGTGGATCAGAAAACATATTTTCCAAAATTGAGAACATTATTTTGAATTTTGCCGTTTCCATCAACCTTTTCTAAAGCAACACGACAATATTGGCATAAAAAATACATTGATGGAAACACAGCTAATAACACACAAACACAGCAGCAAATACCAATGGCCTAGACAAAGTCCAGACCTCCACTTGTTGAGGTGGGACCTTGAGAGACTTGTTCATGCAGAAATGTCAGCAAATCTCAACAAACCGAATCATTGAAGAGACCAGAGGGCCTAACCTTTGACCTTTGGAGCAAAATGTGTTTCTGCCCAACATTTCACAAACAGGGTTTGTATTTTGGCTTCGTTCCTGAAATAGGGTGTACTTTCTTTTCAGCATAGCTGTTTACTGTTTCTGTGGCTCTAAAGTGATCTGTTGTTGAGCTGCGACATTTCCGTCTGCTGCAGTGGAGTCCCACAGGGCACCCTGTTCGAAACATTTCATTTGGAGGCAGATGTTTCTTCTTAGTTCAGATTTCAGAACAAAAAATTGACAAAGGAGAAACTATTCAGTTCTGGTTTGGATGGGAAGAGATTTCTCTCAAAGCTTGTGCCTGAACGGTAATGAAATGTCTTAGTGCTGATTTATAACGCCGCAAGAGACAAACTAATGTTGAAATGAAGCCATCGGCTGAATATGCAACCAGTGGTTTGAATTAAACAACCGATTTGCTGCCAGTTCATCTCTTTTCTGAGCCTGACTCCTGAAATGGAAACCATTCTCGTCTTGAAGCAGATGAGCATAAATCAGGTAATTCAGAAACAGAAAGTGGGTTCAGCAGCTCTCTACACGTTTCAGAAACCTCCTTCCTCCATCTTCCTTCGCGTCCTGGGACTTTGAAAAGGTTTCCCCTCCCAGCAGTCCCACTGTTTCGCTACTTCCAGCTTCATTTTCCCTGAAGAGCTGGCTGGAAAAAGTGACTGTTGCCTCCTGCTTTTGTGGTTGGTCGTGACTCACTCCTCCTCTTCCTCCTTTTCTTCACCTCTGCTCCACTGCTTCCTTACTTTTTCCCCTCTCAAACTTCTCCCGACTTACTCATCTAGTAAAATATTTCAGGATTTAGAAACCTCAGGCTCTGCTGCCAGCATTGCTGCGGATTCTGGCTGAACATGAATGTTTTCGAAGCAGAATACATTGGATTAATTAAAACACGTTACAGAAAAACGCGATTGAGTAATGATTAGTTCTTCTGCACTTCAGTACAAAATATTCTGGATGTTTGTGCGGTTCAGAGTTCGCTGACGTTCCTGGAGGAATTGGCATCTGAAGAACCTAAAAATGCTTTACTAGTGTTTTCAAAACATCCTTTTTTGGATCGGACTGTCGAAAAGTATTTGCCTCTTGCAGATTTGTCTCGCCTTGCCAAATTGTCACTCATTTTAAACGCAAAGCCGAAACAAAAATGCTTTGGAGGCTGTGCATCCTGTAACGTCTGGGGTAAAACTAACAATAACATTTCAGAAAAAGAACAGTACAGTAGTGGTAGTATGATGATCTGGAGATGCTTTGCAGCTGAATGAAAATCAGTGTTTAGTGTTGAAGAAAAATGATTATTTTTTGTGCTTAATACAGTTAATCATGCGGCATAGGTAAATGTTATATTCAATACTCTTATTTGAAACAGGTTTTGTGTGACCTTTCGGGATGGGCCCGAATGAGACAAGCAGGCGCTTTCCGCTGTCTGGCTAGATCACACAAGAGTCATAAAATTAGCATTCCGATGGGGCAGAAGTGTTGGAGTTTGGGGGAAGAGACTTCAGAGGTATCTGCGAAATCTCATCTCAGGACCTCTCTGAGCCCGGGATCGCCCGTACCTGGCACGGCCCAAGGATAAGCAGTCCGCCCTTTTGTCTCGACAGAAACCAGACGCCCTTCGAGCTTTGTTGTAAATTAGAGACTTCTTATGTTTCTCTGAGTCATTACGGGAGTTTCTAATTGGTCGAAGAACGGAACGCCTTGGTTGAATATATTAAATAAAAGGAAACACCCACTCAGTATAAAATTTCGTGTCAGCGCTAAAAATGCAGAGAGCTTTCACTATTTTTTGGCTCTTTCCAAAGACGCGTCTTTGCCTTTTTTGTCTGTCTTTGTCTTCGTTCTGTTGATCTGTCTTCTCTGTCTTTGTCTGTATGGGGAAATCAATGCATATCTCTGTACCTCTGCAGCTTTGTTAATTGATTCATGCGTCGCTTTGTATGGAATTAAACTCTGTGATCTGTGACGTCAACGTGATTCGTTGTTTGTTTCACTACAGCTGCAGCGCCGCCCGCTGAGAGGACCCGGGAATTAAGGAAGAAGGAGCCAAACGTTTTGTCCAAAGTTAATATTAAATTATTCTTCCTTAACATTAGTCATCAGGCAGTGGCTTTTCAGTGCAACTAAAACCCCAAATGAACATTTTTGTGGTAGATAAACTATATAAATTAGTCCTCAAGTGTGCAGTGACATTTTTAAATGAATTTGTGTAAATGTTCTTGTCATGTTTAACTGGTGCAGGTACAAAAACGCAGCAATGAATAATGCAAACTCCAAAATATACAAACTCACAAAAAAATGCAAGAAAAGAACGTGGCAAACAAAATATAGAAATAGAAACCTGCGATCGACAAAACAAATGCAAACAAAAATTGCTGCAATCATAGGAAATAGAAGCAAAAGCGAAAATTACGCAAATAAAAACAGCAAGTCTAAAACGATGCAAGTCACTAATGAGACCAGACCTCCTCCAGACCACTAGGGGGAGTCACTCAGCAAATGTTATTGGATCAAACCCTCAGTAAAAACAGGATGTCCAGAAAAAAGTTGGAGGAAGAGAGACAAGGCGCGTTATAATGACTGTCTTTTTTAAACATGCAGTTTAAAAATATATATATTGTAGAACAGTAGCACATTTATGTAGCAGGACTTCAAATTTGGCGCATTTTCATGTTTGCAGCATTTCCCCTTTTGCTTCTCTGGTTGCAGATTTGTGTCTGTGGTTGCAGCATTTTTCACTTACGTTTCTTTTGTTTATTGTCATTTTTTGTTGCTATTTTCTCTGCCTGCAGCAATTTCCTGTTCCATTTATTTTTGCTGTTTGCTGCATATTTTTACCGGTCGGCCATCGTACTTTTAACCACATCGTCCACAAAACCAAGACATTCTGCAACATGCAAAAAGAAAATATCTGCCGATGCTCTGTGGATTCTTCCTGTCTACGTTTTCTGATTATTATGAAGGATGTTGCAACAAAAAGGACAGAGACACATCAGTCATTGTTTGTCGCATTTAAAAATCCTATTATTCTGTTTCCATCACAAGTTTTGGCTCCCTGCACAAGTGAGCCAAAAAACTCAACAATACGCGCACCAACATGTTCAGCTCCACAAAGAATGGCGTCCTGAAGCTGGATGTGATTTATTTTTATTAATCACATTATTTGACAATAATAAAAACACTGTCAACATAATTACTGGAAAATCACTCATTATTAAAACATGCAGGCCTAATTTACAGTGGAAAAGCTTAGAGTAACTTTAATTCATTCCCATGCAAGTTTTCAGTCTTCTATGTAAAAGACTGACTTTAAATCTTATATTGAGTTTTTGTTGAGTTTTCTCATGCAGAGAGAGAAAACTCCAACATGGCTGCCAAATGGCGAAATAATTGATACATCACAACTTTGATTAATATATTACATTTCTGGCCCCAAGGAATATAAGAAACAAACAGGAAGAGATTTCAAACTGGATATTTGAAATAAAGCTCCTGTCGAATTATAAAATTAAAATAAAATAAATAATCCCCAAATGATGAATGATGAGACTGAAAAATGTTGACTGTTTTTTAGCATAAAGAAAGTAAAGCCAGAGTTTGAGCTGCAGTTTCAGATGAATCCCTGCCGGCATCAGAAGCAGACTCACGTTTTTCAGCCGGCACTCGTCCAGCGTGAAGTTGGTGGCGTTGAGGCGTCCCAGCAGCAGCAGGATGTCGGCCTTCAGCCGGTCCTGCTCCTTCCACGCCTCCACCGCCTTCTCCTCCAGCGCCTGCCTGTCCTTGTCGAACACCACCTTGGCGCCTTCCAGCTTCTCCGTCGCTTCCCGCAGCTCGGCGCGGCACTTTGCCGAGCCCTTCATGTCCGGAGATGTGGACCACACCACGATGACGATGATGGAGATGATGGACCAGAGCGCCAGCAGACCCATCACCACCTTCTGCACCGTGTTGGAGTTTTTGGAGGCCATAATGCTCAGCAGAGAGGATGGAGAACAGCTGCTGCTCTCTGAGACTCGTCAGGTTGAAGTGAGCTGGAGTTTCCCTACAGAGCGAGCCGGACCGGAGGAAAACGCCTCCCCTTCCTCTGCCCACCCTCCACCACACCCCAAACCTCACCCTCTTCCTCTGCCTGCATGTTATCAAGCCCACAGAGGATGCAGAAACCTTCACACACACACAGTGTGAGAGACTGTAGCTTTCTGTTTCTGTTTCCCAGCTTTCTGGCCGTGAACCTGCCTGAACTCTGCAACTGAAAACACATTCCAGAAGCAGAAATGAAACTCAGAGACGAGACGCTGCAGCGCTCAGTCTTTCCGGAACTGCAGCTGGCACACACACACACGCCCCCACACACACTCTGCCACCAAGTTGAGCTCCTGCTCTGGAGGCGGAGCTTGTTTCTGCATCCCTGAAAACATGCCTCATTTGTTCCAGGCTAACCCCTCTGACTGCCACACCCAGCAGGACGGAGACCCAGCAGGACAAACCCAGACTCTCCAAAGGTTTTATTTGTTCATTCATTTCAAACAGACAAGCAAAAACAGAACAAAATAATCATAAAGGAGCATGTAGAAGATACAAGATGTTATGATTTTCTCTGTCATTCACCTGAAAAACACAAAATCTCACCAAGTTATTTTGCTTTACATTCAAGTGCAAATATCTCGCTACTCTTGAAATAACACAAAACTAACTTATAAACACTTTTCAGCAAGATATAGGAGTTTGTTTTAAGTAAATAATTCCTTAATATTGATGAAAATGTTCTAGTCCCATTAGCAGATTGTCATTTATAACCTGGTAAAATGTTATCAGTGAAATAATCTGCTAATGGAGCATTTTCATCAATATTTTGAACATTTTTAATCTGGTTTATATCTGAACTTTGAGCTCATCATTTAATCCGTTCCATAAATCTACTGCACACACTGATAAACAAAGACTCAGTTTCCTCTCCGAGTTAAAAACGTCATTCAGCTTCTACAACAAATCTGGAACAAATTTCCAGAAAACTGCAAAACAGCTGAAACCCTGAGTTCCTTTAAATCTCGACTGAAAATCCACCTGGTTAGATTTGCTTTTTAGCTACTGGAGCATTTCTGATGTGTATCAATGATTTTGTTGATGTGACTCATCAAAATGTAAGGTTTGTTGCTGGTTTCTCAACTGGTGGCTGTATGATGTTTTTTATGACTTTATTTTTGTGTTTTTATGACATAAAGCTTTTTGAACTGCCTTGTTTCAGTTCATAATAACGGCTGCAGCAATCAGCAGGAAACTTTGTTTCCAGCCCCTAACAGGGAATTTAAAACAAATAAAAATGATGATGTCTGATGTTTTCAGAGCCATTTCCTCTGTCCAAACAGGAAGTTCTGTGAGGTCAAAGGTGAACTATAGAGTTTTACTGTTTGGGAAAGAAAATAATAAGAATCTCAAGGTTCAGAAGATTCAACAGTCTTTCTTCAAAATCCAAATAATGCTGCTTTCTAACAGGACAACATGATTTAATGTTCATTTTTAATATTGATCATTTCCAGATCAGAGAAGCAAGTAAACATGGAAGGCGTTTTTTTTCTTTTATCTGATTTTTCTTGTTTTTGTTTTTCAGATAATTAACATCCATCGTTTGAGGAGTGAACAGTTTCTCTGTTGCTCTGACAGCTCAGATGGTTTGTTTTTCTGAAGAATGTTAAATCTTCAGTTGGATGATTTATCTCTGCTGGGACAGTCTGTGTCTTCAACAAATCTACCAGAACCTGTGGATGTTCAGGAGGAACAACAGGAAGACTCTGGATGGAGCCATGAAGAGGTGAGAGATTCAAAACCTAAAACTTGTCGAGGCAAACTGCTCTCCTGTGATGTGTGGGAAGAGTTTCAGAAAGTCTACGGACTTAAATCACATGAGAACTCATACAGGAGGGAAACCCTACAGTTGTAACCTGTATAAAAAATCCTTCAGATGCAGCGACAGTTTAACCCGTCACAACAACACACACAGGCAGAATGTGTATTCCTGTAGAGTGTAACAGGACTTTCATAGACGTGAGCCGTCTGACGGTTCACACCAGGACTCACACAGGAGAGAAACCGTACTCCTGCAAGGTATGTTCTTCAGACAGGCAAGTCACCCGAGAACACACACATGGGAAATACCATACCAGTGTCGCATAAGTAGGAAAACTATAGTGACCACAGTAGTTACGTCAAATTATATGTCAGTATTATCATACGATGGGATATTAGGGCCAGAATAGGAACACAAAAGTTGTATATAAGAAATAAAGTCCTTCTAATCCAGGAATAAATTTGGAATAATAGAATAAACTTGTACTAATGCATTTTTATTCTTGTACTAATACAAGAATAAAGTCATAAGATGAAAATAAAGTCAAAATGCTACCAATACATACTAATAAATATTACTCATGTTGTAACAAAGTTGTAATATTGATAGAATAAACACAATGATCCAGTGTTTTTTTTGTGCATTTTATTGAGTTACATCCATAATCTTAAATTCATGTAATGTGATAGACCAATATAAAAGTAAAGCATAACTGAAGAGTTCAAGTAAACTAATTTCCTCACTTAATATGGAGGAAAGGATATTTCTGTTGCATTTTATTCTATTTTCCATATTTATGAAGATAAAAAGGTTTCAGTATGAACAGATTATGCCTCCAGCCTCCTTTACTCTGATTCAGTCTGAACATGTATGATACTCTGAGAACAAAATATAATTATTTATTTCAAAAGCAAAGAGCAAACAAACTGTTATGAAGGCATTCTGCCCTCTGCTGGACAAATACAGGAAGGACAAACAAAAGTTCGAATTCTTTTACCACCAAGTGTTTTATACGTTCAACAACGTTCTGGTTTCACTGAAGCTGTGATGCAACTTCCTGTTTACAGAGTCTAAAACATGAAGACGGACTGTTAGGGGGAAAAAAGCTAAAATTTCTAAATTAATTTAATATATTTAAAGGGAAAAACTTCTATATTCTTTTATGTTGTAAATTTGCAAAGAAAAAACTATTTTTATGCTTGTTTGTAAATCTTCAATATTAAAACTAAGATGTTCTCAGATTATAAAGTTATACATTTTTATTGGAAAAAAGCTTTTCAGGTATTTGTGATTAAACATGCCAGAAGTCCTTTAAGGTTTAAATGTTACATTTCCAGGTTCAGGATGTTTGAAATCCTTGAAAATGCTTGAATTTTAATTAGTTGGCTTTTTTTTCAAGGTTTGAAAAGTCTTGAAAGTATCAGTGGTCAAACTGCACAGTTTTGTAATAAAGTGAAATGTAATGATGATTAAAAGTCCAAATTTAGAAAATGTTATATGCAGTTGGAACCAAATATTTTCACTCGGTTATTAAAAACACATTTTTCTCACTGTTTGAAGTTAAATTAGACTAAACATTTATTTTTGTTAGAATCACCAGAATAATTTTTATTTGCTAAATGCCAGAAGCAAAAACATTTTTATAATTCTCTTCAAATTAACGGCGAATCAGTGGGACGAGAGCCACAAATTTCAGACTTTAATCATTAAACTTTTTTATTTTCTCATAAATTTAAGACTTTTTCACAACCTGTTCTTTTCTTTTAAATATAAATATGTGCAATTAGCATAGACGTTTCAGGTTTTGGAGACCAGATAATTGTTTTCTTTGATACTAAAATAAACTAAATTTAAATGAAGTTTTCAGTGATATATTGATTTATCTTAATCTACTGGAGGGTCACACTGCCCCCTGCTGACCAGTCACACACTCTACATCTGATCAAAAATGTAAAGGATTTGTTTCTTGGATTTTAATAAATATTTCAGTTATTTCCACCGAGTTCAGATAATTCGGTGGATTAATCCTCGTCTTTGGGTTTAGTTGATCACTTTTCCCCGTTGGGTGATTAAATTAACTTCAGTTAAAACAGGTGTTTCAGTAAAACAACAGGAAATCCTGAGCAAAGTTTGTGTCTGAAAAACAGCAGCTGGATAAAAATGGTCAGCAGTTAGGAAGTAAACATCTGCTGTTTATAACGAAACGCATCAGCTTCCTCACTCAGTCCGATGAAGATGAGGCGTCTGCAGGTCGTCGTCTTCCTCCTCGCTCTCAGCGGTGAGTCCCACTTTAATTCACTAAGATGATTTATTATTGTTATTTCAGTAAAGAAGGTTTCCATAGGAAACTCTTTAAACTGATTGTGAGTGGAAAATATTGAAGTTTCTCACACAGAATCTGCATGGATCAATAAAACAAAAAGAAAAAAATGTTTTTTGAATATCTGACAGTTTGTAGCACAAGTTACTTAGAAAAAATATTATTTTCAGTTTTAATAATTAGTAGGTTAATTCAGCAGGACTGCAATGTAAAGACGAGTCAATCAAAAATAACGGGATAATATAGAACATCTGTTATTTCGGACAAACAGAAATGATCTTTTTTATTTTCTTTCCTTTTGTTTTAAATTTTGTTCAACTTATTTGCTGCCATTGGTGAAGTTACATAGTAAAAAACTAAGAATATTTCTGATTTATTTAGCCTTTCATAAAGAAAAAATTTCTCTAAAGTAATTTATTCTTTTTTTTACCTTAATTCTTTTGATAGTCATTCATTTTATATAATTTTTATTAATTTTTTCTTATTTCTTTGTATTTTGGCATTTTGTTAGAAACTTTAATTCATTCACTTTTGTAACTCGATCTTTTCTATTTTTTCTCTGACGTACTTTTTTACGTTTTTTATCTTGATTATTTCTCATATGTTCTGTTTTCTGTTTTGATTTTCGGTCAGTTTGTTCCTCATTCGTCGGCGCCCAGCAGCAGTAAATCAGCCTCAGTGTTTCTGTTCTGCAGGTTTCCGGGCCGCCACCCTGCCGACCGTCCTGGTGGGAGTCGGGGAGGACGCCACGCTGCACTGCCCCCTGCTGGACGGATCCAACGGTACCAGCAACTCGGCGGACCCAGCCACCCTAAGCTGGTACCGGAAGGCGGCGGGCGGCGGGCCGACGCTGCTGCTGAGCCTCAGCCCTGCTAACGGCTCCGTCGTCAGGTACGGCGACGGCGTCGGCCCGCAGAAAGTATCCGCCGCCGCTAACGGGTCGCTGGTGCTGCACGGGTCCGAACCGAGCGACTCGGCTGTTTATTACTGCGGTATCAGTCACGGCTCCGAGCAGAACAAGAACTCGACGCTGTAGAACCGCAGAGAGAACCGAAGCTGTGGGCTCATCGGTTCTGAAACGGATGATTTGAGTTCAGGAGAAACAAATATGGCGGGCAGACAACCTACTGGACCAATATGGCGACCTCAACTGAAGAAAAATAACATCAGTAAATATAAAATGAGTAGTTTTAGTAACTGATGTTAAAGTAACAAAGTTTGTATTTTGTTTTCACTTGTCCTTTTATATTTGGAACAAAGCAGGAATTATTTCCTTCCACATATTGGGGAAAGTTTGTTCTGTTCACAGAAATGGATCAAGAAGTTTCTAAATACAGAAATTTATGAAAATCAATCAGTTCACATGAAATTGGACTAATTTGCAAGAAGTAAATATGGTAGGCTAACTGCAACCAGGGACAACGAGGAATGCTAACATTAATCAGACATGCTAACATTAACCAGATATTTACCAGACATGCTAACATTAAGCAGAGATGCTAACATTATCCAGACATGCTAACATTAACCAGATATTTACCAGACATGCTAACATTAACCAGTCATGCTAACATTAACCAGACATGCCAACATTAACCAGAGATGCTAACATTAACCAGACATGCTAACATTAACCAGAGATGCTAACATTAACCGGACATGCTAACATTATCCAGACATGCTAACATTAACCAGACAGGCTAACATTAACCAGACATGCTAACATTAACCAGAGATGCTAACATTATCCAGAGATGCTAACATTATCCAGACATGCTAACATTAACCGGACATGCTAATTCTAACCAGGAACACAAACGCTAAATAAAACAACGTGGGGAACAATCAGTCAGAATATCTTTCAACACAGGAATCGTCCACAGATCACAAATGTTTTCTAAATGCTTTTTATAGGTGAAGGATGATTTTTTTTTCTCACTCCTTGTTTTATTTAACAAAATTATGGGATGTATTTGGTGAAGGAAGCTGTATGTTTGATCTGTTAAGTTATTCCTTAATCCTGAAATAAAAATGTCTTCACTGTTTATGACCCTGATTCATAACATGTTAATAAATGTATTAAACACTTTTTTGTTTTCATAATTTCTTCTTAAAGTCTCATGGTAAAAATAATGTCCAAATAAAATAAAATACATTTGTTAGCTTTTCCACTAGTAGAACAGATTAAATTAATGTTTTGATGTATTATTTAAACTTCATCACTTTTTATTAATCTTTCATTATCAACACATCATGAACGTATATAAAATGATATAAATAGTAAACTAAGGCAACAAAATTTTAAATCAGGTCAAGTCAAAATTAATTTTTTTTTACACTGGATAAAACAAAGAATAGAAAGAAAGTACACCCTCTAGGGTTTACTTATTAGGCCATAATGGAAATTATTTCATCGTTCTAAAATAATTCACCACAACACAAAAAACACTGTAAAATGCAAAAACTGTGAAAAACTAAATACATTCTTAATTTTTATCCCAGGATTTTGCTGTTAATCCAATACATTGATTAAATTATTATTAATCGTTAATCTGATCAGCTCTATATGAGCCGTTTATGGTCAGTTTGCTAACTTGAAGCACAGATGGAAAGACATGAGCTCCAGTTAAATATGTTGTTTATTTTACTAAAATGCTCATGAAGGAGTTCAGATGAAATCTTTGAGAAATCGACGCATCTGGAGGGAAATTTGAAGGTTTTCAGCAGCAGATTGTGGACATTAAACTATTTGAGTTCATTAATCTGGATGTGAAAAGTTGGATATTAATTTACATTTATGAGTGATTTGACAAAAGGAGATGTCTACATTTATGATTGTATTCTTGATTTGCACACATAGTTGGAATCTCAAGAATCTTAACTTTCCAATGATGTGAGAAACGTAAATATATATGGAAATGTCACAAAATATAGTATAACATTAGTTTACATTATGAAGGCTAAAGGGTTAAACATTGTTACAGCTCATTAATCTTGAAAGTTTTAAGACAATGTATTCAAAAACTGGAACGAAGATGTTCTGTGTAGAAGAAAATAAAACGGTGGAAAAAGTTAAAGTATTTTTCTTTTGTTCACCATCATAAATCTCCACTTTTGTCACAAAAACGCCAAAATCAGATAAACGGGGAAGCAGAACTAATACAACAAAAAAGTTTTAAATGTATTTTTATATTTAAATTTTATATTTATAGAAAAAGGTTTGAATTTTCTAAATGGTTTTTGACAGTTTGAAAGAAAACCAATTTTATTTTTGTTTCCTTCGGTTCAATCGACAACATGAGTGAGAAAATTTCCTGTTTTTCTTCCTGCAGCAACCGACAGAACCAACAGAACCAACAGAACCAACGGTCCATCTGATCCCAGAGCGGGCCGTCTCCTCTGGAGACCGCCCAGGTTCTGCTCCAACGCTTTCTGACGGTTCTGTTTCCCAGAACCAAACCGCTTCCCGACCTCACTGAGGAGCGGCGGCGGCAGGTAGCGTATCCACGGCAACCGGCTTCTCAGGTAAAAATGTCAATATTTAACAACACAGTCAGCAGAATGTACAGAAAACTAGAATAGTTTCTATTGTTAGATAAAAACATTCTCTTTATGTCCTTTAATATTTTAAATGAATCTTTAATGAGTTTTATTAGTAAACTCAGGTTAAAACATTAAACTGTTTAGTCACAATAATTTAAAACAATAACTTGGTTTAATGCAAAAAGACAGTTATTGAAAGGAAAATTATGTTTAATTTATTCTAGATGGAGCCTGTATTTTTGTTTTCTTCAACTTTAGTAAAAATATTCATGATGTTCCAAATTACTATTGTCTGGTTTAATTGTTTTTAAATACTTTTGAAAGATGTTCTTAAGTAATTTTATATGATTAGATATTATTTACACTTTTACCTACCAGAGTCCAGTCCCAGTAACCTAAATGGGAGTTTTAAAAATCTGACTGGAAAATGTTTTATTTTTATTTAACATATTCGTTAATGTTTTCAGAAAACACTGGGCTGCTTCTCATCCTTACAGGTGAAATATATCAAATACATGAAACTCCTGGCTTTTAATCTACAGTCAAATCTTTTTTCTGTTGAGCTTTAACTGATAAATGTCTCCCAAATGACCAAAATAACTTTTGAAGTATTTATGGATTAGGAACACTGAAAAAACACAAAATCTTACCAAGTAATTTTGGTCAAGTTTCTAATGAAAATATCTTAGTACACCTGAAATAAGACAAAACTTTTCAGCAAGAAATAGAAAAATGTTTTAAGTAAATAATTTCTTAATATTGATGAAAAATATCCATTTGCAGATAATTTCACTTATAAAATGGGAAAAAAGTTTTTACAGGGGAAATAATTTACTTAAAACAAGTTTATAAATTTAACTAAAATATCACTTATAAGTCATTTTTGTCTTCAAGTATAATAAGATATTTACACTAGAAACTAGACCAAAAATACTTGGGAAATGTTTGTTTTTCAGTGAACAAGCCTGGAAATTACTATTTGTCAGACTTTGGCGTCCTTCTATACTGATGATGGTGTTATTATACATTTTTGTCCGTCGTTAAAAATAAGACATTTTTCCCATGTTATAAGTTACTTGTAAGTTATTTTGTCTAAGGTATTTTCACTAAAAACTAGACCAAAATTACTTGGTGAAGTTTTGTGTTTTTGCAGTGAATGAGGTTTGAACATGAATAATTTCACTCTGAGTGAAACTAAACCGTTTTATGATCATATCTGGATCTGAAATCCTCATTTGTCTCGTCTGACAGGAGGAAGGTCATCAGGATGAAGGTCGTCTTCGTCTTTCTTCTCTGGTGAGGCTCCACAGGTTGATGAAGTTCTGCTGTGGTCAACCTGTGGAATAATCCTTTACCTCCTGGTTCTGAAGGTGCTGGACGGTTCAGTCAGAGCCCGACCGACGGTCGGTCCGTTTCTCCATGGTGTTCAGCGATGGAACTCACCTGCTGGTCGACGTCACGAGAGAAACGACGAATTTCCTTCCTCTGAGAAACACGACAGCAGGTACGGAAACCAATAACAATTCAAAAACACTAAAATATTAGCTAGTATTTTAATTAATTCATGTATCTTAGTTCACTTGAAATAAGACAAAATTCACAAGTAACTTTTCAGCAAGACATAGGAGAATGCTTTAAGTCAATCATTTCTTAATATTGATGAAAAAGCAAAAGATCGACTAGCAGACATTTATATTTTACAAAATATTTATCCACTTTAATAGGGAAATAATCTGTCAATTGAACTAGAACTGAACTTAATGCTAATTAGGAAAATATTATCTATAAATACATAACCTAGAATCGGCTCTAGGCGTTCCTCAGGGTTCAGCACTTGGCCCACTGTTATTTTAAACAACATTAATCATTACTGTGAGGATTTTATTGGACTATAGTAATTTTGTTACTATGGTTATAAACTGTTGTTAACTAACGGTGAAATGAACCATTTCATTTACAGTGAAATGCACTGTAAAAGAAAATCTAATCTAAACTAACTCAAAAGTAACTTTTAGAAAAGACATAAAAGGTTGTTTTAAGTCAATAATTCCTTGATATATTAAATAGTTTTAGTTCCACTGGCAGATTATTTCACTTATTAAAAAATATTTTACCCACTTTAATAGTGAAATAATCTGCCAGTGGATCTAGAATCATTGACTTAAAACAAGATTCTGTTTCTTGCTGAAAACTTTCATTTTGTCTTATTTCAAGTGTACAAAGTAATTTTCACTAGAAACTAGACAAAAATACATGGTAAGATTTTTTTACAGTGCAACTCCTTTGTCCATGTCGGTTTATCTTTACTTAGCAGCAGTTTATAACCACAGTAACAAATTAATTATTTCTTTGTGTATATAGTCCAAATATTGTCCAATAAAATCCTCACAGTAATGATTGTTAATTAAAAATTATTGAACCTTGAGGAACACCTGCAGCAGATTTTAGTTTGTTTGGTTGATGTTTCTCCATTTTCTCAGACTATTTTGTTGAAAACGGTTTAAAAAGAACTCCCCCCACGTCTTCAGGTCCGTCCATTCAGATTTTAACGTCCAAACGTTCCTCAGAGGATCCAGAGTCGCCTCGCCTGCTGGTCTGCCTCCTGAAGGGACTGACCTCGCCCTGGCAGCAGGTCCTCTGGTGGATCGATGACACGCCGGTGACATCAGCAGGTGCTAAGGGGCCTTGGATGAAGTCAGACTGGGGCTACAGCGCCACCTCAGTGTGGGAGGTGTCAGCTGCAGCCTGGAAGTCCTGGTCTTCCTACTGGTGTGGAACGATCCAAAATGGAGGAGTTTATAGACAGAGAGTCTGCTCAGAGGACTGACTGCTACTGGATTTCACTGCTAGCTGCTATCTTCTTAAATCTGAAATTATTAACTGTGTGGATTAGACGATAGATTCAACATAAAGTGGAGTTTTAAATTTTTACTTATCAGGAAATAATAAAAATGATCTGGTTTTTACTAAGTTCTGAACTAATTTCAGCAGCAAAAACACAAAAGATTACAGAGAAACCCCAAGGTTCCCAAATCCAGGGGCTGAAAAACAATCCCCAATCACCATACTTCCACCACCGAGCATAACGGCTGGTATGTGTCCTGAAATGTTGTGTTTGGGTTTCTATAAACATGCCACTAACTTATCTGAAACTGAGACATTGTTTTGCTCTGACTGTATATGATGTCATGGGAAAGAACAGCAATAATATTTTTTTTTGGATGTGAATAAACTGAACTGATGGTGTTTGACTGGAGAAAGAACCCGAGAAGCAAAGAGGTGATTTCTATCAGCTAATCTTTACTTTTACACCTGAAACATCCTGCAGGATTCAAACCTTCTGCTCCTATTATTTCATCTGATATGACCAACAGAAGGTAAATAATACATGCAGAGATACACATGTAACAGCTGACACTGTTACACTGCCACTTATATGCGTGTCATTCTTCAGATTTGAAAAGAAATGTACATTTTACTCATCAAACACAAAACAAACAGTGTTTACAGTTTAGCCCCGTTTGGTCGATAGAAGCAAAAATATTCATGTTTTTACAGAAGAGTATAGATGTTGGTCTAATATACAGTAACATGCTTTGACTGGGTTTGGTTTACACACACAGACGTACCTGTTCAGGTTCATGCAGCGGTGACACAAACAGGTTCTGTTCTCACCGGGAGTTTTAAAGAGGAACCGAACCGAAAACATCCAACTTTATGACCTAAAGCTGTTCAGGAGGTTAAACTGCGACTGAAACATGAAATAAAAACATCTTCATCAGAGCGAAGAGCAACCAGAGAACACTGATCCCTTTCAGATGATTTAGTTCAGACATTTTTAGACTTTAATTTACTTTCTGGTCATAAGATTCTGCAGCCAACAGAGTCCTGATTCTGTAGCTGTTGCCTTTTACAGAAACTTTCTGGTTTTTTTTTTTCTCATATGGTGACGACTGTTTGGTCATTTTTATTTTTTAAACCAAAGCTTAAAAGAAAACATTTTTAACGCCTTTGGGGAAATGTGAGTGTGGAGGTTTGGTTCCTCTTTAAATAAAAAGTTTGTCCTTTCATGGCAGGTTTATATACGGTAGCTGAGACAGAATCAAACAGAATAATATGAATAAAAAATAAAACAGAGATATTTTCCATTTGGAGTCGTCTTTCAGTAGGTTAACGGCTGTGGTTTCATAAAGAGGGAACTGATGCTGCTGAGCGAAAAACTGCATGAAATTAAAATGACAGTGATATCTTTTAACAGATCACCCAATTAGAGGACAGCTTGTCCTCCTGACCAATCAGATTGCAGCAGCTGTATCATGATGTGCCAAACAAACATGTCCGCCGGATGCAGAACAAACGAAAAACATTCCTCACATTCACACAAGCAGCGCTGATTAATACTGTCAATAATATATAATCAAAATCAAAGAGATTATTGGGTGATAAGCAGTTGCTCCCAGTTAGCTGAAGCTAAGGTTGAGGTGGTGAAATCAATGAAAAGGCCTGCCGGTTCTCTGCATTGCTGCATCTTCTCATATTGTTTTGCCTTTTCAGGTGGGGCTGCATTACAGACACCTACAGAAGAGGAGGAAGCACAAATCATGACCGCTTGTCTGTTTGCATCCTTGTGAGTAAAAATTTTATTAAAAATAAAGTTGGCTTTAAATATTTTGCTTTTGGTGAAGAATAATCAGGTCCAAGTTTGAAGAGTCAAAGTGTTGATGTTTTTATACTAGAGCAAATTTAAGATGGTCAAGGAAGTGAAAGCTTAGGTGGAATCAGCCAATCAGAAACTGCAATTAAAAGCCAAGTTCAGTAAAATTTTATGTTTATACAGTATTTTTATGCTTGGTGTTGCATTGGATTACAGTAAATCCATTCAAAAGAACATGTGAATGCATCTAATGTCTGACACTTACAGATATTGTATCTCAACCATCCTAGGCATGTTAGATGTTAGCCTATCTGAGGCTAATGCTAGCCTATCAGTGCTAACAGCCAGCAGAGGAAGCAGGTCATCCAGTCTGTGACCAGACGAGGCCTGATGGTCCCCAGAACCTCCAAAGCTAAACAAGTAAATACTCGCTCTTATTAGCCAGCACTGGCCGCTCAGTTACCATCGTTAATCAGATCAGTAGCTAGCTTCACAATGAATATAGCCAACTTCGACACCATGTAGCCACTGCTGGGTGTGCAATATTCTTCATTTTTTAGACCTCAGTTATGGTTGCCACTGAAGTAAAGACCTGCATGTACTCCACATGAACAGAGGAATGTGTTCCCTCTCAGCCTGACCTGCTACCCTAAATATTCAACCAGGACTTTGATTTGCTGCCACCACAATGGTAAACCTCCAGCAATGCACCATGGGAGTTTTATCAAGGCTCAAAACAATCGGGAAACTCCCACTTTCAATTATGTGCAGCAACACTGTTCTCCAGGAAACCATTCATGTTCTCATTTTGTTTTTTAATGTAGTTTTAATCTGATGTGTAGGTGACCTAAGAAATATGATTGGATTGGATATTTTGTCATGTTCAACATAACCTTCAACATATAATTTTTTAAAATATAACTTTGTCCATGATATGATAGCTAAAATAGTAATTTAACTTTCCTCCAGTCAGAGAATACTACAACTTTTTAAAGTCATATTTAATGAAGCCTTCATCATATAATATTTTTTCATAACTGTTTAGGTTGTCCATGATATGCTAGCTAAAAACCATTTTAGCTATAATGCTAATTTTAGCCTTCCTCCAGTCAGTGAATACTACAGCTTTTTAAAGTCCTGTTCAATATAGAACTTTTTTATAAAACTGTTTAGCTTGTAGCTAAAAAAAAACACTTTAACTAGAATACACATTTTAGCTAAAGTCAAGTTAAGCAGAGCCTTCACACCGCCAATGTTGACGCCAGTGTTAGCTAAACACAGGCGCTAAAATACTAGTTTTAGCATAATGCTAACTTTAGATAAATTTGCTTGATAAAGCTCAACTGCCGTGATCTACTCTGCTGTAACCCCACTGAAAGATGCTCAAATGATATGGTGATATTTGGACTGTCTTAGCCACCGTACATAACAAAGTGCAGGTTCAGGTTAGTCTGTTTGCCTTTCTAATCATTTTCTTTCTGGAGCATTCTGCATCACTGGTTTTACTCTGGAAGCCCCTGTACAAAAACGAGGTAGAGCGTGTGGTCTCAGATCCGATGAAAGGGTTTGATTTTCAGCAAACATTACATTTTTGTCTTTTCTGGGGAAAGTTTTGAATACTGAACATTTCTGTGCTCACGTTGAGCATAAAGATGTCAGTAATAACTGGTCTAAAACCAAACTACAGTATGTACAGTGCAAACAGGAGCATCGATATCGCTGATAAAGTGTAAACAACACGTTTTACGAAGCTCACAAACACGATTTACCTACCAGGACGCTACAAACTGGAGCTACACGATCAAGTCATGCAGCTGCAGAGTTGAGTCTGCAGGCGTCTTCAGTAGAGTAGAAACGATTAGAAAAAAAGTCCCGCTTCTTTTTTCAACATAAGTCTGAATGCGCATGCTCCGACGCTGGAAATCTCCAGAAATCCAGCAGCTCTCCTTGTTCCTCCATTTTAATGAGATACAATCAGTCCACCATGTTCAGGCAGGAGAGGAAGAGGAGCGAAAATAACTCTGTATGTAGAGTTAAACATTTTAAGGAAATGTTTTTTAGATTAACCGTTTATCTGAGATGTTTGTGTTCAGTTAAGAGCGCAGGAGAAAGTTATTCCTGTTTTTTAGTTTAGTTTTCTTTACTCCGATATTATAGTTTGGTCGCTTTTTCTAAGCTAAACACTTAAATGAAAACCGTAAAGCTTCAACCGTCAAGCCGTCACCATGGTGACAGCCCGGCGTCTTCTTCTTATGTTTAATGGCGGTGGAGAAGGAGCTTTACCGCCACCTACTGAACTGGAGTGTGAACAGGAGGTAAAGGGGAAAGAAAAACTAATACTGTAAAATCAGCTTAATAATTCAACTAAATTCTCTTTAGTAAAAACAGCTCGGCTTTAAAAAGCAATTTAGCTTCCAATTGATATATTTTTATTTCCTTGGCAACCATTCCTGTTTGTCAAGCAAACGGAAAAGACTGTTTCCGTTTGCTTCCACTCGTCAAAGGCAGGAAAGTTGACAAACTCTGGCTTTTAATGATTTAAAAATTTGGAGCAGAAATTTTAATTAATTTATTTTTTCAAATGAACAAAGGCCTAAAGGTAAAAATACACGTCCATTATGACTTTACTGGTTTTTCTGGCAAAAAAAGAAGGTCTTTTTAAGCATTTAATGGACGCTTGTACCAATTCTAACATGTTTTAGGGATTATTAACTTAAATGTGTTTCTGTGTCTCATTTTCAGCCTTATTTTTGCTGAAACAAGGTGAGACTCAGTAACTTCTATATTATAAATGAGCATGCTTTATAAAATCTACTGTGTAGTCGTTTCATTCAAAATTAAATAAAATATACTGTTATTATTAACACACCATCAAATATGTACATTTATCCATGAAATAAAGCTAAATAAATATAGATTTACATTTATTTTGTTAATCTCAGATTAATTTATTTAACAAAATAAAACCCCATCAATAAATAAGTAACCTATGATTAACAAAATAAGTTTTTTCTTATTTTTTCATTTCATGGGGACATTCATCTATTTGATACAGTATTTATGAATTTTTACTAATTTTAACATTTTAGTTCATTAAATTGTAAATGAAGCATTCATTAATATACTTTCTAACATGAGTGTATGCAAATGTTTTAATTAAAAACAAAATTAGTTTTCACCATAATTTCAGTAACTGGTTTGAATTCAGTTTTTTTGGACTTATTTATTCATAATTTTGTTTTGTAGCTCAAACCTGACCTGACCGATGGTTTAATGCATTAGTAGAGTTAAACCAGATATAATTGTGTATTTTTGCCTCCAGCTCTCAACTGAACACATTCACGAGAGTAAACATCTAAATCAGTCTGTGTTTGCCTATAAATGCTGAACGTCTCCTGTAAAGTAGTCAGAAACTAAAGATCGTTGAGTTTGTTAGCGTTTCCAAACACGCGGTCCTGCAGCCGGAGAACGGTACAATCAGATAAGCAAAGTGGAAGTTTTTCTTAAATGAGATCCAAACTCTCTGGACATTAACAGGAAGAGCCAGAAAACTGAAGTCCAGAGGCCTGCTGTCTTTTACATTAATGTTTTTACAGGAAAATATACTCTGAAACCCTTTTTTTATCACCCAGATCTTCAATCTGAGCCGGAAAGTGTGAAAAATAGCTCAACCTCCATTTTCTCCTTATCTCCAGGTTTACATTCATTCCAGGAATCCGCCACAAAAATCCTTATTTATGCTTAAATATGCCTCCAGTCATGTCTGATATTAGCTCTTTTGGCTTCTTTCAGTCCTCCACACCAACCACCTGCTTTAGCTTCGCTGTTAGCTAACTAGCCAAACAGTCCAGTGAACCTTCAGCAGAGGCGTTTTTAAATTTACACAAACATTCAGTTTGTTCCCAGATCACCAACTGGGATGTTAGTAAAAAACGACTGGAAGGCGCAACTGTTGGGTTTGTTGTTGTGAAGCGTTCACTGGCAGGGGGCGGCCTTGGTGCCAGGCTCCGCCCCCGGCGTGAAGCCGTTGCTGAGGTTGTTGGGACTGGAAGGCGAGCCCAGCGGCGGCGTGGCCTCGCCTCTGTGGACCGACTCGATGACGGAGCAGCTCTTCTGCGGCGGCCGGGGTTGGACCAGCATCGACCTGGGGATGACCGACGATTGTCGGAGGCCGTCGGCGCGCAGTGGCGGTCTGACAAGGGCGGGGCCTGTGGGTGGAGCTTCAGAGCTGGGGGGGTTAGGGCTACAGGGAGGGGAGGGACTGGCTGCGCTCTGATTGGCCAGCGTGGACTCGTCGTTTTGGGGAACCTGCTGGTCTGGGGGCGGGGCCTCATTTTCATCGGGGGCGGAGCCTGCTGACTCGGGAGGTGGGTCTTGTTGCATGCTGCTCTGCCTGGAAGTCCCTGAGCCAGGCATCTCGCAGCTGTCGGTGCGGCGTCGGGATCCTTCGTGCATCCTGCTGGTGGCTACAACAGCCTTCATGGCAGCCTGCGGACGGAAACGCAGCAAGACGGACTATTAAACGCAGCATGTAGCACGATTTCCCCAGAAAACATGCTAACCCTGGAGACAGGAGCGCTAAGGCAGCAGCCCACCAGGTTTTTAGCTAAAAAATATGTAAAGTTACATTAAGTCAGAGGAGCAGAAGCAGGCAGCATAATTAGCGTGTGAAGCCAGTATAAAACCTGCATAAAAACTATTTACAATGAGATAAGTCTGGTGGCCCACCAATAGCATCAATATTCGTTTCTCTTGCTTTCATTTCACATTTTCAGTTCATGTATTGCCTGTTCTTTAGAAAATATATTGTATATTTGTTTATCTCTCTTTAAAAATAAGTTCCTAGGCCCCAATGAGATTTAACTTGGTAAATATATAAAGTGTTTTAAAACACTTAAAGGTTTTTAAAGCCATTATACCACAGAATTAATTTGTTTACCTTAAGTTTGCGCCTAGCGTTGAACTCCTGCAGTTTCCTCTGAGTCGTGTCCATGTGGGAGAAGCGGGCGGCCTTGCCCAGAACCCAGGGGTGCTGCAGGGCCTCCCGGACGCTGAGGCGCTTGTGAGGGTCCAGAACAATCAGCTTACTGACCTGCAGGGAAAACAACAACAGATTCTCAAAGGAAAAGCTCAAACTTTTCCATCCATTTAGTAAAGAACAGGTGAAAGGTAGCAAAACCCAGCAAAACGTTTCATCCCTTCATCTGGATAGCCAAGGCCTTCACACACCGAGGAGGAGGAACATTTATCCTAGAGTTGTTGTTAAACTATGGTGCCCCCTAGTGGACACGGGGGGATTTGTTTTTGTTTTATTCAGTTCATGCAGCATCTTTAGTACTGAACGTTTTCTGCTCTAATATAAGATTTTTCCACGTATGCTAATATCTTGTTAGATAAATAATAAAGTCACCTGACAGTTTTGATTTTTTAATTTTCAGTTTTGTTAGTCTGAATGCTTAAAGAGCCGTTTTCACGTTCAGGCGCATCCATCTTAAACAAACAGTTAATAGATGGATTTTAGATCAGTTTCTGCGGCGAGTCAAAAGTGTAGAAACATGTTTCTGTTTCAGTTTTGTTGGAAAATGTGAGGAACTTACCAGGTCCTTGGCGTTGAGGGAGACTTCGTCCCACCAGGGAGACACAAACTCGTAGTCGCAGTTCAGGATACGGCTGTACATGTACTGGTCGCCTCGCGGGTCAAAGAACGGCTCAAAGCCGCAGAGCCTGGAGGACAGGAAGCAGAACTTTAAAGCTGGCTGGACGCCTCCACCTGCCGTCACACAGAGTGAAAACTCCCTGGATTATGGAGCTGTTTGTTAGGTTACCAGGGGCGTCAAACTCCAGGCCTCCAGTCTCTGTCCTGCAGGTTTTAGATGAGCCACAGGTACAAAACACTGGAATGAAATGGTTTAATTACTTCCTCCTTGTGTGGATCAGTTCTCCAGAACCTTAATGATCTAATTATTCTGTTCAGGTTGGTCCAGCAGAGGCACATCTAAAGGTTTCAGGGCAGCGGGCCCCCAGGGCCCCCAGGACTGGAGTTTGACACCTGTGTGTTATACTGTCAAAAGTTAACTGCAATAATTTGGGTTATTAGGGGATTAATTTTTTTTAAGTAATATTTTCACCATTCATTTATAGATATGAGTGTTTCAGACTTAATATTTAATTACCAAGCTTCATGAAGTTTGCTTTAACTATTTAACCTGGAGCTAAATGTACATTAAATATTTAGTGAGTAAGCTAAGCATTTAGTTCTTACGCGAGTTTTTAAAAGGGTTTGCAAACCCAGCTTTTATTTTGATAGTCCACTATAGGTAAGGGAATTTGCATATTAGCTAAATATTTAGCTTAGAGTTAAATATGTAGTGTCAAACTACAGATTTAGCTCACTATATAAATATTAGTTTGATAACCTAATATTTAGCTTGTTAATTAAATATGTAGTTTCAAATGATGATATTTAAAAATGTGTAAATAACAAAGTGAAAATATGATTTTAAAAAATAATCCTCTAAATGTTTTCCTGGCTATATAAACCAGGTTATTGCTTGATTTTTGACAGTGTAACTTTACAAACGGTTTATTCTGTGGATTATAACCACAATTTATTCATGAAAAATTCAACCGCTCATATATTTTTGTTGAGCTCATATGGACTAAACTATTAATTTATTCCATGGTCCAAACTTCTTGTCACATCGGGCAAAAATCATTCAGTCAAAAGTACATAAAGAAAAATAATAACACACTTGTAAGAAAGGGAAGTTACCAACTTAAAAAGGATTTTTGATTCAGTTTTATTTTTACTGACTCCCGTTCTAACGAGTCAGAAAAGTCTGTAAGTAAATTTTGACCGACGGTCCCTGAATGCATCGTCAGGCTCTATTAGAACCGACTTAATGTCTCTGAACAGACATGGAGGCGATGTTCCAGCTGATGATGAATCAGTGTGTGTGTGGGTGTGTGTGTGTGTGTGTGTGTGTGTGTGTGGACTCACAGGATGTACAGGATGACGCCCACTGACCACATGTCCACCTCGGGGCCGTAGGCATTTCCCCGCAGGATCTCTGGAGCTGCAGGCAGAGGAGGCGGTTAGCGGTTAACGGTTAGCGGTTAGCAGTTAGCAGTTAGCGTCCAGATGGCCGACAGACGCTCCGGCTGAGAGGGCTGAGAAATCCCACTGAGCAGCGGCTGCAGCAAACGCATCGCCGCCCACCTCCACATGTCAGCCACACAGGTGAACGCAGCTACACACAGACTGATGGAAACACTAATTCACCTCAGAAAGTGTTTTATTTCTGATTAAGGATCAATAAATGTGGGATTTTAATGCAGAATATTACGATCTACACCAGGGTGTCCAAACCTTTTCTAACAAATAGTCAAATCCACAGTAAAAAAAACAAAACATTTTTTACAAACTAATATTTTTTCCTGCACAACAATAAACTGAGCATGAAATATTTTTAAAATAGTCAGATTTTATTTTACAATAATCAAAAGTGTTTCCAAAGATTATACTCAATAGTAACGTTACTTCAACATAGTTTTATGTTGAAGTAGTAAAAATATGTTGACTTTACTTTCCAAATAAAAGTAAAAAGTGTCCGTCCAAGAAATGATTCAACATGATTAAAAAAGTATTTGATAATTTGATCAGTTACTCAGTACTTCAATAGACTTTTAACCAATCATTTAATGTTCAAAAATTACATCATCAGACGGACCAAAATATAAACTAACGTGGAAATGTTTGTATTTCAAGGACTAAAACGACAATAATTCATATAAGTAACAAAAAATAACAAAATCAGAAAAATAAAATGTTTCCAAATCAGTTTCTTTCATTAAAAAACGTCTAAAGCTTTAACAGAAACTGCAGGTTTGTGTCTGGTGGATTTCTGGTTAAAACATGTTTGTTTTTCATTCAGTGGGCAGAAAATCCAGAAATTTTACTCAAATAAGAGCAGAAATACTTCATAATAAAATTACTAAACTAAACGTAAAAAGTGCAGTGTAGTAAAAATACTCCTAAAAGTACACTTTAAAAAAATGTTACTAAAGTAAATGTAACTGAGTAAATGTAACCAGTTATATAAAGCTGGAAAAGAGGATTTTACGTTACTGTCCCTTTAAGAGCCATCTTGACAATGGAAAAAATTTAAAATCTGAACAAAAGTCAGCATGAAGGTTTTGTGAATGAGGAAGTGATTCAGAGTTGGGACTCGTCTCATCCTGGATCCAACATGGCTTCCTGCGAACCTTCCCAGGTTTCAGACTCTGACAACATTTATCCCGTCAACGACTCGACGTGTCAGCTTTTACTCACCGCAGTAACCCGGAGTCCCGCAGACCGTCTTCATGGTGACCTGGTCGTCGATGATTTTGGAAAGGCCGAAGTCGGCTGTGAGAAAGGAAAACGTTTGGACCGAGCTGAGTCACATGAACACGTTCTTTAAAAGTTGAATCCAGTTTCTATTTTGGGCCGTGGCTGTGAGGAGAATGTGTTTCTCTGCAGGAGGCAGTGTGAGCTGGCGGAGCGGCGTTTGGCGGAGCGGCGTTTGGCGGAGCGGCGCTCCTCCGTCTGTTCGCCAGCGGCTCGGCGGCCATCTGGACAGGCTTCTCCACCAGCCAGCCTCCGCTCCTCAGGCTGAAGCACGGCGAGATGTTAATTATTTAACAGTTTTACTGAGAGCTGTGTTTATTTTTAGAGAGTGAAGGTAAGCCCTGCCGCTACATAATAAGCTGCTAGTTTGTGGATTTTACCGCATTATGATTTAATTTTATCTCCACAGCAGCAGGATTTCTGCAGCCACTGCACAGCGTTAAAATATGTTTTAGATTTTTTTTATCTACAAAACACAGCATTACTGACCAACCCTCACTTTTACTACAGTTTCCGTTTGTTAGAGTTGATAAAACGGCTGGTGTTCTCCAGGGCTCTGTCCTTGGATCACTTCTTTCTCTTAAATAAATATCGGATCATTTCACAGTTTTAACATCCATCTTTACGCTGATGACACAGTTCTGTACGTACATGTTGACTGGACCTGTCACAATAACAACATTTGCTGGACAATAAATTGTAGTCATTGTAATAAACGATAATATTGCTGTTTTAAGATTGTTTTCAGGTACGACATTGATAATGGAATAATAATAAAAGCTTGTTTTCTCAAAGATGAAGAAACTCCACACTGGAACTGGAAGACATTTTAAATAAAACACAACAATCAAAAGATAAAAGCCACACGCAACCGGAGCCACAAAAAACCAAAATTACTTTTCAGCTAATATTAATCATCGGAACGGAAATTGTGAATTGCGGACCGATCGGCGCTGAACATTTGTTTTCCCACAAGCACTGACACACACAAATACAAAGTTTTCTCTAATTCCCCCATCTTGGTTTTATAAGTAATTGTTTTTAGTTTTATAAAATGATGAAAAACCAAGATGAATAAAAATGTATCAGTTTTCCCAGATATCCAGCTACTAAACCTAAACAAATCTAAAGTTAAGGTTTAGATTCTGTTTCCTAATAAAGTGCCGGGATGTGACAATTAAAGAGTATTTTCTTTAAAACTGAACAGAAAACAATAAACATCTCTGTAATTACACCAATAAATCAGTGACGGTCGTCAGGCTGCTTCGTTTGCTTTATAATTTATTTGGTTTGTTTGTTCACTTTGATTTATAATCTTTTTTAACCTTTTAGCTGCTGGTTTTCTTTTACTTCTAGACATGTAGAAGTGTTTCCCAGCTGATGCTCGGTGTGTGTGTTGTTACCGATCTTGAGCGGCGCGTCCAGCGACAGGTCGGCGTACAGCAGGTTCTCCGGCTTCAGGTCACGATGGACGACCCCGTTACCGTGCAAATACTGAAACACACAGAGAAACATCTTCAGAGGCCACAGGAACACCATGTCTGGGCTGCTGGAGGTTTCTGGGAGGATTTGTCCGGACGGAGAGGAAGGAGCCGACGTGGAGACGGTTTTAGACGCGTTCAGGTAAACGGCTGCCACACCTGGGCCTCTTTCTGTGTCTGAGAACTAAAGACAGCAGCTGCTAACATCCAAAACACAAACAGTTTCTCTGAGATTTTACCTGCTCAGGTATCCGGCTGATTGTTTTTATTCTAAATGACGCCTACAAATCTTTATTTTAGTAATTATTTCTAACCTGGGTCACGTTTATGGGCTTTCAGCTGTTTTAGGTTTCTGGTCGTCATTTTATGTTTTATTTCAAAGGGGTTTATTTATTATGCTAAATTTACATTTAGCATAATAATACATTTTTATACTTCTATTTGGGTTTCTGCTGCTTCTAAAATCAGCTGAAGCATTAAAAGCCCAGCCTGTTACCTAGCAACCCAAGCTGAGCTCCAGCACGTTTGGTCAGCTGTATTCACTATACAATGGCTGCAGGAAAAGACATGAGTTTTGTTGTTGACTTGTCATCCAGAAACCTCTTTCTGCGTTCTTGTTGGTTGTGCAGGAGGCTCTGCTTTTGCTTTTCAAAGATGTGCTGTTTTATAATTTTGTTTAAATTTTGTTCTTGGACATGTTTGTTTTATTTTGGAAAGCTCAGCTGCTCATCATTTATTTTAAATGATTTTTTTCTAGTAATTATTTTTCCACTCAGAAGCTGCTGAACATTTTCTGGACTTTTTCTCTTCTATCTGGTTTGAGTTTCTCGCCTGCCGCCGCTGTGCTGGCTCTGGAACCAGACCAGGATTACGTTCTGACTGGTTTCTGGGTCTCTCTCATCCCGACTGCTTCCAATTGTTTCAGTTTTTTACTTTAGATTAGACTTCATCATGTTTTATCCTCTGTTGTGTTTCTCAGGATTTGCAGATATTTTCACCTGAAAATGATGTTTGTTTTTATTGTGATCCTCCCTAAGAATCAGTTTTGCTTTTCGTCTGACATTTCTGGGTTTTTCTAAGCTTTAAAGCAGAAACATGTTTTATTTTTCTGTACATGCAGTTCAAAATGTCTTAAAACTCCTAAAGAAATTGAGCCCGATTCATCGGGTAAAACCAGAACTCTATGGGAACGTGAATTGGGCGTTAAACTGTCTGATTCATGGTGGGATAAAGTTATTCTCAGTATACGTCAAAGCACACCATGTGCCAGATTACAGCTTGTACAGTTTAAAGTGATAAACAGAGTCCATTTCTCAAAATCCCGTCTATCTACAATTTTTCCTTCGATTTTAGACCAGTGTGACAGATGCCAGACCTCTCCCTGCAACTTAAGTCATATGTTTTTCTTTTGCCCGAGCTTACAAAAATTTTGGAACTATGTCTTTTCCATACTCTCAGGGGTTTTTGGAATCCAGATCCGAAGCGATCCACTAATTGCCATTTTTGGAGTTCCAGGGACCTCACTTAATCTGTCGCCCCTGCAGGGGGAGGTCTTGGCTTTCTGTTCTCTCCTTGCCAGACGCTGCATTTTACTCTGCTGGAAATCTCCTATATCTCCATCTACTTCACAATGGCTTAATACTGTAAGATCATGCTTAAGGATAGAAAAGATTTTATTAACAGTGAAAGGTAGTTCAGCAAAATTTACTCACAAGTGGGCACCTTTTGTGACATACTTAAAATCTCTGCCTTTATAATGCATATCTTGATGTGACTGACCCATCATGTCATGGTACTAAAATTTACAGAACAATTGAGTAAGGTGCTGTTGCCTTTTAGGCTCTCAATGCCGTCCAACCCCCTCATCCCCCCGCCCCCCCCCTTTTTTTATTTTATTTTTAATTTTTATGTAATTTTACTTATTTGGTCTCGTTTTTGTTATGTCAGTACGGGGATTTATGTTCGTTGTGTGTTAAAAAAAAAAAATCGGAGAAGTCATGTAAGCTGTGCAAAATGTATGTAATATCAATGTATGTTCTCCTGATAAACAAATAAACAAAAAAAAAAAAAAAACTCCTAAAGACTAAACTCCACAGAATCCTCCTTTTTTATATCTAATTATGTTTCTGACCAGCTAACAATTAACCTAATTAGATGTGGGAGGTTTATTTTGTTAATATTCTCTTGCTTCTGTCCTCATTTTTAAAAATATGCTGCAGGCATCAAATGCGAGGCGACATCAAAAGAAAATTTCCATGAATCTAATTAATTTTTCTCGTCCCAGATGGATAAAAGTCATCGCCTCCATGTTGGGAAGCGGCTATAAAAAGATGCTGTTGTGTTTTTTTCACTGCAGATTAGCGCCACACTCACAACAAACATAATGGCAGAGTAATCCCAACACACACACACACACACACACACACACATCAACACAACAAGCATGCACACGCAGAAACACACATACATAAAGAGGCGTATGTTTGGTAAATGTAGGTCAGCTGTGGTCGGAGTGTGTGTGGGGTGTGTGTGTGTGTGTGTGTGTGTGTGTTAATCCACTCTGGTTTTAATCTGTTGAGCAGCAGGATGGAAGCTGCTGTTACATAAGACGCCGCAGCTGCAGCTACCAGAACTCTGCGGCGGCGGTGGCTGGTTTAGGCTCCGCCCACATTTACAAGCTGTTTATTTCGCTTTGTTTGGCCTTTTAAATCTCATTGAGAAATTAATTAGTGACCTGTCGCAACATGACTGCTTAGCTAGAGTTGTTTGGAGTTAACAATAGGGCTGAAACGATTAATTGATTATTGAAATAATTGTCAACCAATTTTGTAATCGGTTAATCGTTAATTAGAGCAGACAGACTCACAGAAATGCTGTTTACTGTAAGAACATCACACTCTGAGCAGCAATTAAAACAAAACGGTGCAAAAAATTTACATTTTGCATTTAAGATAAAAATAAACATTTTAGCTTCACCTGTAAAATTCTGTAGAAATAAATCAAGCTCTTTTCTCTACGCCGTTATTACGTAGTTAATCAATAACTGATCAATAGAGCTCAGCTTTTCTCATGTTGATTTTATTTGTATTTTTTAGCTGCAGATGCAATCTTTGCTGCAATCAAATGTTCACTAAGTAAAATATTTACTTTTACATATAAAAAGGATTTAATTATTTGTTTACTTGCATCTTTTGAAAAAACTTTACATGAAAAATATGCAAAATTTGCCAAATTTTTTGTCCGATTAATTGTCAGAATAATCAATTAGAGGTTAGTAGCAGCTCTATTAGCCCCATTAAGTGGATCAGGTAGGATTTTAGCCTGACTGTGTTGGATTCATTATTAACTGAGCGTTTTCGCCTCTTCCCTTTTCACCGCAGAACCAACCCGGCCGATTCGGGCCGTGAACTCCTCCGACCCTCGGCCAGCAGACACTCGAAGAAACTCAGACGTCCCAGAGGATTTTTAAACCTTCATCAACCGTTTCTACAGTCTGGAGAGAAGAACATTCAGCCTGTAACAGCAGCCTCCATACTGAGGACGTTTAACAAACATTAAATGATAGTAAACTTAATTCAGCCGCAAAAACCTTTTTTTTAAAAATCGTGACTTTCAATTTGAAAACACGACCGCAGGAAACTGGCTTCAATAAAAATGTAACACATCTACAGTCAGAGATTAACACATTTATAATAACTGGACGAGGATTTCAGCTGATAAAAAAAATCTCTCATTGATTAGAAGCTTCCTGCACAGAGCCGGCCCAAAGCACAAGCAAACTAAGGGATGGAAGGATGGAGGGTTGGGTGGGTGGAGGGAGCGAGGGATGGATTCTCTCTCTCTTTCTGTTTCCTGATCGTCCTTCGTTAGCCGCAACATGCTAACCTTTAGCTAGCATTTAGTTGATTCTGTTTAGAAATATTTAGTGACTAACCAGCCAATCAGAGCAGACTTCCTGTGTCTGACTTCCTGAATCAGATTTCAGCTATGTTTCTGTTTCTGCTGCTTCTCTCAGCTTCCAGCAGCACCAGCGTTCTGGCTCCACGGCAGGAACCGCAGCCTCCCGCTAACGCCTCCCAAAGTGTTGACAACGTGTTTCATTCACACCGGCGCCGCCGTGTTGACGACCCGATGGAGCGTCGGCGCCTCACGTCTAAAAGCAGCCAGTTTAAAGGTGGAGCTTGGCGTGAAACTGCGGAGGCGCCGCCCTGCTGGTGGGTGTGAGAAGGCAGTGAGCCGATGATCAGGATGGGAGGAAATGAAGCTGCCAAAGCAGCAGCAGTCATGGAAACTAAACTCTGAAACAATCAGTCGGCTCATGAAATCACAGACAGTGGAGCCGATCAGAGGAAATCAGTTGCTATGGATCTTATTTAGGGGGATCAGAGTAAATGGGGATAATTACTATGGGATGCCATTTATAAAGTTACACAGTAAAAAAGCAACATGAATAATTTGGGTTATTTATCCAGTTTTGATGGTATAAAATGGGGCTTCACTGTGATATTCATTTAGAAATCTGTTTCATGCTTAGCAAGCTAAATATTTATGTTTTGTTTCTAAACTAAATATTTTTAGCAAGCTACATGTGTAGTTAGCAAGTTAAACATTTAGTTAGCAAGCTAAATATTTAGCTTTTAAACTAAATATTTAATGAGCTAAATATTTAGTTAGAAAGCCAAGTATTGAATTTCTAAACAAAATATTTAGCTCAACATCTAAATATTTAGTTTTAAGCTAAATGTTTGTTTCCTAACTAAATATTTAGTTTCCTTATTAAATATTTAGTTTGAAGCTAAATAATAGATTTAGTTAAATACTGACTTTGTAAACTCAATAAGTAGCTCCAAACCAAATATTTAATTTCTAAACTAAGTTAGTTTTTTTTTAGTTTTGAGATTTATAAACGAATATAAATGAATGATGATGACAATTTTTTCTGCTACAGGTTAAATAATCCAAATTATTTCTGTTCATCTTTCACTGTAACTTTACAAACAACATGCCACACTTTTCAGAATTTTTTTTTTTTTTAATGCGACAACATTGCATAATTTTTCTCCCACTTTACATTATGTGGGACTTTCATATGAAATCTCTGTTATAATGTCATAATTCTGCTATAATAATGTGGAACAGTTAAAGGGTTTCGTGTTTCTCTGCCATGTTTTTCTGAATGATTTCTTTAATGAAATTTATCTTACGGCCACGGCTTCCAGGATCTGCTTGATGACATGCGCCGCGTCTCTCTCGCTGTAGTATCCCCGCTCCACAATCCTGCAAACCACCAAACAGAAAAATAAATACGGCTTCAGGACGCAGAGACACGCTAATCCTGAGCAACCAGATTCTGAAGAACCAAACCTGCACAACATGGCAGCTTTCATACCTAAATTGGCCCCATAACTGCGAGAATCTTGTAAATGAATAAAACCAGTAAAACCAATAATTTTTCATCTAACCGGGTAACTAAGACTAAAGACGCAACTTCTGCAGTAAACTAACCATGGCAACAGAAACGGCGCCTGCAGCTGCAGGTGGAAATGAAAGCAAATAAATCCGCCAACATAAAAGCGGCTTCAGCTCTTCAAGCCAAATTTAACTCATGACTCAGATCCAAACCCAAAAGTATTCATACCCCTTCCAGGTTTAAACTATTAATTTTTACCAGCAAGTTTCTTCAACAGGAAACTGTACGTAGAAAATAAAGGAGCAAACTTCCACCAAAATATCTCACATTTTTTTAGAAGAAATTGTCTCATGAGAAGTCAAAAAGTTGCTAGAAAAAAAAATAAAAAAACAATTTAACTTAATCTCAGAAAAAAATCTTGAAATTTTCTGAGTTTCTGAAATGTCCGAGTCATTTCTAATAACTTCAGAATCTGGATCTTTTTTTAGTAAAATATCTGCAACATTATCTGGCAAACATCAACAGTTACAGCTGAGCTGCATGGCTTCATCTGCAGCTTAAACCATATCAACAGGTTAGGATATGGCCTATACAAAACATCTTCATTACATTTCTTTGCACAACATTATTCTTAGATAATCAGGCTTCTGTCTGTTTTAGGGCCTTTGTCACTTTAAATCCAAATTAGCTGCTGTTGGCCACGCCCCCAACTCAATGTTTACCTCGCATGTCAGAATGGAGGCAAACAGATGCACAATTATACAAACGTACAACTTTGAAAAGCATTAGGAGAGCCTCCTGCACAACCAACAACAAAGCAGTAAGTGGTTTCTGGATGGTAAGTCGACAACAAAACATTTGTCTTTTCCAGCAGCCATTGTACAGCGTATACAATGCTAAAACCAGCTGGAGCACAGCTTGGGTTGCTAGGTAACGGGCAGAACTCTGCCGTGGTTGCTAGGTAACAGTGCAGTCAAATGTGATTTAGTGTACTGGAGGTTTTTGAAACGGCTCATTTTCCAGACACCAAAGAACATTAAATTATTGCCAAAAACAGCAGAGTGTTTTTTTAGTGCTTGGCTTGTTTTTAGAAGGAGTTGAGACTCAAATGGAACAAAGAAAAGGTACAAAATGTGAATTTTGCATATGACCTATACAAAAATAGTTTGCCTTTAAGCAACAAACCAGTGTGTCGGCCGGTTTTGGACCTTACCGGTCAAACAGCTCTCCGCCGGTCACCAGCTCCAGAACCAGGGCGATGTCGGTGTCTGTCTCAAAGATCTCCTTCAGCTGGATCTGAAACACAGAAACAAAGGCGCAGCACCAGTTAAACCAGTTAAAACCAGATAAAGCACCAGTTTCTTTAAAACTGTTGAAAATCTTTCAGCTCAGTTGGATTAATACGCAACCAGCATTCAACTAATCACATCCAAATGTTTTTAAATCTGGATGAATTTGGAAAACAAATATGGAAATCTGTCCGTCCATCCATCCATCCGTCCATCCATACATCCGTCCATCCATCCATCCGTCCATCCATACATCCGTCCGTCCATCCATCCGTCCATCCATACATCCGTCCATCCATACATCCGTCCATCCATACATCCGTCCATCCATACATCCGTCCATCCATCCAAACAAACTTCTTTTTTTTAAATACTTGGAACTGTAGAAAATTTCAGTCTGAAATATTTTTGGCTTTCTGACCTAAAACTTCAGTGCAACCTTTAATTTACTTATAAATTGGAATAAAAAGAACTGAGTTCATGCTGGGAGAACTGTTCCTTTATCCAGAACTTCGATCAGATTATTGAGAACTTCTCACAGTGAAGAACCTTCACAGCCAGAGATGGAGGAACTTCAAACTCTTATTAATGATTATTTTTATCACCAGGATAGATTTTTGTTGTCAGAGGAACTCCAACGTGTCCTCAGATAAAAGCCGTTCTGCCTTTGGAAACATTTTAACACCGTCTTCAATCTTTGTCCAACTGTGACTCAGTAACGTTGGCTCTGATAGAAACAAACTGTTACCGCGGTAACCAGAAATAACCGCTCACACTTCACGTCTCGGCAGCAACCACAAAACAACACCTCAGAGACGATCCAGAGAAACCTCAGCGACTCTTTAGCAGAACCATATGCTGCTATTTTTATCTCTGCGTTTAAATCATCCAAACATAAAATCAGTTCAGTCTGGTTCTTTACTGAAATGTTGGTGTCGATTTTTACACTGATCAAACATGGAGTGCGTGTTTGACTGAAAGGTGTGGGCGGCTATTTCTAAAAGTTACACTGTAAAAATTAACAGCAGTAATTTGGGTAATTTAGTCAGTGATAAGAAAAAATCAGTTATTCATTCATTTATAAATTTGACAGTTTCAAAGTAACTAATTATTAAACTAAATATTTAGCTAGCAAGTCAAATATTTAGCTTGGTGATAAATATTTTGTTGACAAACCTTCTGATGGTCATGGAAACAGAAACAGACTGAAAGATTTTCACTCGTTACGAAAACATGGAAATGAATCTTTTATTAACATGATCATGGATTCTTACGATGTTTGGGTGGGAAAGACGCAGCAGGACTCCGATCTCAGTGCGTACGATTTTCTTATCAATCTGAAACACAAACAAACATCAGCAGTTATTAGTCCTGCAATAATAACAGTAACGGTAGAAAAAGAGGCTGAATCTCCTGCAGCAGTTTGATCCATGTTCTTACATTCTCAATGTAGATTACACTGCAGGTAGAAGAATAATTCACCTTAAAGAAACCAAATATCCTCCTGAGATTGCTCTGAACTTTAAAGTGCCATCTTTGAGATGCCTCTGTTCTTACCTTTATGCTGGTATTTTTAAAAACCGTTAATCTGGGTCTAAACATTAAAGTTAAGGAGATTCTGTGGAACATCGAGTCCTGACGTCTCTGAAGGAAGTTGGTCGTTTCTCCTGGAGTCTTTAGGAATGACATTCACAGAGTCCAGCTGCGTCACCACCCGGGTGCGTTACTTTTAGTTTTTTCATACTAAAATACAAAACTACCTGGGAATTAAAGTTTAATAATTACAACCAGCAGCATTAATCAGGCAGCAGAGGAAGGCTTGGCGACACTTTTATTTTCAAATATTTCACAGTTCAAGGTGAGTAAAGCGTCCGATCAGGTGAGATCATGTGACGTCATCACAGACATTTGATCACTACATCATCTTCCAGACTCTTTGGAGTTCTGAGTCATTTTTCCATAACCTGACCGTGGTCATAATGCTTCGCCTCATTTGTGCTGCATGCTGTTAGCTTTGGTAGCTCACCGTTTTCTTCAGGACTTTGACTGCGAAGGGTTTCTGCGTCTGCTTCTCCTCACAGCGGTACACGATGGATGTCGCTCCTCTGAAAACACAAGAAACACTGAATTCATCGGAATCCTGCAAAACCAGGTGAGAGAAACTCGACTTTACCCAAACTGTTGGCCGATGACATGAGAAAAAAATCTGTGTTTATTCCACTTGAATCAGTTGCTTTCAAATAACATTCATTCATAATCAGGAGTACTCCAATTTATAGCACAATTAAGTAAATATGTTCTCTTCACTTTCTACAAAAATGCTGCATATTTATCATATATGACGTAAAAGAAATTTGATTTCCTGATTTAAAGCCTTGAAATTGGGCCTCTGTCTCTTTAAAAACTCCTGCTCCTTCAGAAGCTCCGCCTCCAGGAAGCTTCCCAACATGGCTCCTCTGTTAACCCTTTAACAACATTTAATTAAGCAGCGTTGCTCTGAGCAGCAGCTCCTATAAAGAGCTCATCAGCTGTTTGCTAATTTCTGCTGGCTAGTCTGAAGGAGCTGAGGTGGGGGAGGAGCTGCGCCTTGGAGGCGGGGCTAGGTCCAGCCAGGCATTTTGTACAGCTGAGTGGTTGCCATGGAGATTAAAGGATTTCTGAAACATGAATGAATCAAAGCATTGTTTTTGATGAGGGAAAACTATTATAAAAAGTCGACTTAACGTGATGCTGCCCCTTTAATAACTCCCTTTTTGCAAGACTTTCTGATACAAAGCTAAAATATAGTTTTCCTTAAATTTTTCCTCTTACCAAAACTGTAAACTCAGAAAAGTTCACTCAGCAGAATTAGGACAACAGAAAGACTTTGAACTCTTGATACGATGTCTGAGAGTCGGGAGTCTCTCTGCTCCGTTCTGATCGGGAGAAAATAACTTCTTCACTTGAATTTGAGTTCGACTTTAATGATCGCAACATAATAAAAGAATAAACAAAGTTATACACAAAGAAAATAAACTTAAAACAAAAGAATAGCTAGTAAAACTGTTTTACTTCAGATTAACATCTTTGTCACTTATCAGGCTCGGACAAAATTTACATATTTTTTTTCTTTTTGCATAAAATTACTCAAACATTGATTAGATTATCACCTGAGAGAATCGATGCATGTCGAGGGTTAAAATGCTGATTTTCAGTCATTAGGAATATAACTGTGTTGTAATGCAGTAATAATTACAACCCATATAAATATGGGAGACATGTTTATATTTATGCAGCTAATATGAAAGCTAACAACAAGCTGCTATGATGCTCAACTCAGATTTTTTGCTGAAATCTGATTTTTTGTGTGTGTGATTTTTCGCTTATTCTACTAATTAAATGCGACCGCAATCTTCTGTGTGAACGGTTTACGTCCCAAAGCGACCCGCATGCGCAGAAGAAGCAGCAGCAGCGCATCGTTTACGGATTGATTTTATCGTTATTCAGCAATGAGAGCCAAGAAAACTATAGCAAGACGAAGGCAGCTGATAAAAACAAAGCACAGCGAATTATACAACGGTACATCTCTGAAAAGCAGAAGTGGAGCCTCCTGCACAACCAGCAAGAATCCAGAAAGTGGTTTCTGGACGGTAAGTCAACAACAAATCTGTAATGTTTATCATCAGCCATTGTACAGCGCATACAGCGGTAAAACCAGCTGACCAACCGGGCTGGAGATCTGCTTGGGTTGCTAGGTTACAGGTAGAACTCTGCTTTGGTTGCTAAGTAACGGGTAGAACTCTGCTTTGGTTGGTAGGTAACGGCGCTGTGCGACTCAACAATCGGGAGGTTTTTGAAACGGCTCGTTTTCCAGGCACAAAAAAATATTAACATGATGCCAAAAACGATTTTTTAGTGTTTGGGCTGTTTTTAGCAGCAGTAGGTCTCCTTTAAAGTCAAATAAAATCAAATAAACTGTGCATAGAAAACAAAGACTATGAATGTTATTTACAGCCGGAAAGACTTGATGGAGAAGCAAAACACTGGTTTATTTATTTATTTATTTATTTGCATTTTAGAGAGAAAAAAGTTCCAAAAAAAATTCTCAAGTTAAGAGAAAAGAAAATTTGTTCAGAGTTTGAGAATTGGTCTTCTGCTCATATAGAGGCATGTGTGTGGGTGTGTGTGTGTTCAGGGAGGTTGGTTCTGGTTTTCTGTGGGGAAAACAGATCCGTCTGAGCAGCAATCACACACCGCCATGCAGGGACTCGATCTCCATGGCAACGGGACACCATGAAGCAGAGCGTGTTAGACGCGGCGGCGTTAGCGCTGCATGTTCACAGAGACGCCATCAAACACAGACATGATGTGTCACACAGCGGCCAATCAGAGCCAGGAAACACCGAGGCATTAAAACGGAGCAGGTCTGCGGTCCAGAGACACAACACACACACACACACACACACACACACACACAGGGCCGTAAACATCAGGCCACACACAGGGGGCGCTGCGTTCAGCCACAACATTATCTTTAGTTTTAATTCTTCGCTTGAATGTTTTGTGTTTTATCTGTCACTACAACACATTTCTCTGGATAAATCATACCTTATTGATCCAGTAATGATTGCGATAAACAATAATCAGGGCCGGTCCAAACCTTTTTGGGGCCCTAAGCAAATTTTCACCTGGCCCCCATATCAACAAGTCACCACCAGATGCTTCAGCATTCCTGAGCTTCTCTCCTGCTAACATTAGCATCATCTGTACTTAGCTTACATCATGTCAGTGTTACTATAGCTGCTGATATTTAACCTCACGTTATTAACAAACTGAAAGAAATATTTGGATTTTGAAATGCAGAGTTAAGTGCATTTTTATTTTAACTACTTAAAAGAAACATCAGCTGAAAAACATTCAGTAAACAAGTTAATAAGTTTAATATCTTGTATTTTTCTGGATGATATTAGTCTGTTCTTTATGGAGGAGTTAAATTTAATCTGTTTGTAGTGTCTGATGTTTTCTGCATATTCCAAGTTCTGACTGTTGTTCTGCTGTCTTTATATTTCAGCTTTGAAAAGTGGACTAAAGCAGCCCACAGAATGATGCTGCCTCCACCGTGCTGGGCAGCTGCAGCTCGCCTCCTACAAACATCAAGGTCAAAATCTGAATCGTTCTCATTCAGTAACTCCTGCTTTCAGAAAATAGGTTGAACCGATTCCTTTTCAATCTAAGACGCTTTCAGTCGCCGTTCCCACCGCGCAGAAATCTACGATTCTCCTCCTTAGTTTCCAAGCCGCCGATAAAAACTAATTATAGCTGCAGCCACAATCATTCCACCCTGAACACAGATCAATTATTAAAGACCCAGGATTAATATAAGATTCATGCCGACGATGAGTGGATAGAAACTTCTGACTGGAATATTTATAAAATAAAACACAAGCTGACATGTTTTAATCTGAAATTCACCTGAAGTTTTTAATGATCTGTTTTTTTCCAACATGAGGAGAAAAGTATAATTCCCTCAGAACTCAAGATGTTTTGCTTATGTTTGTAATTTTTAGTGTTTAATTTCTGATGTTTCTCAGCTGTGAAAACATCTCCAGCGGTTTATAAGAGAACATGAGCAGTGCTGAAATCAGCAAACTGTTTTTGAAACATGACTAAACAACATGTGTGAAATATTGTGGAGGCAGTTAAAACAGTAGATTCATTTATTTCTTATTTTGTTTGTGATGTCAGCGAAACTAAAGTTGAGAAAACAACAGCATATTAACCAAATATTTCCTTAATGTTTTTAAAAAGGTTTGAAAAGAGATTAAAATTAGATTTTTAGCATTTAAATGAAAAATTATCAAAATGAAAATATAAAATGTTTTAAAATGTCAACAAAGAGCTGAACATAAGCAAAAAGTAATAGAGAAACAAAAACAATATAACACAAAATTAATGTTTTCTTAAATATCTATACAGAATATAAAAGTATGAAAAACATCCATCAGCAGGCGCAGCTTTCTTAGAGCTATGCAGACGCATCAGTGCCTCTGTTATTAATCATATTTTTTACATATGCACAAATATCTTAAATACAGAAAATTCTGAGTTGAAATATTTGTGCCTGTTCTGGCGCCCCCTCCCCTGCGGCGCCCCTCCGGTGAACACCCACTTTCTGCGACCAATCGTGTTTTTGGACCGTGGGAGGGAAAATATTATCACTAAAACATGAAGAAGCTAAACTATTGTATGAAGAAGCATTAAAATGCTAATAATAGTTTCCTGTTGGAGCTAAGCTGATTATTACCCGGCCGGTTCCGCCTGCAGCCCCCCGCCGGCCGTAGAACCGCTCCTGCGTGTTTACACGTTAAACCCTCATTAATTCATTAACAGCCTGTTTTCCGTCTCTGCTGCGAGCAGGAAGCGGCTCTGATGTTATTGGTTCCGGCTGGACTCGGATACCCAGTAACATCTCAGGCTGGATTATGAAGTTAATCCTGAAGCGTCACATGGACCCACATGTGGCCAACTTTGGCCCACTCAAAGGAGCAGAACAACCCGCCACTTCCCCTCCGGAACCGCCCTGAGAAACGGAGCCCAGACCTGCCCAGCTCGGAGCCCAGGCCGTAGAAGTCCTCCACCGTCCCGTCCCGCCTCGACCCGTCCACCCAGAACTCCACCGGCTCCGAACCAGGCCGGGAGGTCGGCATGATGCCAGCAGGGCTCCCCGAATCCAGCGCCAGCAGGACCAGGTCCAATAATAATTCACCAGAACCGGGTGCGGCGTAATCTGTGATTTAAATCCAGTTCGGTGAAACCCAGATTAGAGCCTCAAAGGGGGGGTGATTCATGATCCGGACGGGTTCTAATCCAGACCAGCAGGGGGATCCGCCTGCGCCCTCCAACTCGGAACCGGGTCCGTTTAGTCCGTCTGTGACGAGACAAACTGAAGAGGAAAAACAGAACCGAACCACCCGGTGATGGAACCGCGTCTTTACGCCGAACCGAAACCAGGACCGGGATGTTCCAGGTCCAGATGTGTCGCAGCTTCCATCGGGCCTCCGACCCGTCAGATGTCGGATCAGCTCAGTCCATCACCATCCTCCTCCTCCTCCGGGAATATTTCCGCCTTTCCGCCGGCTGGTCAGTCTGTCCGGAGCGCCGCGGCTCCCCGGCGGAGATCCAGCCGAACAGAGCGACGTCAGCCCCGGGGAGAGGCCGGGTTCACACCGGCAGACGAGCAGCGAACCCCGGGCTGGCTCGGCGCGGGGAGTCGGTGTTCGGATGCTGGAGGGTCTGCTGGTGAGGCAGGCAGGACGGCTCCAGATGTCCGCTGGATCTGAGGGAAGAGAGGATGCTGCTGCAGTCTGCATCCGAGCCGACCAATCACAGCGCTGCACGAGCGCTGGGCCGCGCTCCCATTGGTCCGCGGCTCCGTCAGGCACGAGGCGCTCTGTCAGCAGCCTAAATAAGGAAATAACCCAAATACATAAATGTACATTAGCGTGACATCTGGAGGCTTTGATCCTCTGGGAATCAAACCAGAAACCCTCACATGGTCACGTGTTCCCTGGACTCCATCCTGCATCAGCTGCTTCCCATCAGACACGCATTAAAAAATTACATATTAATGCTAAAGGTTAAACTGGTGTCAAGAAAACCCGAGATCATCCCACTTCCCCATGCTGGAGATTTTAGTTTAACAGTAATAATAAATAAAGTTATCTTTAAAATGAATCACTCAAGTGACATCAAGGCCCAGCAGTAGACTTAAGTGTCAATAAAATAAATCTGGTTGTGTGTGTTGTTTTTGTCACATGCAAACTTTGCTTTAATTCTACTTTTTTCTATCTAATCATAAGAAATCATAGTCAGTCAGAGAGAGTCATTAAACAAGAAAAGCAGGTTTCCTGGAAAAAGAGGAAGTTTCCAGCCTGCAGATTTATAAAAATAGCTGAGACTATTTTAAAGCATGAAAGTTTTAAAAAATTAAATCTAAACATTTTGAGTAATTTGATAAGATTCAAAGTAAAATACTTATATTAATATTGATTTACTTGTAATAATACTTACACTTATATTTGTGGGAACACTTATAAGAAAAACAAGCAAATGTAACTTTGGTATCAAATAATTAGAATAATAGATTATTCTTGGTTTCTTTTCAGAAAACATATGTAATAACTCACATTAAGATTATAATAAGAATAATTAATAAGTTATGGTTATAAAATTATAAATGAATGCTAAATCAGAGAAGCTAAAGAAAATAAATGTGATATAAATGTGATTTTGACATTGAACTTGAAATGGTGTAAAAAGGTGTAACTGCAATTAAACGTCACTGATATGTTGGAGGTAGATGGTAGGTGAAAGGTGAAAGGTTAAGGGAAAAAGGGGAACTAACAGGAGAACAGAGATGATCAACGCCTTATTTAGAAACAGATTGAACAACGTAAACGTTTCAGAGAAAAGGTTGTGCAGGCAAGGGACATAGGAGGTTGATCAACCCTGAGACATTAGCTCAGACATCAGGACATAATGTCTGTAAGACAGTGATGGATATGAGATCATCTGTCTGAGCAGTCAGCCAATGAAACAAGCACAGCATCAGTGCTGGCCAATGCTAACGCACCAAAAGGTGGATAAACCCTATAAAAGGTGGGAGCAAAAGAGGAACCTTTCATTGGATCCTCCGGGCAGCTTCGAGCCAAGATCGAGATGGACAAAGAACTCTGCAGCTGAAGAAGAGCCGGGGCCACGGAGCCGAAGACTGTCCTGCTCATGGAGACCAACCCGTCTGGCCCACAATCTGTGGCTTCGAATCGCACTTCTCTCATCGGCTGGGTTCAGACCCCAAAGATGAAGATGAAGACAAAGACGAAGAACAAAGACAAAGAAGAAGAACTGGTGCCTTCCTTCCTGCCAGCACCAAGTCCTGTGTGACCTCACCATCCATGCGGAGAAGAAGTTCATCGGACCTACAGAGATCCCTGCCTTCGCTGATCAACTTCCTCCTCCTGCTGCAGCACCTTCTTCATCATCAGGCCAGGTCTGGGGTTCAAAACGCCAAAGTCCGTCCGTCTCGCTCTAAGGTTCCTTTTTTAGTTCTCAGTATCAGCAGTAGGGAAAGATAGACTAGATGATTGATTTTACTTATTTGATTATTTCTGCTACTGAATTAACCTGTACTGACCCTTGCAAAAATGCCTTACTAATAAAATATTTAGCATAAAGAAAATCTAAAAGATGTTGTGGACATTCAGTTAATGAGTCACCTTAAAGTTCTTTGATGGTTGTAAAATAGCTGTGATGTTTGAATAAGTGGAAAATGTTTTTAGGTTGCTGGTAGCCCAAATGTAAAACATCATCCTTGGGACTCGCCCGAGTTACTAAAACCTACCTGGTTCAATAACAAATGCAAGTTGCAAAATAGAGAACGAGCGACCGTTAACAGGTGTGCTCTGTGAAACTAGTTGGCTGTAGGCTGCTCAGTCTGGCTAATTCACAGGGGGAAGAAGGGTGGGACACCTGGATGTAGGCCGTCAGATAACCAGGCGAATCGTTTCTGGTTTAAACAGAGTTTACTTCAGTTCTGGATTAATCCCAGCAGATTTAGGAAACTCAATTAACTCGTTAGAAGGAGAGCTGGTAGCACATCTCCTCTCTCAGAAGAGGAAGGAGAGAGAGGAGGGGGGGGGGGGGGGGGATGTTGCGCAACAACACTGGCTAACTTTCTTAAGACACATAAATTAAGAAAAAAGTTAACATTTATATTTATTTATGGAATTAAATGTGTACTTTGTAATTATAACAGATGTAAGATGAAACTAATTTAACATTTAATAATGTAGAATTGACTTTTCATACAGAATGCGGATTTTTATTTTTTTTAGAATTTGGTCTTTTTTCTAAGAATTCTGACTTTAATTTGATAATTAAGTTTTTTTGCTTGTTTATTATTTTATATATACTGTATATGAATGCATGTATCTGAGTATATAGTATTAGGTTGTATACACACGGCCAGCTTTAATCCAACTCCAGTCCGTTTGCCTAGAAAGTCCAGTTTGTTTGAGGTGTGAATGCTAAGCTAACTCTGATCCGCCTTCAAACGTCGGTCTGGGTTCGGTTGAAGCGAACTCTGGTGCGGTTTGAATGGATTTATGAACACCAAGCGGACCAGAAACCGTTCTAAAAGCAAGAAGTGGACTACAGCGCAGGGCATTCTGGGTAAATACAACCAAAACAAACATGCTAAGTTAGCGCTAGCGGGCGAAATGGGTCATGGCCTTCAGCCAAGGATAAGAGAAATCCTACAACCACTAAAATCTCCATTTTTGTTCACATTTTGTGAAGGAAGTTGTGCCCAGCGTTTCCTTCAGTGGTTTCCATGATGTTTCCTTCAGCGGTTCTTGTTGAAGCGCCCCCACAGGCGAGGAGGGGAACAGGTTGTTGAAAGGTTTACAGTGTGAAAATAAACCGCAGCAGCTGAAATGTAATTAATTAATGTTTAAATTTTGGTCCCCAATCAAACAGAGTCTACTTGGTGTCAAAACATACTTATAATCTGACCAAACAATTGGACTTTACTGAAATGAACCGGACTGGTTTCACTGGACTGTGGAACAAATTGGGTTGTGTTTAACTGGGTAGAAACCAGACATCTTTGTCTTGTGAAAAAACAAAGGTCTGAACTGAAAAATGTTCTGAGATCCGGAACCTGTGAAGCAGAAGGTGTGAACGGTCCGGCGGGAGGTCCGGGCGTTTCGCCGCCGGTGCCGCTGGGTGATGACAGCTGTCCAGATGTGAGCGCGCTCAGTGCCTGTCAGGTAAACAGCTGCTGCACACAGGCAGGATTAAAGCAGGCACTGAAATCGTTCAGACTTTGAAGTTTATTTCAGTCGATCACAGCAGCCCAAGCGTCTCCATGGCAACCAATGGAGAACTGTAAAGCTGCTGCTCGTTGTGATTTAAGTGTTTTCCAGATCAATTGTTCCTACACTAACATTGCTCTATTTATTATTAGTTAAAAAGTTTCTTTTTCATTTTTGGATGTTTTGTTCTTACAAAATGTCTTAATGTTCATTTTTTATTTGCTGTTTCTGGTAATAAAAGTAACAACAGCTCAGGTGAAATTTGTTGCATGTAGAACTGAAACGATTAATCATGATTAATCGATTATAGTCAATTAATCATTAACTGGAATATGCTGACTCAAAAAGGGCCATTTGCTGAAAGAACAAAAATATTCAGATTTTAAATTGAATTGTACAAAAATATATAGATTTTGCTTTATGGAAAAAACATCTTTTGGTTTCACAGCATGACAATATTATTATGAAGTATTGCTACTCGTACTTGTGTATACTGTGAGTAACTTCAGTGAATGAAGAACAAACCTGCTTTAACCCTAAAGACACAGGCAGCTAACTGCAGTTTGTTAAAATTAGGCTTCTTGTTTCTGGACCAGTTCTGTTCTGATTTTATTTTGCTGAGCCTGTCGTCCCATTCGGGTGTCAATAAGATTCAATAAACACTGTACCACAGAAAGTACCTTACCATGTTCTAACATATTTACACATGACCTATTATATGTATTATTTTAATGTTAAGCTTGTGTTGAAAAATAATTTATTTGGAAAAGTGTTTCTTGTGCCAAAATAGGTTAATTTGTATTTATTTGTAGTAATTTTGTATATTTTACTCCTCAAAATGCCAGAATTTGAACAGAACTTTATACTTTTGTTTGTCTGAAATTTTTTTTTATTTTATTTTTTTGTGTTGTTTTTCAGTACTTTAGATGTTTTCTTTTTACCAAATACTTTTTACTCAAACTTGAGTCATTTCTTTTTACTTTAGTAAAAATATCTTAAAGTTGATGTATATACTTGGGCAGAGCTACTCTGTCCAACTCTGTTTATTCATTTATCCGGTCAATTATTCATTGTTTTAGCTGTTTGGTGTTTTTTTTTTTTTTTTTTTTTTTTTTTGTATTTTCCGGTATTTGTTTTGACGGTCAAATATTAAACTTCCGAGCTGCCCTGAACGCAGCATCCTCCACGTTGTCTCTGACGTCAGCCGTGTGGGGGCGTCTACTTCCTGGTTGGGCTTTTACTTTTCTTGTCAACAAAAGCTGTGACGGAGTTTCGGCCGTTAAAGCGACGTGTATATGAGGAAAACTTCAGCTCTGTTCCGGTACCGGTTCCAGGATCCGAACCGTTTTTTTCCTCCGGTGTCGAACTCCTCTCAGATGTGAAGATGAGTTTCTGGAGAGTTTTCTCGGTAGTGATCGTGTCCACATGTTGGCTGCTGGTTCTGTCCACAGACGTGGCCGCCCCCGCCGCCGGCGCCACGACGGTCAAGCCCACCGCGACGAACTCCAGCCGGCCGAACAGCACGCTGAGCGGCGGCGGAAGCACCAAGAACGTCGGGATGTACTTCGGGGCTAGCAGCTCCATGATCCAGCGGGCCTTGTACGTCCTCATCGGCATCACCATCATCGGAGTCCTGTACTTCCTGATCCGAGCCGTGCGGTGAGAACCACACAAATCTGCGAAACCCGGATTTATAACAAAGTTTGGTTTATGACAAAAACTTATTTGAGTTTTAAAAAAAAAAGCTTGTGCATGTGCATACATAGAAGCAAAAATAATTGGCTAACTTTCCTGTTTAAATGGAGAAGGAAGAAGTGAACACGTGTTTATCTCAATGTAATAAAATATGTCACTTAGTAACTCAGTAATTATCAGAAATTGGTCATTAAAACACATATTACATAAAACATTACAAACTTACTCATAGCAACAGAATAATTGTCAGCTCCTTTCCAACATTACGTCATGCACAGGAGCGAAAGTAGTTTGAAATTCTTGGGCTACTATGACAAAAGTATATTCTTCTTTGTGTGCTTTGGAGTTTCTGTGCTGATGAATTTTTTTGCGAAGCGATAAAAACTGGGCAGCTTTTGAATTTCTTCAAAACGGAGCTGTGGTCCCTCAGCCCACTGGCTGCCATGTTGACACAGCGAGACCCAAATGATGAACATCATGGAGTTCAGATCAGGAATGAATCCCAGTTTTCCATGTCTGGCATATAACCAGTCATTTTAGCTTTTAAACTGGTTATACTGGCTGTGGGAGAAAACCCACCATGCATCCGTGCAGAAAGACCCCGGGCCGGGAATCGAACCCAGGACCTTCTTGCTGCAAGGCAACAGCTCTACCAACCCTGTTAAACACTTCATGAAACATATTTATGTTTGATGTTTGTTGTGACTCACAGACGAACGAGGTCATTAGTCCAAGTTTGTGGTTTATTGAACGTTCAGAAACTGCAGCGATGCACAAAGGTAAAACAACCGGAACAGGTGATCAACTCAAAACCACTCTTACCTTTTTATTATCTCTCTCTTTGTCATTTAAGCACACCCGTTACCGTGGCAACCGCCTGCGCTCAGCACGAGCATAGATTACGTAAAAAGCATAACACTCAGTTCGTTACGATATCAGGATTTCAGGATTGATATTTATTCTGTGATTATTCATAAGCTGAACACATCAATGATTGATTAATTTAATTAAATTAATTTAATTTTAAACTCCTGCTCTGCTGGTTATTTTGGTAATGGAACCAAAATGCACAGAATTGCACAAAATCTTGTTGAAACAGTAATTAGAGAGATTATTATTTTTGTTTGGTCATTAATTTGAGCATGTTATGTTGATTTTGTTTTTTGTTGTTGTTCTTTCATAAAGTTACAAACGTTTTGATAAGCGGGTCAGATGACCTGCTGGTCTCGCCCTCCTGGCGCCGTTCAGTTTGGCACCTAAAGCCCAGATCCACTCAAAACCTTCTGCCATCGACGTTTCGCACCAACAGTTCAGAAACAATCTGAGATGGGAAAAAAAAGCTATTTATGAACTGATGAAGTCGTGTTTTAGATTGTTCTTGAAAAACGAATCATCATGGCTGCACGGTGACGTGGTGTTTTACAGCAGACTGCCGCTCATAATTTGTGTTATATGTCCAACAAATTAAACAAACTAATTATGATAATAATGACAGTAAAGTAACAACAATAATCTGCTAATAATAGTAACAAAACAACAGAAGGAAGGAAGAAACTCATTATAATACATATTATACAGTTAATTTCCTTCTTCCCTGTATAATGTGAGTAAAATAGTTTAGTGTTATAGTGGTTGATGTTTTGACATGGTTTTAGCTCCATATTCAGTCTGTCCCATTGTTTGACTCCAGTGGGGTTTTTGTTCACGTTTTTTCTCAGAAAGAGAATTGAAATCACAGAAAATATTTTCAAATGTTACAGGACAAAATATGCAACAAGAACTTTTATTTAATGAGAATATAGACATAACAGAAAAAGGTGCAATTTTAGCAGAAGAAATTTGTTAAAACTGCTAGAAGAAATTAATTTAATCAGGAACAAACTTGGTTATCAGGACCTGATATTCATAGACAAAGAAGGTAAATGTAAATATTTTTGTGCCATTTTGATTTAATTACTGCTCTGTTATATTTCAGTAAATGACCTTTTTAGAGTCTGTATAGTCCAGTTAACTATTAATCAATAACTAAATTAGTTTGCAATTAATTTAACAATTAATAAATCATGATTAATCACTGTTAAACACAATTAATCGCTTCAGCCAAAAAAGAACAATGCAAGTTCCCAACACTCAATATAGCGTCTTTATCGACATAAATAGTAATAATAAAAGCACAAACTGATATTACAACCACAATATTTTTGCGATTTATTGTGCGAAGAATTTCCGAGTCAAACTTGAGATGATTTATCTGACAGCTGATGTTTGAGACGTTTAATAAACAGACAATCAACCAGATTTTCTCCTTAATAATATGAAATACTGACACTATATATGGAGAGCTGTTGGTGCTAAAAGTCTTCCTGCAGGCTGCTGAATGGTGGGGTGTACTTAGTTTTTCACACAGTGTTTCTATGTCGACCTAATCTTTCTTTAGAAAATAACATGGAGATAAAAACCAGGTGTAAAAACTTTTCACTAAGATAAAAAGTGAATATTTATATAAAATAACGTAAAAAACTGAACATAGAACAGCTGAACAACGTTTTAAATCGACCGTCTGGTGTGGAGTCACAAACACGTCACAAACGCTGACCTGATGAAGGACTGGGTTTGTGATCATCTGAACCCGTCCTCATCGCCGGTTGCTCATGGCAACCAGCCGACAGTCGTCATGCCGTCCGAGTCCCGAGTTGCTTCCTGCTCCGTGTCGATTTGCTCATTAGGCTCGATTTTCCTGACTGGGAATCAACGTTGATCCAGTTCAGAACCTCCAGGAAGTCGGGTCACTGCAGAACTTCCCAGGTTGACTTCTCTGAGGCATTGCTGCATCACTGCACAGGACAGAGTCACTAGAGACCGCAATGTTGGAAACTTTCTTATTTTAACGCTGATTTTGATTCAGTAAATTGTGCAACTTTTTTTGAAACTAGAGCTGCAACTACAGATTATTTTAGTAATCAATTATTCAGTCGATTAACTGATTAATTGCACTATTAATCAATTAATCGTACAAAGTAATTGTCACCATCTGCAGTTTTTTCATTTAGCAACATAAGCCTTTTTATATAAAGCCTTTATATAATAAATACTAATAAGAACATTATCTAAAATGTTATATTTTAGTGTACGCTTGTTGAATAATTGAATAATTTTTTGCATTAACTGATCAGTAATTTGATAGCAAATATTCTGTTGTTGTTTTTACAGAATTTGAACCAAATGAAGATAAAACATCCAACCTGAACTCACCGTAGAACATGTTTACAAACCACATCTTATCTTAACGTTTTTCTCAGCAATCGATTTATCACAATTAATCTTCTCAGTTGAAACATTTCTGTAGATTATTTAGGATGTGAGGGAGAGTGAAACTTTCACCAGAGAACAGGAAGGCTGAATGTATCGTCTGTTTTTTCCGTTTTGAACTTTCAGTCTCGTTCGGATCAGAACCCAGAACTCCGACGTCCCACAAACATTTCTGACCTTTTTTCCATTTTGGTCTCATCAGAATTTTCTTCCCACAAGTTTTTGGCAAAATCTAGTCCAGCCTTGATTTGAGTTTTCATCCATTGTTGATATTTCTGTCAGTTTGTCGGCTTCAGAAAATCTGGTCACCTTTAGTTTTTGTTCCAAATATTATTTATGCGGCACAGAAAGAAAGATGGACGTTTAATCACAAAATAACCTGATCAGAACGATCAGATCAATCAAACAGATGGAATAAATAATTATTAGCAGTAAAATGAAGAGGAGATGTGATGGACATGTTGTCATGTAGATCAGATTAGTGAGGAAATTAAGACGGTGCATCGTTTAGATAGAAATAAGAAAAGAGAAACATTTCAGAGTTTCAAATATCGAACAGTTTTCACTTTCCAAGCTCAGAAATTATTTTTAAAATTTCTGACTTTTTACGACCAACTTTTCAAATTGAGAAATTTCCAGGTGTTTTCTAGAAAATTAATGTCAAAGTTTCTGAAATTTACTCTTTATTTTCTAAAGGCGTCACAAACACTGGAGATTAAAAAAAGTTGAGATCAAACCTGAGCTTAAATCTAAAATCTGTTAATAGTTTATTGTCCGTTGCGTTAGCAGGAATCTGGTCTTTATTTTTCTCCAGGTTCTGGTTCTGTCCCGGTTCCGGTCCGAATGATCTGGACCCGGACTCAATGTTTCTCTGAAGGTTTTGGACCCCGGCCCGGTTCTTTAAACGCTAACCTGTCCTCTGGACGGCGTCCGTGGAGACGTGTCCTTCTGTCCAGCTGTTGCCTTGGTGACCAATCGTTAGCATTTACTGTGTTGCGTTCACTGATCAGGAAAAAGGCTGGGTTTTTGAGTTTCTGAACAAAGGTTTGCAAAAATGTGGAAAAATAAAGATCGACTTTCACGTTTATAAAATGTTAGTCTGGTTTTACAGCAGAGACTCAGTATTAAATATCGCAATATTAAAAATAATTTTAAAAAGCCAGATACTTTTTACGCTAAAACAACGTCCCATAACTTCTGTTCCCAAGATCAGATTGCTAATCCCAAATTAGCTTCAGTTCTTTTATTTTTTATTCAACAGCTCTGCAAAGGGAGAAATCAGGCATCAGAACTTCATGCAATATTTCTACAGTAATTATATATCAGAATCAAAATAATCAGAATTCCTTTACTGTGCAAGAAAACACAACAAAATAAAAAAGTAGCAACTCTCAAATCAATTAGATGGCGGTTCTTGTAATAATCGATTAATCTGATTAGTCGCCTCAGCCGATGTGCAGCATCACATCCTAAGTTTCTGACCTTTGACCCTGGCAGCCTGAAGAAGCCGGTCCAGAAGAAGAAGTACGGCCTGCTGTCCAACTACGACGACTCCGTGGAGATGGAGGCGGTGGACAGCGACGGGGACGACACCCTGTACGAAGCTCGCAGCCTGCGCAGGTCAGAGGTCAACACAAGGCTTCAGACAGCAGGGGAACAAATGGAGAGTGGTCACTGTCAGTGCTTTTATTCTGACAGTCAGTGGAGTTAGCGCTTTTAGCAGCAGCTCAGACTTCAGCTTTTAAAATAACAGCTGCCAGATTTAACATAAAGATGATTTATGTTTTATTTCAAAAAACAAAACTACAGCAAGAGAAAAAGTCAAAACACATTTTTTATACTAATTTGGTTGATTATGTGTCACAAGATGTTATTTATCTATGTTTCATGTTTTTCCCTCTACATTCTTTAATAGAGATGGAAAAATAAATATAATGTTATTTGATGATCTTGCGACATGTTTTAAATATTTCCCTATCGACCGAGAGACACTCAGGAGGATCAGAGCCACTGAGAAACATTTTGGACTTTTTTCTCAGAACTTAGATTTTATTTTATTTTTTGGATCTTTGATCTCAGAAGATTAAAGTCGATTCTTTTTTATTTTCTCTATTATGTGTCACTGATTTGTCTTCAAAGAAATAATGGATTAAATGAATATATTTTTGTTCTTTTCTGAAGATTTAAAGCTGTTAGTGTTTCCAGCTGACTGATGAGAAAACGTGGAGGAGTTGTATCAGTGGAGCTGCTGACCTTTGCCCTCAGCTTGATCAGGTCTTATCTGTTGTCCAGATGAGTTCTGCTGCGCCGGGTCGGACGGATCGGAGCCGCCGCCGCCTGACCGTATTGATCCAGGACGAACTGGAAGAGGACGGGAACGGACCAAAAACTCCCAGCTGCTTGGAGAAGCAGAGCAGGATAATCAATATTTTATCAATATGTTCGGAGCGCCGCTTCCTGGAGCGAGCGGACGCTTTTCCTCCTGAGGCCAAATGTTTTTCTTCTTCTCTGGATTTTCATTTAGATTATTCCAGATTCCCTGTGTTTGTATGTTTTGGTTTGATTTTGTGCTTTAACTACTGGGAGCTGCCTGCAGGGAGGCGGAGGGCCAGCAGGGGGCAGCAGCGATCTGCCCTCCTGGTAGACTTTAACCCTCCTTCCTGCTCAGATCACACACAGTGTTTGGAAACCTGCTTGCATTGATGCTGATTCTAACGATCTAATTTGGAATAAAATAATAACAATCACTTCTTTGATTTGACATATTTCTACTTTTACTTTTGTTTCCATGGTGATTGTAATAAAATTTTGTTCTTGTTTTTTATCTTCTAATTTTTAATTTTACGTTTGTTACTAATAAACATGTTAAAACAAAAAGGAAAACTTTACAGGAATGGAGGAAAAAACACACAAACTCTGGTGAGTTTTAAACTTGGAAGTAACTTTAATAACTATAAATCTAAACTGTTGCTCTTAAAATGTAAATTAAAATTACATGTGAAAACACTAAAATATTTTTAAAATGAGGAATTCATTTTTTTTATATCACCAAAAGTTTTAAGGAACTTTAATAATAGTTATTGGATCTCCATATCGTCATTATTAAAAACAAATTAGACAAATATTTCAAAAAATATCTATAAAAAATGTTTGTATCTTTTAATGTTTGTAAAAGCAGCTGTTGGTTGTTTGGAAACATTTTTAATAAAAATATTTCAACCTTTGAGTATTAAAAACACAAAAAGTCTGTTTTATCTTTCTTTGTTTTATTTATTTTTGGAGATTTTGAAATATTATCCTAAAATCTGCTGACATCATTAATGGAGTTTATGGTCTGTGATGTAATTGCGCCGCATTTCCAGCAGGCGTCACCAGTCGCCCAACTGAAACTGCAGCAAAATAAAACGGCTGATAACAACAAGGCCGATATTATTTAAAAAACTGCAAGTACAAAATATTTAAACATTAATAAATGCAGTTATAGCTTTTTGTGTTTTTCTCATTTTCAGTTTTTTTATTTTGTAAACTCATATTTTTTCTGTAAAGTGCAACTAGTTAAAGAATTCACAAATAAAAATGTATGGTAAAATATATGGTAGTGTTGTAAAAGTTTTTTAAAAAATAAAAAAATCAGGAAACCATAAGCATTTTATTTTGTATTTCAAATTTCAATTATTAGATTTTTTTTTTTTTTTTTATAATATTTTAAAATCTGACCAGATATATATTTTATTTAGTTTTTTCTGAAAGTGCAAGTAAAAAAAAATCTAATTTTTTACTTTTTTATTATCAATAAATAAACCTGCAGTGCTCTGTGATAATTACCATCTTTTCTCTGTTTTTGTCCAGGAACAGCCGCCATGTTGTTGGCGTTGGCGGCCATGTTGCTGAGGTCAGACAGTGTTGTAGTTGGCAGATCCGCAAACCTGAGGAGGTTTGATGATCATTTCCACATGAATGCATCCATTTGTCACCATGACTGGATGCTGCGGTGTGAGAGGCAGCAAAGTGTTTTCCCACAGTGAGGAACACACACACACACACACACACACACACACACACACACACCGGGCCTGGTAACTAGCTGGTGATGAGTGGGCGTGATGATGGTGGCTGATAAACATCTGAGGCGACGCAGAGAGACGATACGGAGACGAAGATCCCAGAGGAGCTGAGGGGCGTCTCAGTCACTGTGACAGAAAAAGTAAGTACACCCCATGATCCAGCAGCTGGATTAAGTTATAACTTATTGTTTATCATTTATTGTGATAAATTTTTATTTATATTTGTTACGATAAATTCTGATTAAAACTCTCCTTACTATCTGGATTGATAGTTTTACCATTTTCACCCGTTTGTTTAATGAAAACGTCAATAAATTTCAAAATAATGTAGCTAATTATTTTTAGTTTTTCTTACTTTTGGGAAATCGTTTACTTTTAGGAGTATTTGTAATATACTTTATGTTTTACTTTTACTTAAGTAACTTTATTATTACATATTTCTTACTTGATACTTGACCCCAGGGGTGTTCAAAGTGTGGCCCGAGGGCCATTTGTGGCTCGTGAAATGATTTTGATTGGCCCCCGACTTCAAACCAATGAAAACAACTGATGAGCCCAAACACTTTGAATTTGTCTCTTCTTCTTTTAATGACGAAACAACTCAGAGCCGTTTTTATGTTTGTATTTTTAAGAATTTATAGAATTCATAAAAATTGTGTTCATTATTACGCAGGTAAAATAAAACAAAGCAAAAGAAATCACAATGAACTCATTTTGCATTTTTAATTTAATGAAATTTGTGATTTGCAGTTTAAATTTGCCTTTTTTGGTTTCATAAACAAACAGTTGCAGTTATAATTAAAGTTTCATAAGTCTTACATTGAAAGAAATAAGTAGGAAAAATGTTTCTATTACCTGATTTTATTATTTTGAAATTGTTATTTATGTCAATTAAAAATGCTAAATAATTGTCAGAACTTTGTGTTTTGGTCCCTCTCATGATGTAATTCTATAATATTAAATGATTATTGTTTTGATCAGTTACTCAGAACTTTGTACTAAATACTTTTCCACTCTTACTTGACTAATTGTACTTTTATTTGAGTAAAAGTTTGAAGGAGTACTACTTTTACTTGCGTACTGATTTCGACCCGTTTTGCGTTTAAAAACAGAACCCTGCGGTCCATAACGCAGCACAAACAGTAGATCTGGTCAGTCAGGACTTTAGTTAAAGGATAATGACGTCATTCTGGTCAGCAGGTCAGAAGCTGGAGCCTTTTCTCCGGAGGAGAGGCGGAGGTGGGAACCGCGGAGCAGCTAGCATCACACCGTCTCTCGCTGCCCTCCGCTAATTGGAACACGCCCCTCCGCTCCTCTGGGGCCTGTTAGCGACCTCCCACTGTCCGGCTCTCTGATTGGCTGAGATGCTTATCAGTCGTTAGCGCCAGTCCATCTATTCATTTCCCAACTCTTCCACTTCCCCCCGTCCTCCTTGACCTCTTCCTCTTTATTACAGATTAACGGGAAGAAAAACGGAGGAAAATCAAAGTTTTACTTTCAGACTGTTTTAAAATGATTAAAAACTTTCCTGATTCCTAAAGCTTTCCAAAACCTGTTTTGTTTTGTTTTTTGGGGATTTTTTGTTGCCTCTCAGAAGTGGACACACTGCATAACATGGACGCTTAAATTAAAATGAAAATATATATATATAAAATTCAGCTTTTCAATAGCACATTATTCTTTTTATGCACCAATACATGAATACACATCTTGTAATTTTTTTATTATCCCATTCTGCTGCAGGATTATTTTAATCTGAGTATATTTTTGGTAACTATATTATTTCTCTAATTTTGTAAATATGCCTTTACAGTTTTTGATTGTTATTTTTTTTCAGAAATTGTTTTTCTGTGAGTATTCTTGCTCCTTTTTACTTTAACTTGCTGCTTTAACTCCAGAAAAATTTCTCCTGTTGAACAGTGACGGATATTTCTATTCTATTCTATTCATCATAGGCATTGTTCCTTTGAAATAAGCAAAATAAAATCAAAATTCTTTATTTTTGTTACATTAAAAGCAGATTAAACAGTTACTGTGATGTTTTACATTGGAAACCATCACTTATTTAATCTCAGTAATCTTATTTAATTTGTGTTCATATCAAAAGATTAAAAGCATCAAATCTTAACAACATTTTTCTAACTAACAATAAAAAGAAAAAAAACATGTTTTATACAGAAATTAAAAGTTTAAAAGCAGAAAAAGTTCCTTTAAAATGAAACTGGACCTGAGCAGAACTTCACATCCTGAACGTGAAAACAAATTTTCTACTGAAACAACAAAGACACTGTAAAAACACAAAATCCCACAGAGTATTTCTGTTCTGGTTTCTGATGAAAATATCTCAGTAACTGAAAATGAACTTACAAGTCATTTTTCAGCCAGATGTTATTGGTGGTTTTAAGTAAATAAATCCTTATTGTTGACAAAACAGTTCAAGTTACATTGACATAATTTCACTTTAAAAATTTCCAATGTTATAAATGAAATAATCTGCTTATAGAAATTGACTAACTTTTTAAAATCAATATAAGGAATTATTTACTTAAAAAAGCTTTTATATCTTCTTTAAGTTACTTCTAAATCAGTTTTCTGTCTTAGTTTAAGTGACTGAAATATTTGGACCAGAAACTAGATTAAAAATACTTGGTTATACTTTGTGTTTTTGCAGTGTGGATGTGAATATCACATGGAGTCACTTCTTAAGGAATGTTTCTCTGAAACAAAACGTTGATGGTGCTGATGATGATGTTCATCATCTTCATCATTTTTAGCGTAACTGTAATATTCAGGAACAATCTGCAAACCTCGCTGCGTTTCCATTGACAACGCTGTTACGCAATTTCATGTTTCCTAAATAAATTCGCTTAAATCAAATACATCTAGAAAAAAACTCACATTTTTTAGTTTTCTTTTTTTGTCCGTATCAAAATTGTTTCATTTCACAAAACAACGGCAGAAACACTTTTTTCTGCATCAGATGAGTCACGTGACCAACAACAGGAAGTTACTACTGGAGGAAACAACAAAGACGGCAGGAAGTGGATGATGGCGCAGCTTCCTGTGAGAACTGACTTATCCACATGTGATTTTAATTGTGTTCCTTATTTCCACTGGAATTGTAAAATCTTGTTATTTCGACATTAGCGAAATGTTGCTAATGTTGAAATTTTATTTTTGCTACGTTAGCAGAATATCAACAAAGTTTTACGTACATTTCAAATGGAAACGCAGCTTTTGACATTAATATTCGCACCGAGACAGAAGTCTTTAATATAAAAGCCAAACACCAGAACTGGTTTCCAGTTCAGCTTCCAGTCTGGGAAGGGTCTGGCCGTCGGTGGGTTCTGATTGGCTGCTCAGCTGCACCTGGTAGCGGTGCAGGTAGCGCTGCTGCTCCAACACGCCGTTAGAGTCTCCGTCCTCTGAGCTCTGGGCCCAGCGGGGCGAAGGCGCCCCCTGCAGGCCGCCGTCCTCCTGGTCCACCAGCAGCCGGTCCAGGAAGTGGATGTAGCGCAGCGCGTGGCGCAGGATGTCGTTCTTGCTCAGCTTCCTGTCGGGGGGGTGAGTGGGGATGAGGCGCCGCAGCTCGGCGAACGCCCCGTTGACGTTCTGCTGGCGCCGGCGCTCCCGACTGTTGGTGAAGACCCGATGGACGCCCAGGGGTCGCGACCCTGAGGGATAAAAGAGGAAAACCTTCATACACAGAGCAGGGCAGTAAAACAGGTGGCCATAAAAACGAAACATATTCATTTTATCAAGCTGATCAGTTGATCAGTTAATCAATAACTGGAGTAAACTGACTCAAAAAAGCAAAATTAAACTTTTATGTTTCAAAGTTTTATGAAACATGAAAGTTCATAATTTTTTGCACTGTAAACCGATCCCACATCTCGCTACTGTGAAAAGATCCAAAAGACATTTCAGGACCATATGGGGAAAAAACAATGAAAATTAACATCAATAAATTACATAAATTTAAGCTTTTAATGGATAAAAATACTTTTCTACTAAAATATAAGAAACAAGAAAACCTTCAAATAGCCAAAATAAGGAGAGCAGGAGGCTATAATTGTCAATAATAACAATAAAATATGAAGGAGATTGTACATGTTTCTGATGAACAGTTTCGCTTTCAAGCTGAATTTGATCTTAGAGGACAGATTAAAATAAACGGATGTCCGTGAACTCACCATCACTGGTGCTCATCTCATACGGACTTCCTGTCTGCTTCACCGGGACGCAGGAATCTGGATCTCTGCAAAATAATAAAAATATTTATCAATCTGAATCATCATAAAACAAATGTTACAATAACCAAAAATTACACTGAAGGTCACAGATTGCTTTAAATCATATTATTTCTAGAGAAGAAGTTGTTTTTCACGTGTTTTTTATTTTTTTGTTGTTGTTTTTTTTTCTCACCTGGTCTCGCGCAGCATTTCTGTCTCGTGGAGGATCCGCAGAAAGTCCGGAATCATCTGAAGCTCCCGGTTCGTCTCTGCGTGTTTTTATGGACACCCACGGACCCCCCTGCGTGTCCCCTGGGGGGGCTGGCGTCGTTTCCACGCCGGTAATGGCGGCTTCATTAGGGGTAAGGTCTCCGCCGGCCGGAAGCAGCACCCCTGGGACCTGCAGACCCCCCCAGCCTTACTCCGTCACGACCTCCTGCACGTCGTGTCCCACTCCTCCCCTCCTCCCTCTGCTCGGGTCAAAGGTCACAAGAGTTTACCTGCTCAGTGAGAGCAGATCAGCACTGCACTCATTGCTGCAAGGATTCATATTTTACATTAAATTATCGGTTTGTTTACAAGAAGAAATGATATTATAGTCAGAGGAGGGCAAAGTTCCTGAAAGTTAAACAGTAGATCTATATATATATTTACATAAATACATATATATATATATATATATATATATATATATATATATATATATATATATATATATACATGTATTGAGAGAAGGAAAGATGTACAGTATATATATATAGATATCTATATATAGATTTATATATATTTATAGAGAGAGAGACATATATATATAGATATCTTTGTCTATATATATAATTAAATTTAGATATAGATGTATATATCTTTCCCAGAAAGATAGTTTTCAAAATGTTTTCCAATTTGTATAGTTTAGATTTCTAAAAGCCTCTTTTTGTTCCATGTTGTTTACATTTTCTTTTTCCAAATCTCCCTTTAATTAATAAATGTAGTTGTCTTATTTTCTGTTTAGCATTAGAAATAAAAATCTTAGAATGGATGAACATGAGTCCTGATGCTGCTGAACGTGGGGGAAGCCGGAGCACCCGGAGTGAACCCACACCTGCACGGAGAGACGCTTCCCACCGTGCAGTCCTGGCTTTTTAATATTCAAATGTCCAATTAACAACAACAGTGGCTCTTTTTCTAATTACCACCAATCACCCAACCCACACATGGCCCCGCCCCCTTTAAATCTAATGTACATAAAGTCATGTCTACGCTGGATGGCCGTTATTTCTGTCTTTGAACTGGCGCAGACATGTTGGAGTTAAAGCCTTTTTCAAACGCCTCCACAGAGAAATCTTCTTCATGGGTCTCTCTTCCTGCTCAGCTGATCCTTCAGCTGCTGGAGTCTCTGATTCCTCAGGTGTTGTTTTGATTACACCTTCATTTAATGTAACCTTTACCTGTGGAGGTGATGTTCTCTGTTCTTCTATCAGACGACTCTCCTCCCCTTCAGGAACCCAACCTGTTACATCCTCTGAAACTTTGCCAGGTTTTGTCTCTGTTTGTCCAGAAGCTGCCTGTGGGATCTCTGGTATTATTTCTAAATCAGTTTTTGGCATCTTAGTGTTTTGGATCCAGTTTTGTTCTGTCTCTATCGGGTTTACACCAGTTTCCAGTTTAGCTTTCTTTGCCATCTTTCTCTTTTTTTTGCGTTGATATTTCTTTGATGGTTTTCTCACATCTTGCTGGTTTCCATTTTGTTGTGTTGTAGAAACAGTTTCTTCTTCAGTCGCCTGCTGTAGTTTATCAATCCCTGTTTCGTTTCTATGAACCTCAATTATGATGGTCGCTGTCGGATCCCCGACTGTTTCTGGTATAGAAACATCTTGTTGGTCACTGTTTTCTCCAGAAATGTTTTCATTGCTGACAGCTTTCAATTCACAGGCAGCTTTTATTGCTGCCTTTCTCCTGAGCTTGCGTTTATATTTCTTCGATGGTTTTCTCTCATCTTGCTGGTTCCCATTTTGTTGGGTTTCAGAAACCGTTTCTTCTTTGGTGATCTGCTGTACTTTAGCGATCTCTGTTTCAATCATATGAATGTCATTTTTAATGGAGGCTATCTGATCCCCAAGTGTTCCCAGTGTAGGAACTTCTTGTAGTTCACTGTTTTCATTATGGAGGCTCTCCAGCTCACAGGCAGCTTTCATTGCTGCCTTTCTCCTGATCTTACGTTTATATTTCTTCGATGGTTTTCTCTTATCTTGCTGGTCCTCATGTTGTTGTGTTGTGGAGACAGTTTCTTCATCCTGTGGTTTACTGATGACTGTTTCATTTGCGTGAATCTCATTTTTTATGGTAGCTGTTGGATCCCCGACTGTTTCTGGTGTTGAAATGTCTTTTTCACTCTTTGCTCCAGAAACCTTTTCATTACTGAAGGTTTCTAATTCAGAGGCAGTTTTCACTGCCGACTCTGTCCTGTTCTTACCTGTAGATCTCTGAAGCAGCTCGGTCTGCCGATCCTGATGCCCGTTCAGCTGTTTTTCAGAGGGCTGTTGTTTTAGCAGTAAAGAGAGTTCAGTTTGTGTGGAAATGGTTTGACGGACTGGTTTTAACTGAAAGCTGGTTTCCTGAACATCCATCTCCGTTTGTATTGAAGCCGATTGATAATTGGCTGTTTTCTGCTCTGGCCGGTTTTGTGAATCTGTCTGAATTTGAACAGAAACCATTGACTTTTTGCCTTGCCTTCTCTCTGAGAGTAGTTTCCTGATCCGAGCGCTCTGCTGTCTAAGTTTAGTATTTAGTTTATTATTCGTATCAAACATCTCATCGAGTTGTTTCATTAAGTACTTCTGTACTTCAATATATTCCAGTTCAGTCTCCTTAAATTTGGCGAGACACGTACACTTTGCTCGACTTGTTGCCTTTTCAGAAGAGTTTGGCAGATTCTGAATTTCAGTTAAATTCTCTCCTTGAACATTTTCTGCAGTCTGACTATCAGGAACCTCAGTTAAATTCTCGGTTTGGATGTTGTCCTTGGCCTTACCCATAGATGGACCTTTCTCCCCTTTCTGATCCAGTGTCTGCTGTGGTTTGAAGACGGATTCCTGGTTGGTGACCAGCTGTGTTGAAGGAATCACAGGGTTCTTGGAATAACTTCCCTTTTTCAAGGAAGCTGCCTCATCACGTTCTTGTGCTGCCATTGAAACATTTTGGGTGTCAATATTCTCAGCAATAAAATTTACATCTACGCGAGGTTCTGATTTGGGGAGCATTTTCCAAAACGTCTTCTTTCTACTGCTGGGCAAAGCTGCCCGATAACTTTGGTTTTCCATCAGAGGACCGTTATTGATGTCACTGTCTTCAGTAAAAAATGTTAGATCTATAAAAGTATCAGGCTCTGGGAAAGATTTCCATAACAGCGGCGTCTTCTTGATGCGCTTCGCCTCTGATTTTTGTTTTTTCTCTTTCTGATCCACTTTCCTCTGTGATTGTGAGATCTTTGTCTTTTCAGTGACCAGTTGAGTTGCAGAAATCACAGGTTCTTCTTTGCAAATCTTCTTTAAGGAATCTTCCTGACCACCTTTTTCTTCAGGCAGAAAAGTGTCCTGCTTTTTAACATTTTCAGTGCCAGACGTAGAAGGCTGCTCCTTATCTGGTGTCTCCTGCAGTACGGAGATCGATTCCTGTTTGGTAACCAGTGAATCGTTTTCCATTCCAGTACTTTCAGCAGAAATCTCTTGGTCAACAGGGGCATGTTTCTCCAACCAGATTTGAAATGGTATCATTTTCTTTTTGTTGGCTCTGATTGTTGGTCGCTGTTCCTTAGACACAGAGGGCTGTTCCTTCTCTTCTATGTCGATCGTCTCCTGCACTCCAGCGGTGGACTCTTCTTCACTGGCCAGTGAATCGTTCTGGTTTTCAGTATTTCCTGCAGAAATCTCTTGTTCAGTGGGGACGTGTTCCTCCGACAAGGTTTTAAATGGTACCTGGTTCTTCTGATTGGACTCACTCTCAGGTGTCGGTTTGTCCCCTTTTTGATCCACCGTCTCCGGTGCCTTGGCGATCGATTCATTATCAGTCCCCAGTGAAGCGTCCTGCTGTTCGATGGTTTCAGCAGAAATCTTAAGCTCCTGCTGCCCCAACCAGACTGCAAACGACACCTTCTTCTTCTTGCGTTTGGGTGGGTTGGGTGGCTGTGATTTCCTTTCGACAATGTTGTCGGATTCAATCTCTTCAACTCTAAGTTGGTTGGACTCCATTGTATCCTTTGCTTGTTTCCGGTTCTAAGATAAATCACTTCTCTAGAAACTTAGTAAAGATTTCAAGTTAAGTTTGTTGTCAATCTCCAAAAGAAAAGTTCACCAAACAAAGTTGAAAATCCTACTATGAACTGCTAAATAAATTCTCAAGAGAAAGTATCAACAAGGCGGCTAAACGGCTGTGATGAAAGTAGATGATGTGAGGAGCTTATATCATCGCTGGTGATGTCAGAATTCTGCCTATGGAGTTATATTGTGATGTCACATTGTGATGTCACATTGTGATGTCACAGTTTCGTTTGATATTCAGAGCGGGCTTGTATGATGGATTTTTCATTAACATGACGGAAGCGCGCAACCTGACCGCCGAAAGAGTCAGTGGACTTTTAAACTGGTTGCCATAGTTACCAGTGACGTGCGGTGAACTAAGGCCTTACCTGTCATTATGGAAATGTATAATGATAAAATAATTTATAGCTATTTTCACCCTGTGGTTTGTACTGGAAAGTAAATATTTTTTATTTAGCTTAACCAATTTTTATTATTTTTTTCTTCATAATTGCAGAATTTTCATATTTTCCCATTCAAAAGCTCGGAAGCGCAGCAGGTGAGGCAGCAGCAAGGTGAGACTCACCTGAGGCTGATCAACCTCCTGCTAACTGCTATTCAATGAGACCAAGTTCCTCCTGTCTGAACGTCGCCAATAAAATGGTTAAAAAAACATTTCATATATGAACTGCTTTTCCATCATTTAGCTTATGTATATAATGTTCAGTGTTTGTTGTCACCAACTGTGTGTGACGTGTTTCATGTACAGAGAAGCGATCAGAAACCAGAGGCCAGATTTGAGGCGAGGCAGGCAGTTCTCTGGCCTCATGGCAGGGGGCGCTCATGGTCCCAGACATTGTGACTCCGCAACTGCAGAGTAAGTGACACAAACAGCGAGCTAGCCGTGGAGCTAGCCGTGGAGCTAGCCGTGGAGCTAGCCGTGGAGCTAGCCGTGGAGCTAGCCGTGGAGCTAGCCATACAGTAAAGTGCAGCGATATATTTATAGTTTTCTCCTCTTACCACAACAATCGCTTATTAATAATGGCAAAATAACATTAAGCCTAAAACCGAACTACTGCAACAGACTGAATGTTCTGCTCTTTGTGTGGGAAATACGTAGTTCAGTGTTTTTTTAGGGACGTTGTTGTCAGTTGCTATGGAAACGAGTCTGCAGTTAAACTGGTTTTCCCTTTGCTGTGGAGCACGAAATTCAAAATGCCTAAATTTCCATGTTTCATTGAATTAACGAAATTATTATACAGCGGCAGCGCGACTATGGATGGCATGTAAACGATTTGTTTTGCCTATACGGATATACAGTATATATACATTATATATATACAGTATATATGTACAGTATATATATATGTAATCCTGTTTAGAGCTCACTGAGCTCAGCACAGCGCCCCCTCTGGCATTTATCAGAACTTTGATCAGGTGTTTAAATTTAATTTAGCCTTTAGGCAGAAAATAATCATCAAGACCTACGGAGCAACATTAGGGCCACTTAAAAAAATCAATGCATTAAGACTTTTTCACAGGATTATGAAAATCATAATAATTATGAATTTCACAATTATGAAATTATGTTTTAATCTTGTAACCAGGTTGCTATGTATTGCAATTTTTTTTGCCCAGGTCCCTCTTGAAAATGGGATCTAGATCTCAACGGGGTTTACCTGGTTAAATAAAGGAAATATATATATATATGACTTTAATCTCATAATTTTGACCCCTTTTCACCAGAATTCGTCATTTTTTCCCAGTGGCTCTAATCCTCTTCCGTAGTAATCAGAGGAGGGTAAAGTACCCACAAACTGTACTCACATTAGAATAACGATAGTTCAATATATTTTTAGTCTAGTAAAACTTTGGCACAAAGTTTACTCAAGTACTGTGCAAATTATCAGTCATTAAGTCATCGGTGGACCAACATATAAAATTAACTGGAAATGTTGGTATTTTAAATTCACATAAATAACGTAATTACAAAATTTAAAAAAATCAGGCAAAATATATTTTTTTCCAAATCAATTTTTTTCAGTGTAAAACCTGTGAAGCTGATCTTCATGTTCGCCTTCATCATTTCTTTCAGATCATCTGAGTTTTAAAGATTCACTTAATCAGAAACATCTTTGAGAAACTGCAGCCTGCAAACCAGCCTCTGTTCAGGTGGCGCCACCTGCTGGCCGCGCATCCACATGGCGACATGGAGGAGAGCTACGGAGCTCAATTAGGGACAAAATGGTTGCTAAAAGGAGGAAAAAAGAAAGACAATGACACTTAAAACATTTTGAAGCTGAAAACAAAATTTTTAACTAACAAAACAGATTTAAAACTGAAAAATTGATGTGAAAAAGGAAAAAATGCTCAAAGCTACTTTGTCAGATTCAATGTTGTTTTTCAGCCTAAATTTTTTAATTCAGTTTCAAACTTTTTATCATTTTCAAAAATATTTTTTCAAATTTTTCTTTTAGTTTCACATTTTCTTTAAATTTTAAGTCACTTTTGATTCAAATATTTTTATTCAGTAATTTATTCAGTGTCTCTAGTCAAGAATTATTGACTTCATCCAAACTTTTCAATCTTACTGAAATATTACTTGTAAGTTATTTTTGTCTGATTTAACTGAACTAAGACATTTTCACTAGAAACTAAACAAGAATATTTTTTTTGTTAGTTTTGCAGTAAAAAGCTGGAAACTTTCTCAAAGAGGTGACACAAAATATAATGTTTTTTTATGATTTTCTCATTTTTGGAGCCGTTTCTACGTTTTCCGTCACGCTGCAGTGTTGAGTTGTAGTGATCCACTCCAACCAGCAGGTGGCAGCATAACTTTAAGAATCGACCTGGAAGCGTCTGACCAGCAGACCGGAATCTGTTCGCTGCTCAGTTTATTGAAGGAGTTTAAACTTCTGCTCAGCCGTTATAGAGACGGTTTGAATCAAATCAGTTTAATTTTCTGTTTTCTTCAGAGGCTGACTCAGCATTAATCTAAACATGACGGGTCATAAAACAAACAGGAAGGTGAGAAGATCAACTTCCTGCTGCTTCCAAGACTTGTGAGTAAACTGCTGTTGTTGAAAGATTCAATGAATGATGGAAAATCAGGATAAACGATTAAAATGTTAAATGTTTACATGCTGAAGACAAACAGCTTAAAACAAGAAAATGGAAAAATATTTAGCTAATATTCTACCACGACTGATAATAAGGCTAAAATAGTCAATTATTGAAATAGTCAAATAATTTGGTAATCGATAATCGCTAGCTGGTGTATACACTCAAAAAAGGCAATTTGCTGAAAGAATAACACAGAGCATAAATTAAGACAAAAATATAAATATTTTGCATTTGAGATAAAAAAAACCCAACTTATTGTCTGTAATTATGTTTTCACAAAAACCTGGTTCAAATTCACTAAATGAATGTTATGTTATTGTATTTTAGGCAAAAATATATATATAATTTTCTTATTTAAACAGAAAATTAATTGTTTGCATTTTTTAATGTATTTTTGATATGTATTTGATAATGTATTTTGCTTAAATGAAAAATATGCCTACTTTTTTATCCGATTAATTGATTAATCACAAGACCAATCGATTACTAACATAATCATTTAGTGGGAAAATCTTCAGACATTTAAAGTGAAAGTTCCTTTCCAGGAAAATGAAACCAGAATAATTGGACTGGAGGCGACTAACCTTCAGCTGAGTGATGGTTTTATTTTTGTTTAGATCCAGATGAATTCATTAGCCTGAATACCTTTAACAGTCTTATTTTGAAAGTCTTCATAATGTTTTCTGTACATTACAGTATCAATATTTTCTGCTTTTTCATTAAAAACAGATTACACTGCAAAAACAAAATCTAAGCAGTAAATTTTTGTCTACTTTTAGTTCTGTGGTTTTTTAGTGCAAATACTTTTACACTTGAAATAAGACAAAATTAACTTATAATTAACTTTTCTGTGTCAACAATTCCTTAATATTGATGACAAACTACAACTGATTATTTCACTTATAACAATATATTTTTTCCATGTTATAAATGAAATAATCTGTTAAACCTTTTCATCAATATTAACAAATTATTAACTTAAAACAAGCTCCTATATCTTTGTGAAAATTTACTTGTAGGTTAGTTTTGTCTTATTTAAGGTTCAATAAAGAATTTGCACTAAAAAGCAGATACAAATTTATTGGTTAGAGTTAGGTTTTGCAGTGCAGTCTATGAAAAAATCCTTATTTATGTAATTTAATTATAATTTTTATGTTTTTTTGAGTCATTTCTGAAGCTTTTTGCTGAATCTGAGCCTGAAAATCTTAACAATCTGCAGAATAAAATCAATTAGAGTTTTTTTTAAAAAACATATCTGAATACTTTGTGTTGGAGTTGCAAGTAAAAGTACTTGATTACTTCCAGTGTGAGTGTTCTGTGCTCTGATTGGCTGACGGCGGCGTGTTTCCTGGGCGGTGTGCCAAGCTCGGCTGGCCTCCAAGCGCTCCAGCCGACCTCATAATGAGATAATGATGACAATATGGCTGAACTGCGGCGCGCGCTGGAACGCTGCCACCTTCCCGCCTCTCGCTCAGTGTTCGGGTCTCTCTGTGTCTGACTGATTCGCAGCAGCAGCGCGGGAAACTCTGGAGGAAGATCTGCAGATGTGAAACGTCTCCACATTTCAGCGGTGAGTTCAGAGGAAAAAACTTCCTGTTCCTTTAAGTCAAGATTCATTTAGTTTCTCTCTGAACTTCAGATTTACAGCAGCTGCTTTTTGTTATTTTGGTCTAAATGTTACATTTAATGTTCAAACTGAGCTTCTCTCTGTTAATTTGTGTTCAGTTTGTCATAACAGTAGCTAATTATCCTAGAAAATTTAAAATTAATCCAGGCAATGTTCATAATTTGAAAGATACATTTAAAATAGTTTTTTAATTTTTTTTTATTTTACTTTGAAAATTTTGTAAAACAAAAATAATAATAATAATTTCAATATTTACACAGTAAAAGTTGTCTCACAGTTTCAGGTGTTTTAATGAGGAAATATTTAATGTTGTAATAACCAGAAACATTTAAAAGGACAGTTTGGACTTTTTTAAAATTAACATAAGTCATTCATCTGTTATGTTTAACATTTTTAAAAATTTCCCATCAGTGTTAAAAATTATTAAAATATTTTCATACTTTGCTCTAATTTCTATATGTCAATTTATTAATTATAAATCAGTTTCTGCCCAATTTTTTCTATTTCAGCTTAAATATGAAATAATTCAGACAAAGCTTATTGAGTGGAACTTAAATCTTCTTTTTATTAGCAGTAAGTTTTTATCAAACACAGGTTCATATCGTAACATTTTCTCTCTGAAATATAATTTATTTCTCCTGCTCATGCAGCGCAGGCTAACAAAAGGAGGCCTGTGATCTCTGACCTCTCTGGAGCCAATCAGATAAATGCTTTGTTTAACTTTACAACAGGACTTTATAAGCATCCAATAAGAAAATATAAAAAAAACAGATTTTTTTTTTGTCTTTGAAAGAATAGAATATGGAGACATTTTGATGTAGAAAAACATTTCCTTCTTGAATGCACTTAGCTTTATTTTCTGTAACTATTCCTCTTCTTTTACATTTAGTGCCACAAAAAAACTAAATTCATTCACACATAAGTCAACATTAACATGGCAAAGAACCCACTGAACCAGAACCAGCAACAGAACCAGAACTCACAGGACTACAGCGACCAGAATGCATCGTGATTCAGGCAGGAACCAAACAGGAACTAAAACAACAATAAACATCAGACTTTACATCATATATGAGTAATCTCCTGGGTTTCAAAACAAAATGGCAGAAAGGAAACGTTCGTTTTGAAAACGTTTTCGCCCGTCCTCCGTCACAGTGCCGCCGTTTGAGATACTGCATTTCCCAGCATGCCCCTGGCTCCTCCGCTCACAAGGACACACCTCCCTCCATCGGGGATGGAAGGACGTCATGAGGTGATGAAGACAACACAAAGTTTGGGGTTTTTCTGATGAAAAGCGTCACCACAAGGTGGCGCTGTTTCGGAGTCATTAAAAATTCAGCACCAGTGGGGAAGGGGGACCGGGGGGGGGGGGGGGGGGGGGGAGGAGAAAAAGGCCATTTATATATTTGTACATTTGTATTTTTCGCAGGACATTCGGTTTTACTTTTTATTTACAACAAAACGACAAAATTTAGAAAATAAGAAGGAAGCTCCGCCCCTTTAAATCATCCGCCAGCTGCTGGTGGCGCAGCCCAAACCCGACTCCAAAGAAGCATCCAATAAAAAAGTTTAGCAAGTCTTTGGCAGGTTATCAGGAAGGAAAGGCCGTCGACTGGGAAGGGCGTTCGCTGCTGCAGGGCTGGGCGGTTTATACTCCGGTTATTAACGATGAAGATCAATCAGAGCTGAGCCACAAACAGTTTACTAAGTCTGAGCATCTCAACCAGAAAACTGCATCTTTTGTCTCTACTTTTATCGCATCATAAGAATCACATGATGAACAACTGGATGTTGCTACTGGAGGAAACGACAAAGAAGACAACAGGAAGTGTCCATTTAATGGAATTGAAGTAGGGTTTGTCAATGTTAGAATATCAACATTTTACTGACATTTGTAGTGGAAACGCAGCTAAACTGGAAACTGGCCTTAAAATTGTGCAAATTGAAATTAAGAAAATTTATTTGCTTAATTGGAAACATCAATTTCTAGAAAACTTCAGTTTTTTGCGCCAAGGTGAGGTTGTTTTTCTACTGTATCGAAATTAATGTATTTCGCAAAACTGCAATGGAAACACTTTCTTCGCATCATTTGAGCCACATGATAATCAGCCAGATGTTACTACTGGCGGAAACGACAAAGAAGACGACAGGAAGTGTCCATTTAATAAAATTTAGAAATTGTATTTTTTCAACATTAGCAGAATATTGACGTTTTGCTGACATTTGTAATGAAAACAGTTACTGAGAGCAACACACCTTTCAGCCCGTTATGGCTGACTGATGTGACTCGTGAATATTTGAGTAACTTTGTGGTTTTGCATTGATTTTGTTGCCGGTGGAAACTGTGTCTCGCTGCGACTGCAACCATCAGTGATTGAAACATGGCCGTCTCTGGGTCGAACCGTTCCCAGTGATGAAAGCAGGAGACGTCTCAGTCTCTGATGGGTTCCTCAGGCTGAAGCTGGACTCCACTGACCACCAAGCTGCACAGGTAGAACTGAACCCCAGATCCAAAAATAACACATTTATCTAAATTACTACTCATTATTTATTTAAACATTGCTTCAATTTATCGCTCTTATTGCTGTAATTTTTAATTATTGCAGGTTAAAACAAAAAGACTTGATGTATCAGGGAGAAACGTCCGTATTTTGGTAACGTTTTCCAGACCTAGATCCAGTTTGTTAAAGCTGCAGTGTCTAATGTGGCCACCAGATGGCACTGCTCATCTCTAGTGAAACCTTTAAACTGTTTTTAGCTGTTAGATGTTTAAGGAAATTAACATGCATAGTTTAAAAAATTCTAATTTTTATTACTTCATAAATGTATTAAAATCAAACAAATTATTTTTAAGCATAATTAATCACTAAGTCTTATTTGTGTAACAAAAGTATTATTTTGGGAGAGATTTCAGCATAGAAAGTGTAAATTTGGTTAAATTTCCCTTAAGGTTCAGGTAAATAAATGAAGTTTCCAGTTAAAAAAAACAGACTAGTTGGACAAAGTTTGACTTTCTCATTACAGGTGACCTAGTACGCGTCCTTGAACAGATTAGGACAAATCTATGGATAAAATAAAATATGTTCTTTACATTTTCTGCACAAAATCATTCTTAGATGATAAGATTTTAGCTGTCTTGTCTCTTTAAATCCAAATAAGCTGCTGCTGGCCACGCCCCCAACTCAACGCACCCGCATGTGAAAATGACTGCAAAATTATACAACCGTACATCTTTGAAAAGCAGAAGTGGAGCCTCTGCACAACCAACTAGAATGCATCAAGTGGTTTCTGGATGGAAAGTCAACAAAAAACACTTTGTCTTTTCCAGCAGCCATTGTACAGCACTAAAACAGCTGGAGCTCCCTTTGGGTTGCTAGGTAACGGGCGTAACTCAGCTGGGGTTGCTAGGTAACAGCGAAATGCCCATCAATCGTAACTCAAAGTTCCAGAGGTTTTTGAAACGGCTCATTTTCTAGACACCAAAAAACATAAACTTATTGCCACAAAACTCCTGGCTGATTTTTTTTAAGCGCTTAAAACTGTTTCTAGAAATTGTTGAGACTCAAATGGAAGCATTAAAACATGCAAAATGTGAATTTTACATAATAGATGCCCTTTAAGGTTTTTGTAAGATTTAGTCAGTCAATGGAAAAGAGTGAAACATATCAACGTTTTAAAATGTATTGTATTTTAGGAGAGTAACGACTTGTATGTCCTTAGCGGGGCTTATAGAACGGATGTACAAAACTTTGGCATCAACTTGAAAATGAACAAAATGATATTTTAAAAAATGAATGGATTTTTTTAAAGAGTTTCCTGAAATGCATAAAATCCAGCCAGCTGTGAACATGGAGGTCAGTGGAGCCTCAGCGTTCAGATCTGAAACAGAGTTTTTGCTTTTTTAAAAGAAAAGTTTTTAAAAACTCCAGATGCAGTTCCTCCCGCTGCCGGTCTCCGACTCCTCATCCACGTCCAGAAAAAGGTCAGAGGTCAGGGAGCGGGAGCTGCGCTCGCTTCCCAAATCTGTCCCGGCAGCAGCAGGAGGGAGAGGAGGAGGTGCTACGAGGAGGCGAGGAGCAGGATGAGGAGGAGGGAGAGCAATATGGCGGACGGCAGAGCCAGGCTGCTGCCGCCGGTGGTGTCGTCCGTCAGGAAGGGCTCTGGAGATTCATAGATGGAGTCGTCTGAAAGAGAGGCCAGAAAAACATTTTATTTAAATTAACGACGCACCGACTGCACCTCTGATAGCGATATCTGAGGGTTAGTATCGGCTGACACAGAAAATCAGAGCTGAAGTGACTCAAAACGCTTCTTTTTTTAAATAAAGTTTTCCATTTAGTCATAACTCTACACCAGTACAGTACAGCTAAATACAACAAATAGCTTCACCAGCTTGGTAAAACACGTAAAAACAACTTTAATCTGTTCAGTCGGTGCAGATAGGAGTAAATGTAAAAACAAAAAAGAAATTCAAACTGACAAAAACCATAAATTGATTATCTTGGTCAAACATGTAAATATAAACGACAACAAACCTTTTAAACGGTTCATAAACTGCAAATAGGAATTTGAAATAAAGCACAAATCATAGAATTAGAGTGAATAGATCTGCCCTTATGGATCGGAAACACAGTCACAGATAACTAATATAGAATCTTGTTCAATATAATGAATATAAAGATTCAGGCATTAATATTTAATTTAAATCAGGTCCTGAACCATCAGCTGCAGCCTTCCAGACGATTCTGTTGAAGTCATTTTATTATTTCAAGTTATTCTTTCTTCCAATTCTACAATTTTCATATCAGAATGATAAAAAATAGACAATTAATTTGATCAAACCAAGTGTAGAAAAACAGATTAAATAGTTTTACAAGCAACAAGTGAGCTAGCATCAGCACAGCTGTAAGGGTTATAACTATAAACTATACTCTTATTAAGCTACGTTCACAATGTGCAATTATTACAAACAAATCATTCATTATGGATGTCCATGTTTATGAATGATGTCTGTCTAGATCTGCTTCCCTGCTTAGCTTTGTTGAGTCTTAAAGGTACAGCATCCAACTTTCTGTTAAACTTCTATTGTGCTAATTTTGTAAACTTTCAGTTGAACAAAGTTCGATGTCTGGTGAAGTTTTGGTTAACTGTTAAAAATTCTTCAGGTTGTTTAACATTTATGTTCATGCTCATGCTCTTATTTTGAAGTCTGTTTATGCAGCAGTTCCATTTCCTCTCCTCTTGTTCTCCACTGTTGCTAACTTAGTGACTTTTTAGACCAGTGCAGCAACAAATGTGGCGACTTTTCTGTGTTGTTTTCGACCAGTGAACAGCAGCTATACTGGCCGATGTTTATGTCGAGTCCTTCACACATGGTGGGCGTCAACATGGATGAATTTAGCGCTTTAGCAGGAGCTAAATGCTATTTTGATGCAGCGTTCTAGCATTAGTGGACCTACTGTTTATAATTGGTGCTATTGGGTTAGCGCAGCTAGCTTCTTAGCTAATGGTGCTGACCGCTTCATATAATTAACTTCTCAGTGTTTTCTATCATATCTGCTTCCTGTTTTCACTGAACATTCATGTTTTCTAGTCGCAGGTTCGGGTTCTGATTTGTTATATAAAACTGACCCGAGTGAGGCAGAACCGAGCCTTGGTACCGTCAGGTAGCCGATGTGAGCTGTTTTATTCCTCGCTGTGTCTGCATAGCTGTGTATTTCCTGAACTGCAGAGATGTTGGGTATGTTAAGTAGCTGAGTGACTGACAGGCCCAGCCGGCGCTCTTGTGTAAGTCACAGTAATGAGTCTTAAAGCCGTCATCTGCTCCCACAAAGTGGAGATGTGAAAAATACACATGAATAAGATTAGCATCGTCCAGCGGAGGAGAGGGAACGTTTCTTTACAGCAGGAGAAGCAAGTATTTAACACAAACACGCTTCTAACGGCTAAATTCACACCAGATGTTGGTAACAACCCAAGTAATCCTCTTCACGTGTAAATAAGTGAAAACGATACGGGGTAAGTACTGATATTTTAGTCAATACTTTGAAAAGCCTCGGCTGGTAGAAACAGGTTCAAGATGTCTCCAGTGTGGAGAAACCAGTTTAAATCTTTGTTGGGTTTGATTTTATCTTCATTTAGCCACAATTAAAGGTTCTGGAAACCTTTAATTGTGGCAACTGTTTTCAAATCTTTTTTTCAGTTTTAACTTTTTGGCCACAGTTTTGCTCCATAGATATTTGCTGAAGCATGAAAATGAATGAAGTTGGTCAAGTTTAGGTTAAAATTTCTTATGAAATTATTGTTTTATCATAAATTATGTGAATAATAAAAGCATGTTGGGCATAAAGTGCTAAATGAATCGTTTTTAATGAGTGAGTTTTGTTTCTGACTCGTTGTTTTTAGCCTTTTAGCTCCTGCAGAATCAGATCTGGACCTTTTGAACATGAAGTCGAAGGTTTAAAACGAGACTCACTGCTCGGTTTGACGTAGATTTTCAGCTTCAGGCACGGCTTCCCAGCCAGGTTGGGATGTGGAGACGCTGCAGAGGAAACACAAAGGAAACCAGTTTAAAGCCTTCACATCACAATGGAAACCAGTTTAAAGCCTTCACATCATAATGGAAACCAGTTTAAAGCCTTCACATCACAATGGAAACCAGTTTAAAGCCTTCACATCACAATGGAAACCAGTTTAAAGCCTTCACATCACAATGGAAACCAGTTTAAAGCCTTTACATCATAATGGAAACCAGTTTAAAGCCTTCACATCACAATGGAAACCAGTTCAAAACAGGAAAACAACACAAGCGCCATATATGGGCATTCCTCAGCTTCAGTCGTTTTTATTTTAAAACAAAAACAAAACAAACATTAAAATTCACCATAAATTCATGGTGGATTTTTAAAGTGCACAGAATTTAAATGTGAGAAAACAAAATGGAGGGAGGGAGGGAAGGAGGGAGGAAAGGAGGAAGGAAGGAAGGGCACTAGAAAGGAAGGAGGGAATAACATAAGGAAAGAATAAAAGGAAAAGAAGAAAGACAAAGAAAAATGAAAACATAAGGATATAGAAGGAAAGAAGGAAGGAAACAAGGAAGCATCTCAGCTCATCACCCCTCCACCGCCGTGCTTCAGCCTCAGTGTGTTTCAGCCCACATCTCCCTGTGCTTTTCCCCCCACAGCAACAGTTTCTGATCTTGGAATAATTTGGTTTTCCAGTCGCTGAGCCGAATTTAATCCAGCTGAATAAATGAATTTATAAAAAGGTTTGGAATTAAACCTGCAGTTTCAGATTCTTTGTTCTGCTGTTTGACAGAGAGAGACAGAAAGAAAGAGAGAGAGAGAAAGAGAGACAGAGAGAGAGAGAGACAGAAAGAGAGAGAGAGAACAGAGAAAGAGAGAGACAGAAAGAAAGAGAGAGGGAGAAAGAGAGACAGAAAGAAAGAGAGAGACAGAAAGAAAGAGAGAGAGAGAAAGAGAGACAGAAAGAGAGAGAAGATAGACCGAAAGAAGATCGAGGGAGAAGAGAGACGAAGAGAGAGAGAGAGACAGAAGAAAGAGAGAGTGATAAAGAGAGACAGAAAGAGAAGAGGAGACAAAGTAGAGAGAGACGAAGAAAGAGAGAGGGAAAATAGACAGAAAAGAGAGATGGAGAACAGAAAGAGAGAGAGAGAAAGAAAGAAGATAGGAGAAGAGAGACAAAGAGAGAGAGAGACGAAAGAGAGAGACAGAAAGAGAGAGGGAGAAAGAGAGACAGAAAGATAGAGAGAGGAGAAGAGAGAGAGACAGAAAAAAGAGAGAGACAGAA